>NW_020664481.1:32997443-33156802 GCF_002925995.2 Terrapene triunguis | reverse complement strand
CAAAAAAAAACAAAACAAAAAAAAAAAACCACCCTTCCTCCACAAGTGCTGGAGGGAGGCCCCGGAGACGCAGGGGGAGCGCAGGGCTGGGGTGAGTGAGAGTCCGGCCTGGCCCCGAGCGCAGGCAGGACTCAGTCGGGTGGTAGGGAGAGTAGGGGGGCGGCCCGCGGGACCAGGCGGCGGCTGTTCTCCCCCCCGGGCAGCGGGACTCGGGAGCAGCCGCTGCTGCAGCTCCCACTGCCACGGGGGGAGGAAGCGGCCGATGGCCAAGCTCGGCGGCTGCGGCTCTGGCACCCCCAAGCCCGGGCCTGCTGCGGGGACCCAGCAGCGCGCACGCTGCGCCCAGCCCAGCCCCTGGCCAGTCGCGTCTGGGCTGCTGCCCAGCTGGTGCAATCCCGCGGCGGCCCCGGAGTGGGGGCAGCAGGCCCCAGCCCCCTCCCCCCCCCGTCCTGCTCGGGTCCCGCAGGGGAACGAACGGGGCTGGGCTGCCGATGCATCCGCCCCGGGATAGTACCAGCTGCGCAGCAGCTCAGAGGCGACTGGCCAGGGGCTGGGCGCAGCGTGCGCGCTGTTGGGTCCCTGCAGCAGGCCCGGGTGCCATGCCGCAGCCGCAGAGCTTGGCCATCGGCCGCTTCCTCCCCCCACGGCAGTGGGAGCTGCAGCAGTGGCTGCTCCCGAGTCCCGCTGCCCGGGGGGGGGAGAACAGCTGTCTCCTGGCTCCGCTGTTTTTCACCCCATAAGGCAGGAGGTCCCCAAACTGTGGGATATGCCCCCCTAGAGGGCACGGAGGAACATTCGGGGGGTGGGGGGGCGGGCGATTGGGGCAGAGGGCAGGCAGGGAGCACCACCCAGCTCCACTCCTGGCCCCGGCCCCATGCCCAGCTGTGGCCCCAGCCTTGGCCCCCTTACTCCTGTCTGCATCACCCCTCCTGGAGCTGCAGCCCCACTCCTGGCTGGGGGAGGGAGGGCAGACAGGAGATGGGGGGGTCACTGCTATAAGGGCAGAAATGTAGGCCAAAACATTGTCTTTGGTTTATTCAGGTATTTATAGTTCAAATAAAATTAACTGTTGCAATTTAAATTTTTTTAAACAGATACCAAGAGGTAAAAAACGCTTTTTTGGGAACAGGAGTAAAGCTCTGCTGGTAACCTGTGAAATTAAGAGCAAAACACTTTTACCTCCTCAAACTAATTCCTCCTCACAACATTCAAGACATGCAAAATGCTGCATATTTTGTAAATACAAATAAATGCTTGGATCTCACAGACGCTCAAACAAGAGATTGCATAATAGATAGTTTCTGATATACAGCCACCTCTGATGTGACTGCTGCTTTGTTTCATGACTCCACATCAGAGCTCTTAATTATTGTGACTAAGTTCATTCATTCATTTCCTGGAGATGGCCAGAAAAATCCATCAACCAGAATTCACAAGTCACCAATTCTCCTGGATAGAAAATGCAAAGTTCAAAAAGAGCAGACACAATTAGTTCTTTAAAGACTATATCTACGATGAAGGAAATTAATATGAAAGCAACATAAGGTAAGCACATGCTTATCTAGTAACATGAAATCATTCAAGACCAGCTATTCATGGATTTTAATTAAAACTGAAATTTGGAAGATACAGAAACAATGAAGTTAAATCAAACAGTAGGGGAAATCAAAGAAACAAAAAACTAGTAGATCCTCAGGTGTTTGTGCTCAAGCTACTTAGTCAATATTTATTCCAGCTAAATCCTTCCTCATACTCACCTGTCAATTAAAGCGATGATAATGTTTTTCACATTCACATTTTGGTGTAATTCCGCACAGGCTCGGAGAAAAGGGTTAAGGGTCTGGAGATGAAATTCGTCTGGGAAAACCTAAAATTCAAATCAAGAATTACCAAGCTTCATAACAATATTCACCTTTACTCACTCATCTCTCTGGAGAAGTAACATGATAAAATTGCTACTAATGTAAAGAAAATAGCTGCAGGATAACTGCACTTCACACTATGCAAGAGAAGTCTTGGTGTCACTTCAGGGCAACAGGCAAAATACAAAGCAGAAGTGGACTGGGCATGAAATGAAGCAGATGAGGACTGCATAGTCGCACAGCACACAAGCAAAGCTGTTACCATCAATCATTTGTAATGCAGACACGCCTGCCTTGAAGAACTTACAAACTTCCATAACGGAAAACGCAGGGAAGAGGAAATGGGATACACTAGCTGCAGCTTTGAGAGTCACGCCTCCAGCTTTCCCCACAAGCTGCAGAGTCAGTCGTCAAAGCATTGTGCTAGTACCAGGAGACAGAGGGCAACATATGGGAACTGGGCTCAAGCCAGTACATGATACTCCCAGAACCCCAAACAAAAACTGTTCCATCACCTATGAGAAAGGAGTGACAGCAGCTATGGTCCTATTAAGAATAAGAAGGGACTGGGATGAGGAAAATTAAGTGGCCTAACGCTCAAGAAGCAACATGCAGATTTACCCAGTGGACCAAGATGAACATTTTGACAGCTATTACAAAAAGTATATAAAAAAGTACTTCTTCCCAGAGTCAATTATATGGGCCAATAAACAAAAACCTAAGGAAATTCAGTAGTCAGTTAAAAAAAAAAAAAAATTACTAAACACAGGTCGACTGCTTAGCCCCCAGCCCTCCACCTCCCACAAAAAACCAGACCCACCACACTACAATACACCACAAACTTTAAGTCATTTATTTTAAACATTGCCACCCCAACCATCAAATGAAGCTACTTTTGCTCCTTTCTGCAGCTTACCTGAATAATACATTCCATGAGATACTCCTGAGCTAGAGCATCCCTGCAGTTTACTACTTGCTCCAATATTCCAGGCAAAACAATCTGTAAAGGAAGGAAGAAAGATGCTGCAATATTTTTTTCCTGATTGACTTCCTCAATCTATACAAATCCTGAATCAGATTTTTAAAGTCTCATAAATTTTCAGTCTGCCTACTGGTGTACAAACTTTGGCATTTTACAGCAATAGTCAGATTCTCTCTCACTAGGTATCAACATATAAATCACGGCTGTTCACGGACACTAAAATAGTAATGAGAAGAATTTAATGTCCATTCTTACTGAAAACATAAAAATGAAATTTTTCAAATAGAGGCACATGCACATGCTCACTCTCTCTCACTCACCGGGCAGATTACGAACGGGTATGTCCATTTATATTAATCTCTCCCACTTTAATTAAATGTAATTGTCTTCAGTGGCATTTGCCATGGCTTACAAAGTATTTCTCATCTATTACTTTAGACTGTCCAGATAGCTCAGGGGACATTCCAGATTTCTGGATCATCTGGATTCACTAGTATTGACACTTTTGGGGGGGGGGGGTCTATTATTTTGAACAAGAATGTAGTCAATATCTTGAATGCTTTGAAAGGTATCATTTCGTCCATCTTTTTGGCTCCTTTCCCTGTACACATGCATTGCATGTATGCATATAAAGGGAACTAGTATTTCTCAGTACACAGACTGGGGGACTGGGAGGCAGGACCTCAAAGTTCAATGGCCAGTTCTGTCACCAACTGTGTAATCTTGTGCATATCACTTTGTCTGGTTGCACTTCTTATTAACCTATCTGTAGGTGGACTTACTTACCTCCTGGAGCATTATGAGATTTCATTAATGTTCTGAGAGCTTCAAATAAACAAACAGTGCTACAAAAACACCAAATATATTGACTTTTGTGACACTAGTAACTTTCATAGACAATGGAACTCTCGATTCATGTTTTGTTCATCTGGTAAATATGGATACCGTTAAGTGTTAGATGAAAAATCTCACCTGTTTATATCTCTCCACATTAACGCCTTCCAACTGACTAAGGCGAACCAAGTTTGTTCCCACTAGGATTCTCAGTTCCTGCCTTTCCCGCTCCCTCTTTTCTCTATCTCGGCTGTGTCCTTGATGTTGCATTCGCACCCAGAGTTTGTTCATCTCAGCAAAGTTCAGCAACACAAAATCCATGGAATCACTGATGTCGCCAGTGGTTTCTTCACTGAAATCAGGTCAGTGGTTAAAAATAAGAAGTGTATGGCTTCTATCATAGAAGAGGAGTGTGTGTGTGTACGCATTTTGTTTTTTTAAAAAACAAAAGATGCATGTTCCACCGTCCCCTTGAAAGGGGAAAGAACTTTCCACCATGAACTTTAAGTGAGATCAAGAGGAATTTTAGTTTTAGGAGAATGTGACAAAAGAAATCTACAACCAATCAAATACAGATACAATAGCCACAATCTACATTAGCATTTGAAACATGTTGGAAAAAACTGGGGTGGACAGGGTCAGTACCAGATAGCATAAAAAATAAATCTACAGCACACTTTGTCCACATCCACAATGGCCAGAAAACATTTTGCATACCAGAGATGTATTTAAAACATTAAATGTTCTCTACTGTAGAGAGATTATAGTCTACGTCTTGAAGACTAGAGCTCATTTTATCTTAAATCCTACTTTCCACAGTAAGAGAAAACACAAAAAGCTTACATACCAACCTTAAAGCCAATAAATGGAGTTGTTACTGACCAAGTTCTACCAATATTTTTGGGTGCATGGGGGAAGGAGGAAAATGAGGATATGTTGTTTTGATCAGTGAGGCCATTTTAAAGCTTTATTTAAGTTTGGGTTTTTTGCCCAAGCATACAAAGCATCTCTTAAGGTCACCTGCCAGGAATTAATTCATCAGGTCTTCACTAGAGACTGACTTGCATTGTCTATCCAAAGAACAATTACAAAAAACAAATTCTATTTAAAATATGCACCTATCTGAAGCCTTACAAGATCATAGAGAATAAACACTATTCATGTATTCCTCATTTAAGGATGAAGCCACTCTGTGCTTGCATCACACTTCTCTTACTCTGTCTGTTCGCCTTCATCTGGTAAGATATTCCTGGTACACTGAAGAAGGTAGTTTCGAAGAAACAAGCCTCTTAGAGGATGCTGGACACCGCGACACATTTCCACCAAATCTTTCAGGATATCTTTTCTGGACTGAGGAAAGGATTTGACATAGACAACACCTACTGTTATCAGCAGATAGCTAGAAAAGAAAACAGAGTTGAAGAAATTCTGATTAAAATGGTGGATTAAGTATTACTGGAAAAAAACTGTCTTGATACATGAATACAATACAGTAACCTGGTCAGAGGCAGGTCTACCCCTCTCTTCTCACAAGATACTTAGAAAGGATGAGAAAGAATTAAATGAAGTGATGTGTGGGGCACAGATTTTGGAGTGGGTGGGCAAAGAAAGAAGTTTTTTATCTAAGTTTGGGTAACAACAAATACTTGGCCCTATTACAGCGCTTTATATATTCAAAGCATTGTACAGACATTAACTAATCAGTGCCCACAATGCACACCACTTTTGGCTGGTGGGCAAGAATTATTATTTCCACTTACAGAAGGGGAAACTTAAGGCACGTCTACACTTACCAGTGGATCAGCACTGCCTCAATCAATACAGCGAGTGTCCATTTAGCGAGTCTGGTGAAGACATGCTAAATCGATGGGAGAGCACTCTCCCATCGATTTATGTACTCCACCTCCCGAGAAGCATAAGGGAAGTCGACGGGAGATGCTCTCCCGTCGACACAGCGCAGTGTATACACCGCAGTAAGTGGATGTAACTACGCCGACTTCAGTTACGTTATTCAAGTAACTGAAGTTGCATAAGTTAGATCAATTTACCGCGGTAGTGTAGACCAGCCCTAAGAGATGATGTGAGTGGCCCAAGGCCACAGAGTGAGCCAGTTGCATAGCAGGATTGGAATTCAGGTTCTTGTGACTCCCCAGCCCTGTACTCATTCCTCCAAGCATCACTGCCCTTCAATGTTCTATTTAACACCCAGAAGAGGATGTGAGGATTTACAATCATAAAAACTTAATAACTATGGGACCATGGTCTTAGAAGGGAATTGAGATTGCAAGCCTACAAGCATCTCCTCTTAGGCAAACTTCTGTATTTGCAGAGTATCCCTGAAGACTCTACATGGGCACAGGGGTCCACTCACACAGAGCTGCTTGCAGGATCGGAAGCTAAATCAACAAGAGGATAAAGAATGCTATGTATTTAGGGCAATTAATGAAGTTAAGACTTTGCAGTAGTCTCAAGTGTACTGTATCTGAGTTCAGTTATTGTATCGTTGTATAAGTTGAATTTTTGTTTCATCTTCTTTAGTGAACCTTACTAAGAGAAGCACATGACTAAGAATCAGAAGTCACTTCCTTTTCTAAGGATCAAAAAAGGGAAGAGGAATTCTTAAACTGAAGCGCCTCCATTCCCATGCAATAGTCACTTTTTAAAATTAGCTTTTCAATACTAAGTTTACTGTGGACTGATTTAAGAGCTTTTAGTAAAAAGATACTACTAAAATGAAGATGTAGAGACATGTCACAGATCTGTTTTTTCTAAAATGTATAAACTACAAGAATATTTAATACATATTTAAAAGAGTGTTTTTTCTATTCCCTATGCCAATAACTGAACATAAGCAATAGGGAAAAAAAAAAAAAAAAAAAAAGAAAGAGAGACCTCCCACTTATCTTTACACATATAGGGCTAGATCCTCAGCTGTGTGCAATCACTTTACACCAGCTAAGATTTGGCACTTATGTCAATTAGGCTTACTAAGATCAGTACAAGATATTTGGAGAAGCAGTTAAATAAAAATGTAAGTTTCTAACAGCTGATTTATAATAACAATTAGAGTCAGTGAAACTTTTTTTTTTTTTTTACTTTATTTCACTAAATTGCTAATAAAAAGGTACTTGACTGGGAGAATCCAACTACTAGTTACAAAAGCTGCATTTGGGGCCTAAATAGCTCAAAACAGTAATCAGGAGGCTCCTGTGTTACCAGATATAGAGATTTTCTTTAGAGTACTTTGAAATCCTGCTCTGAAGCAGGAGACGAACACAAAATCCAAGGCAAGAATTTCCCCCGAGCAAGACGTTTTAGAAAAACAGTATTCATTAGTTAAGAAAGTTTCTTCAGTGCTCATTTACTTACAGTCTCGGGATAATATTTCCAGCATACTGTACTAGTTCATAAAGATCCGCCACTTTCCTTCCCTTGGCAAATTCATCTGTCAGATATACCTCCAAATAGTGTAGCTCATCAGAAATAGCCATATCTTTTCTCTTATGGTTAAGGATTAAACATTAATATTACTACAACAGATATGCATACCCATTTGCTCAACAGTACCAAGAGGAAGATAGTATCAGAGGGGTAGCCGTGTTAGTCTGAATCTGTAAAAAGCAACAGAGGGTCCTGTGGCACCTTTAAGACTAACAGAAGTATTGGGAGCATAAGCTTTCGTGGGTAAGAACCTCACTTCTTCAGATGCAAGAGGAAGATACTGCCCAAGGAGTTTACAATCTGAACCAAACCGACAGACAAACAGTAAGAGTCAGGCACAGGGAGCTGAAACGGTTTCTCACAGGGCATCACTGCTGAAAGATTGAATTTACAAGTTGAAATATTTGAAGGAGAAAGGTGTTCAGCATGCAGAGGAGTGAGAAAGTATTGGGGGTAAGGATACTGCAGTAGAAGGTGGAAGCAAAGGCACATCGGACTAGGCAAAATGAAGAGTGGGGGGAAGGTCATGGCTTTCACAGAGGGGTATCCCCATCCTTAGCAGCATGCATATTTTATATATATGCATATGTATATATATACATATACATATACATATATATACACATACACATACACATACACACACACACACACACACACACACACACACTCTTACTGCCTTAATTTTTTAGAGTGGGAAAGTAAACACCTCATTTCTCTGCATGTCAACAACATATTTGCTACATGAAAAGTTATTAGATGTTCCCTCAATTGATATATCACATAAAGAGAAGTAAATGTACTAGTCTCCCAGCTTTTAGAAAGAAAAAGCTAAAGCACACAGGGGCCAAAAAAGGCAGCTAACGCCTGCAGCATGTTCTTTTGGGGTAGGTAGGTAGTTGTACTGACTCTAAAGAGACTCCCTAGTTTTCTCGGCAAAACCTAGGTGCTCCATAGTTCTAACTCCTTGCTCGGCGCACACTGTAATTTTTAATAATGCCATACAGAATCTTCTAAGAGGTCAGGCCCACAGAGTTCTGAAGTGATTATGGACTACTTTATACTATACAACAAGAATGAACAATCTCTTTCACAGTGAGCTAGTGTGTTCCCTTCTTCAGCTTATCTGGATAAAGAACAGTTCTAGCAGACAAAGAAAACTGAATAAAGCAATGTTAGGGAAAAAATTGATTTTACAAGAGATGAGACCAAAGGGATATCATGTTACTACTAGGCACACAACTACACAGATTGCAGTGCACAGAACCTCAAATATTCTCCCATCAACCATTCAAAAGATACAGAGTTCATAATAGCTCTTTGGAGATAGCATAGAAGTCCGCAGCTCACCAAGCATGTTGGAGGCATGTTTCAGAGCATCCATAAGCTTGTTTTTGTCCTAAACAGTGAGTGTAAGAACAAACATTAGCAGTGTTTACTTGTCATTCCCCAGCCTAGACAACTGCAGTTTGATTTGTGTAGCGAGTTAGTTTTCTAACACGTTAAAAACAGCATGGAAAACTAAATGGGTAAAAATGCAAAACCAACCCCAAAAAAACAGAACTGAGGAACTATCTACCTCAAATCCAATTATTTTAAGTAACTTGGTCACCATCTAGACAGAGAACTAGTGAGTGTTTAACAAGAAAATGATGTAAGTTTTGTTCTTAGTGTCTCTTGATATAGGGATATAGTATACCTGTGGGCTAGTACATGAAACACTGGAGAAACAGCTTGTTATTTACACTAGTGGGGCAACCCTCGCCCCTCTTCTCCCCAACAAACATAATCCCACCCTAGAGACCAAAGCAAGACATCTTTACAACTCTAAAGTTCTAGGCCCAAGTCTGCTTTCCAGCTCAGTCTAGTGATGAAGCACAGCACTATACCCTAACAGATAAAGATACAGGGTAACTCACATTATTAGTGGAAAACTCTGCAGAATCTGGATAAGATTCCCCTGTCCCTCTCCATAAAACGCTATTTTTAATGTGGGGGGAAAGTGGTGTTTTATTAGATTGTTGAGAACAAGAGGCATATTCAGAGAGTTCCATATAATTAGCTGGACCATGAACCTGCACACTTTTGTATGAATATAAAACAGGCTACTGGATGGGTGAGGATTAAGTCTTATGTCTACAGAGTTTATGAGCATGGGACTTCAAAACGTCTTTAAATAGTGGGACAAGTTCTCCTTTCAGTAACACGGATGGAAAGTATAGTTGTGATTTCTCTGCGGGTTGTTTTGGAGATGCCAACACATCATCAAGATATGAACAGAGGAAATTCTGTTGGTGCTATTGTTTCATCCTCGCTGGCTGCAAGTACATGACTGTAGTTGGCCAAGGACCACTATAAGCTTCCATAGACTCAAAGCTTCTCAAACTCATTTTAAATTCAGCTTTAAGTTTTATTCATTCTTTTGGAGATAAAGCCAAATTCCTCACATATGCTAGGCTTCCTACTGTTTATGCTCCTCTCATCTTCCCTCCAATTGTCTCTTTAAGTTTCAGCCAGCAGAGATCTCAGTGCAATGCATCACAGTACAATCCATCTAAGGCTATGTCTACACTACCTCCCGGATTAACGCTCCGGGGATCGATGCACTAGGGTCAATTTAGCAGGTCTAGTGAAGACACGCCAAACCGACCGCAGACCGCTCTCCCGTCGACCCCAGTACTCTACCCCAAACGAGAAGAGTACGGTATGTCGACGGGAGAATGTCTCCCATCAACCCAGCATAGTGCGGACCCCGCAGTAAGTCGACCTAAGCTACGTTGACTCCAGCTACATTATTCACGTAGCTGGAGTTGCGTAGCTTAGGTTGACTTACCACAGTAGCGTAGACATAGCCTAACGCACGCCACAACTGCAGCCCTCGGAAGGTCCCCAGTGTATGCTATAGGAATAGTACTTCTGCACAGCAGCATACAGAGGACTGCCCTGCTGAAAATACATTCAGCAAAATTCTGCAGCTTGACAGAAGGGAAGAGACATAGAAAAGCACTGTGGAGAAATACGCACTTAACATACTGAAAGTAAGGGACAAGCAGGATGTGTTCTTACCATGTTATGGACTACTTAGGGCTACACTAAAACCTTTGTGAAGATTTAATCTAAAGAGCTTTCAGGCTTGTAGGCACTTGCAGATTTCCACTTGAGTAGACTTATTCCCTCACTTGCTGCATGGAATAGCTGGTACTCGGACACTTTTACACTTTGCTGAGGGAAACTAAGTCAGTAAAACTTCTGGCCTATGAAATGAGAAAAATATTCCTTCCATTTCAGCAAGCAGTGGCACTAAAAGTAGTGCTCCAGTTTCACCCTCTGCTGGAAGTGTCATATCTATTTCTTCAAAGTGTGCTGGGTTCACCCCGAACAAGAGAGTCAGTCAATGCTTGTGTACTCAAAACAGACTGTAAAGTTCACCATGCTTCCAACTAAAGCCAATGAATCAAACTGCAGCTCATGGGGGGAGGAGAGAGAGTTCCTTCCAGCTTCAAGAAATTACATTCCACTACTTAAAAAAAAAAAAAAAAACCACACATGCATTTCTTACCAAGCATCGCTTCATCTGGAAAGACTGGACTTTTACAGCCTGAATGGCTTCATCCAGGAGCTTTTCCTGCTCATCTTGAGGAGACTGCTGTGTTGTTGGCTAAGGAAAGAGAGACAAGGAAAAAAATTGACTCAAGTGTAACTATTTATGGTTTGTTCTTCTCAAAGTTGGATTCCTACCATTTTGGCCATGAGATGTCCGCTGGGCTTCTACAAGCCTAATCCCAGTTCTACAATTCAGAGTTATTTATCATTGTCCTTCACCTAGGGTATGCCTACGCTTCTGAGACTACGGAGGCACAGATATGTCGGTATAGCCCAATGAGCTCGATCTGGAACAGGTGCAGAGAAGGGCTAATAGGAATGGAAAACCTACCTTGTGAGAGTAGACCCAAAGAGTGTGGCTTGTTTAGCCTAACCATAAGAAGTCTGAGGAGAGATAGGATTGCGCTCTATAAACACATCAGAGGGATGAATACCAGGGAGGGAAGAGGAGTTATTTAAGTAAAGCGCCTATCTGGAAACAAGAACAAATTAATATAAACTGGCCATGAACAAGTTTAGGCTTGAAATTAGACAAAGGTTTCTAACTACCAGAGGAGTGAAGGTCTTGAACAGCCTTCCAAAGGGAGTAGTGGAGGCAAAAAACCTAATGGCTTCAAGACTGAGCTTGGTAATTTTATGGAGGGGATGGTATGATGAGACTGCCTACAATGGCATGTAGCCAATCTGCAACTGCTAGCAGCAAATATTTCCAATGGCTGGTGATGAGACACAAGACGGGGAGTGCTCTGAGTTACTACGGAGAATTCTTTCCCAGGTGTTTGGCTGGAGGGTCTTGCCCACATGCTCAGGGTCTAACTGATTGCCATATTTGGGTCAGGAAGGAATTTTCCTCAGGTCAGATTGGCAAACACCCTGGGGCAGTTCACCGTTCCCACAGCATGGGGAACACAGGACTTGCAGGTTTAAACTAGTGTAAATGGTGGATTCTCTGTAACAAAGTCTTTAAATCATGATTTGAGGACTTCCGTAACTAAGCCAGAGGTTGGGGGTCTATTACCGGGGGGGGGGGAAGATAGGAGGGGAGGGGAAGAAGAGGAGGAATGTTAAGATTCTGTGGCCTGCAATGTGCAGGTCAGACTAAATGATCATGATGGTTCCTTGTGACCTTAAAGTCTATAAATCTATAAGCATAGATGGCAGCCTACTCCGACAAAAGAAGTTTTTCTTTTTATGTAGGAACACTACCTCCCCAAGCAAAGTTAGCTGTGTTGATGGAAGCATATATTTGTCAGTGGCGTGGTTTTTTCAACAGACATAACTATGCCAATACAGTGTAACTTACAGGCCTCGGAATGAACCCCTGGAAGTTTTACCTTCTTCACATGTCCACATATCTGAGAGGCAGTCATTACAGAGAGGAGATAGTAATAGAGAGCTCTATGGCTGAGTGACACCACCTCACCGCCAAGTCACCTTCCAAAAAGGAACATGTGGTTTTGGCTGCATTTGGCACACTCCAAATTGTAACACCCATTCTTTTCCAGCCATAGGCTTTTTTGCAGGTAGCAGACAGGTGATCTACTTTTGTGAGAGATGGGAAATAACCTCACATGAGTTTGTTTGCTTTTAAAAGAAAACTGGACAGCTCAAGTGGTACAAAAGATTTTTATCTTTGCCCCACCAGAAGATACTTCAGGATTATGTCATTACATGTAATACACGAATGAACAGCTATTTTTTCCCTGTCAGGAATTCAAGTTCCACACACACACAGATGTGGTTTTCTCCATAACATGATGTTGCCTATGCAGCTAGGAACCTACAGGCAGTCCTATCCTGTTCTGTGATGATCACTTTTCCAAAACACATTACAATACAACTTACCTAGAGAACAACTTCAAGTGACCTCCAGCTCTGCATCTCTCCTCCATCCAGTGCAGGAGGGGGATTTTGCATCAAGGATGGTGAGTAGAATACAAGTTTCTATGGAGGGGCTTCCTTCAGAAGTGAAGCCACTCAGACAGATGTAGCTGCAGCCTTTCCCATGCGCCTCAATCAAGGTACAAGTTAGTAGTATTTCCAAAAGGAAAGAAGGGATCCCAAAATGTGTGTTGCCACATTAAAAACAGGTGTTCAGCATAATCTTACAGCTATAGGAACATACTCTTATTTACCTCGTTCCAAGCTGGACTCACTTTTACAAAGGAAGAGCTTTAGATCATGTAAGGCCATTTTTGGAAGCAATACAGTAGAAAGGAGCACTATGGGCAGCCATAGTGAGAACATCCACCCACTTTGCTTCTCTACAGCAAAGCCACTGGATATGATGGAAACAAATCTAACACTCACCCAGGCTCAGCAGGGACCTGCATGAAACATTTGGCCAGAATAAAGCATGGAGAGGCTATTGGCTGCACCACCACTGCCAGGCAGAGAACATTCAGAGGCAACAGAGTACGGCTGCTTCCCTCCCCGGAGCATTAAGAACAAAGTCCCATTCAAAACCATAACATTTATCTTTGTGGAGAATTAGAGGTTACTGGTAAACTTTGCTATCCACGTACCTGATGGCCCTAACCGGGGCAAATATTAGAGAAGCAGAACACTAACAGATCAGAAGTGCAGTACACATTTGCAGACAGTGAACATAAAATATGTCTTTCCTGTATTCTATGACTTCTGCTCCCCTGCTTCACAGCTTTTCACCTTGATGAATCCAGCAAGCTTCAGCTCTGAACAAATTTGGTTCCTTCTCATTGATTTAGATGTCAGACAGCCTTCAGAGCCCATCACTGTTTCAGCAGAGAACAAACGATCTTTTCACTGATACCAAGACTAATGGGATCATGACATATCCATGGAGATATTAGAAGTCGCTGCATCAGTAGCATGCAGCTTGGATGATGGACTTAAATATTAGGTACAATATGAGCATATCCAGACGAAGGAAACAGAGATACAAGTACTCCCTAACCCTACTCCAAATACAATCTCCTTTGTTATTTGCCAGGTTAACATCTCATTTATTGTATCACATTTTCTGCCCATATACTAAGCAGAAAAAGATTTTATTTTAGTCTTCTACAATGTTTTGAGGCTTTGTACATTAACACTGATCTTATATAAGTAGCTATAAATATTAGTATCAACTGCACCTTCACTTCTGAACTAGTAGAACAGATTTGCCACATTCCAAAATCCCTTTTATACTCCTTCCTATTTGAAAGCCTAGTCACTTCCTTATTATTATCCCTTTTTATAATAGAGGGCTACGCTTACTACAAAGCAAACAACACGAGGAAGGGGAGATGTTTACTGCAATTTAGGAATCATTTAATTCACAAGAGACTGTGAAACAGAACCACAAGCTACTGTTTTTATCATGACTAATTATGAAAGTTACAAAAAACTGACTGCAGGTGTTTAAGTGTTATTTGGATAACTAGGGACTATATTTTTAGGGTAATGCCTCATGTACAGATAAGCCTTAATTATGATTAACTAATATTTCTACCCAAATTTTGTGCCCTACTAGACAGTCCAAAAAAAGGCATTGCTCCCACTAGGCCCAGGATGCATTCTGGTGCAACACATCTTCTCCTAGCTTGGTGCTGGCCAGGCCCTTGAACAAAGCAGCATGACACATACCTCTGGAACAGACTAACACAAGGCAATCTGTTTCAGGAATAAGATGTACATAATTGCAAGAACACATTCTATTTCCCCCCTCACTAACTAAAGTGTTTGGGTTTAAAAAACACATAATTTGGCTTTTCCTTTTTCATCTGAAAGGTGTGAAGTTAATTATGTACCAGCTGTAAAAATTAAGATAAATGTTGTTCATACACATAAGCCACAAAGTAGATAGTGCTAAAGCAATGTCTGCAGAGGGAGATGGTCACCTATCCAAACACAGAAGAATAACCGCAGTAAATTCAAATAATCACATTCAAAAGTAAATATTTGATGCCATTGCAACTTAATACTAACATTATAATTCTACTGATTCTTTATTCTATATGAGTACATCTGAGTTAAATATGTTTATTTTAAAAAAACAGATGTGGTGCAAATTACTCCCCAGCACAGTCAAGTCACTACCGCTATTCAACCTATAATGTCATCAAAATTAACTTGGAGTCAGATATCCCCATCACATTTTATGCCCATTCACAATTACATCTCTGAAGGACAGAGATCATTCCCCAAGGCATAGTGCAGTCTCCAATATTAAAGATAATAAAAGTAGTAATAACAAGTGTACTAAAGAAAGACACTTCATTAGTATGATTAACAGATAAGCCTTGTCCATGCTGGGACAAGAATTGTACTAGCTATCACTATGTTTAAATATGGGACAGTACAATAGTATAGTGGGGTAGGAGGTCATAGAAATATAGGGCTGGAAGGGACCTGGAGAAGTCACTGATTTCCAAGATGTAATTCCAGCCTGGTCAGGAACTTGGTGTGGTCCTGGGAAAGGTCAGTTCCCATTTTTAAAATGACGATAATACTACCTCAGCGGGACAGGACTTGAAGTATATGACAGATGATAGTAGTGAGAGACTACTTACCAGGCAAAAAGTAAGTATAAAATACGAAGTAAGAACCTCTATCAAAGGAATCCAGGAACAACACCCTGACAAGAAGCCCAGCCCTACTGGCTATCCTCAAAAGCTGGGAAGGAGGAAGATTCCTAGCAGAGTATCCAACCACACATCCTTGTCTGTGCATTATTGTAGGGAGCCAGGGTGGCTGCCCTCCGAACCTGAGGGTAAAGGGCCGCTCTCTCAGCCTGAGTGGGCGGGGCCAGGCCAAGCTCACTCCACCCCCCGGAGGGGGAGGGGTGGAACAGGAAGTATAAAGGGCGGGGCCCTTAGCTCAGTCAGGGCAGCACCAGGGAGGGAGGCAGACGCAGACCACGGGCTGCTCCCTTCAGACCCTGCTGCCATACCAGGGGAGGCCCTGGACCAGTGGAAACCTCACCTGGAGGAAGGACTGGGGCTGCCAGGACTGCCCGCTGCCGAGTACCCAGAGGGACTTGAGGACCTGGAGGGGGAGCTGGAGCTGCCAGCAGCCGAGGACCAGGAGGAGCTGGAGGAGCCTGAGCCAAAGGGGGAGCTGGAGCTACCAATAGCTGACTACCCCGACGAACTGGCGGGACCAGAAGGATTTGGACGAGCAATCGGGTAGGAAGTAGCCCAGGGACAGAGCTGCACCACGGTGAGTCTATATAGCGGAAGGACCCCGCTGACCCAGTGGCGGGACCCTCGTCCTGCCACTGTCAGGGCCCTGGGCTGGAACACAGTGGTGTAGGGTGGGCCTGCGTTCCCCTACCAGGCTGACCCACGCCGGGACCATAACCCCGACAGCGCTCCCCTGCCTGAGGGGCGCGCTACTGACCTTTGCCGGCGCTCCCCTGCCTGAGGGGCGCGCTACGGACGCTGGCTGGCGCTCTTCCCGCCGCTAATTCCCCAGTGGCAGAGGCGTGACCCAGGCCGGCCAGTGACATCGTAGCTCCCCACCGCCCCCTAGCGGGTAGGTGGACCGACCGACACCAATCACAATTATATATACTACAACAGCTCCTAGCTAGGATGCTAGATACACATGAGGCTCCATTCGCACTCCCCTCATATACTAGAAGGAACGAGGAGCTTTCTGTCTTTTCTCCACCTTCCAGAGGATCCTGGCTTCTACAGCAAATAAAAGAAGACAGTCTCCTCTGCTCTACTCCTCCCCCACTACCCATCTCCCTTTTGGGGGTTTGCCTCCCAGTAACCCCACAGCCTACCTCTGACAGTCACTAGCTTTCCACAAACAGCAGTAGACAATGGAGATTCCAGGGATTCTTGAATGCATCACTGAGTCCCACAATGTTCTTGACAGCAACATGAGTCAGCATTAATTTCACTCAGCTACTGCTTAGTAAAGCTATAAGCAACATCCGCAGCCTAGGAACTCTCTCTACAGACTCAGGAAGACAACCCTATATTGAAAGCTGTCTTTGCAATGGTAAGGGCTAGCTAGAATCCATTTTCTTAAATCAATAGCAGAAGTTCATGATGTGCACCAGGTCAAGTTCCTACTCATACAAGGCAGGGGGATTTCTTCAAGCACTGTTATACCATAAGACCTGCATAGAGCTACATATTTCAAATGCTCTAATTTATGTGGTGCTCACTGTCATAGTAACTGACCACCTGGCAAATATGAATTTTTTTCACAGCATCCTTGTACCTTAGAAAGTATTAGCCACATTTTACAGATAGGGCACCAACACAAATTGTCACATGCCTACACATACCAAAAAGAAAAAAATCTGAGAGAGGTGGGTATCAAATCTACACCTGTCCCGTGCCTTAACCACAAGACCATTTTTGCAAAAGGACTAATTACTAGTACAAGAGCTATTGCTAACAGATTTAGCACATTTTCTCAGAGAGTAATGCCAGGGTCAGGAAAGTTTGTTCTAGAATTTGGTCTGCTGGTGGACTTCATGGCACCCTCTCTCTCCAGAATTACAGTAATAAGAGCATCATCTAAGTACTTTTAGAGCCAAAATTTCAGGTGTACAAGAGCACTCTGATTTGCATATGTAAATCATGTGTTTTCATGCACACATGAAGAAGTCTTCCTTTGCATACACAACCACAGAATTGCGCTCACAAATTAGGCAAGCCTTTTGCCAAGCCTAAGACTTCTACAAATAAAATCAGGTTCTTACTTTCAGTGCAAAATTGTAATGTTGGCTATAACTGTAAGCCAAAGTAGTAACAGACAACAAGAATGGCTGCATCTGAGTCAATTTATTTAATATTAACACTACATTTATCTGAAAGAGAAAAAAAATAAGCATTGCAAGTGCCAGTATATTCTTATCTAACTCAATTGTTGTAAAAAAAATAATAGCATAATTTGATGTTCTACAGGGATGCCAAATATACAGCCCATGGGCTGGGTACTACCTGCATGATCTATTTGTGTTGCTCAGATGATATCCAGATTGTGAAGAATCTAAGCTCTTGCGTGCACTTTCTGCTATTTTCTTAAAAAGTTGTTTAGTCCTCAGGGCTGCAAAGAGAGCCTTCCAAATATGAACCAAGTGTAACCAACCAACAGCATGATGTCTGCCTAATTTGAGTATCAACTGTGGAACCCAGTGACACCACAACATGAACTGCTCCACTGCTAATCATCTTCACAGCTGAAACAAAAATGTTCAGCTTTTCAGGTTTCAAAGAAGAGCTCTGTGCAAGCTCAAAAGCTTGTCTCTCTTCACAGAAGTTGTCCAATAAAAGATACTACCTCACCCTCCTTGTGTCCCTAATATCCTGACACCAACACAGCTACAACATTGCATACAATAATACAATTTTTTAACAGTCACAGTTTCAGTATGGCAGATAACTTCCACTGTAGCTCTTCAAGACCAGAAAGTTAGTATATAAGCCCACTAAAGAGAAATATTTTCTGTTTCCATGCTATCACAGCTGGAAAAATCCCTTGCTGCCGTGTGTTTCTTTTTTTTTCTTTTCTTTTTAACTTCTATCTCACTTTGAAGTATGTATATTAACATGATCTATCTGAACAAGTTTTTTAAAAAAAATTTTAATACTAATTTTGGCCTGCGAATGAAAAGTTTAACTGTTCTAAAAACTGAGTGGTGAAGATACCAAGGTTCTTCTTACATCTAGAAGCCTAGATGGAATAGTCAGCAACTGGAGTCACTGACAATTAGAAAGTGTGTGGCTAGTTAGCAGAATTGTATATCATTCAATAAGCAGTAAGCAGAGTTGTCAACTAGTAGGGGACTTTGCTTGGAAGAAGCTTAAAGACTTCTGGAAGGTGGGCCAGGGCATCTGATGAGGTTGTATAAAGGGTTAGCCAGCTTTACTTATTTTTCAGCTTTCACAATCTGCATTCACTAAGGCAGTTCACCTAGTTCTCATTCCAACTGTAGTAAGTATGAAAGCTGCTGCTGAGGCCTGCAAAAGGGCAATATAGTACATTACTGGGTATCAGTGTATGAGAGTTTGACTCAATAGCCTTAAAGTGTACGGAAGTGGTAAACGGATTTAAGCACCGAAAATAAATCATTCTTCTACAGCAAAATATAAACATTGTAAAGCATTAGAAAATGAGAAAGGATTCATGCTCATCTCAAATAGAAAACTGGGTCCTTTTAGATTCTTCAACATCAAAAATAAGCTACTAAATGAAACTTTGTCTAATTGAAGATGGAGACCAGAACATTGATGAGAATTTGATGTTCTAAGAAGTAAGACATTTTCCAATGACATCAAAGTCCAGCTTCAGTAAGTCACTGTTCCACGATGCCCAGCAATAGAAACTCTTCAACATGGACTATATTGAAAAAAAAAAAAAAAATCAGTGTCTCTCACACAGACTTGGACTTGCCATGACAGTATAAAAGAAGGTTGCAACTAAACACCACCTTCAGTGCAGCATAATATGAGCAGTGTAATGAAAAGATGGAAGGAAGCACTTTGCCCTGAATAAACTCCTGCAGACAGATTTGAATTTGCAGCTGTGCAGGTCCATTACTTAATGCTCTAAGTGATGAAACAGAGGGAAAAATTGAAGGAATAAACCCACAACCCAACCCCTCAATTAATTTGACATTGATGTAAAATGGTTAATTGAACACCAGAAGCGACTCTAACAGCTACAAGTATCTATATAGTGAAAAGTCTGTCCCTATGTTATGCTACTGGATTCCGCATATTAAAATAAAACTGCAGAATATTATGTCCAAGGTGTTGAAGATGCTATCCAAGATGAGCAAAGTATATAAAGGAGGTCTCTGCTGTTTGTTCAGACAATAAACAAAAGACTATAAATTCTGACAAAACTACCCAGAACTTTTGGCATACGAATATTCACCACATTACTTAAACCTCATCAAGAAAGGAATAGCACTGCACAGTCCCAAGACACAATGGAGAAGGATTTTTGAGTTTCTACAATCAACAGGAAGCTGATTAGCTGAATGAAATAAGATTTATGTCTCAGGTTCCACAATATTTTGTGGAAGTCCCTAAAAGATTGTTTATCTACATTTATATCCGGCTACCTTGTGTTGAAATCTACACTGAAATTTGTACTATGCACAAAGACTGACCACAACATAGCAGTCATTTCACAAAAGCAACTGAAGGTGGCTTCAGATTGACTTGACAGATTACAGGATGAACACACCACTGTCAAGTGTGACTGGACATATGGCTGCATAAATTAACAAAGTTTTGGATCACATAAGGACACAGTTCAGAGAAAATATGGAATCTTTCCATTAGTGTATATGATTAATCCCAAACACAAAAGCCATAGGTTGTCCCCAGACAAGGAAGAAGAGGAAGTTACACGGCTAACAGAACATACATAATTCTGAGTTTCTTCCTTCTCTTGCACAGTTTAACATTGCAAAGAGGAATATGCCACATTTTGTTGCATCAAAATGCTGGAAAATTATAGAAGTCTCTATACAGAGCAGCTGAATTCAGAATTACCAGTTTTTAAAAAGACTTACATTTGAACACATTGGAGGAAGGAAACTAACTGGCTGAGTGATAACATTAAGTAAATTGGCTGAAGGACATCACCCTCTACAGGCAGATACAAAAGAATGGTAGGCCTGATTGGTTGGTAGACTGGGATGCTAATTATTTACTCCTGGGGAAATTCTGCACCACAGCATGTGTGCAGAATTCATGTCTACTACAGATTTCTTTGCTTTCTCGCAGAAAAATGACTTTCTGACAGGGAAGCTGCAAGAGCAGTCACACACCACTCCCTAGCAGAGCAGATAAATTGTGTCAGGCACTCGGAGCAGCTGGCAGAGAGAAATCACCACGGGGCTGGGCTAGTCCAGGCTGGGCAGGAGAGGACAGGACTTCCTCTTTCCCTGCAAGGAGTGTCTGGGGCTGTGTCAGACCCACCCCCAGAAACCCTCCCCAGCTGCAGGAAGCTCAGCATCCTCCTCTGCTTCCTGCCCCCATCACTCCTCAACTGTGGAGGAAGGGGGCTGCTCCCCCATCCACCCAAGCCCCATGCAGCTGGACCTCCCCTATCCAGACACCCCTGCCAAGCCTCACCAGGTACATCCAGAACCCCCCTAGCCCTCAATACCCGAACCCCACTCTGCACCTGGAAACCGCCTCCCCCTCCCCCCAACGAGCCTCTGTGCATCCAGATCCCTCCATATCTAGACCCCCCACAGAGCTGCCTGCACCCAGATTGTCCCACACAGAATCTTCTCACCCCACACCTGGATTCCTCCCCCACTGAGCCCTCCACACTTGGATCCTGCCTGGTTGAGACTGCCTGCCCCACAGCTGGTGCACCTGGCACAGAGGAGCAGGGCCCAGAGTGTTTCTGGGGCAAGTCCAGGCCTTGTGCTGTGTCAGGGTCGGGTGCAGCCTCACCATGGAGTCCGGGTCCCGGGGGTGGGGGAGCTTGCAGGGTGATCTCCCACCTTCAGCAAGCCAGTAGCCTGTGCTCTCCACTGCCATGCTGGAACCTCTGCATTTATTTACTGGACAAATAAAACTTGCAGAATTTTAAAATATTGTGCGCAGAATTTTACATGTTTGGCACAGAATGCCCTCAAGAGTAAAATTGTTTTATTTATAGAACTACAACCTTTTCATTTTGGACAATATGTATCTTGTGTGAGGAATGGATTATTACAACGTGAATGATGTAGTACAGTGGTAGGCAACCTATGGCACGTGTGCTGAATGCGGCACATGAGCGGATTTTCAGTGGCACACACACTGACTGGGTCCTGGCCAGAGTCCGGAGGACTCTGCATTTTAATTTGCTTTTAAATGAAGTGTCAAACATTTTAAAAACCTTATTTATTTTATATACAACAATACTTTAGTTATATATTATAGACTTATAGAAAGACACCTTCTAAAAACGTTAAAATGTATTACTGGCACACAAAACCTTAAATTAGAGCGAATAAATGAAGACTCGGCACACCACATCTGAAAGGTTGCCGACCCCTGATGTAGTATATGTCCGATGTTAAATTAAACAGGAAGAACATGGTCATCCCCACCACCACCTATTCCCATTCTCCCCCACACCCTCACCCCCAGAAGAGTTTTTTTCAGATGCAGGAGAGGAGGAGGAATCACAACAGCCAGGTATAGGATAGATACAGATTTTAAAATGAAACACTTAAAAAACAACAACAAAACCAGCTACTGCTCTACACTTTCCATAAACTTAATATTTTAAAGTTTGTAAGACGAAAATTTCTCTTCTGAACAGACTGTAAAGTTCACGGATCTTCATAAAGTGCATAAGTTAAAGCAACTTACTAGATTTTTTTTTTTTTAAAGAAAAATCTGCATCTGTGTAGCAGCTTTCAGCACTACACAAAATAAAAGTGAGGTTACAAGTCCCCATAAAAAGGGATTTGCAACACCAATTTTTGTAAATCTTATTACGTCAGCGTTACCTGGCTGGGCACGCAAGTCAGTAAATGGTAAAGTAGGGTTACATGTGTAACTCCAACTTTGCTCCTTTCGAAGGCCTGGTCAACATCTAAAAACTTAAGGTCAACCTACACCACTCGGGCCTCTGGAAAATTTCATGCCCTGTGAGACAGTTACGTCAACCTAACCACCAGAGTAGATGCCGCTAGGTCAATGGTTCTTCCATCGACGCAGCTTCTGCCTCTCCAGGAGAGGGGGGTGATTTACTACAGCAATGATCAACCCCTTCTGTCACTGTAGTGTCTACACTACAGCAGCATAGCTGCAGCTGTAGTACCTGTGGTGCAGACAAATCCTAATAACGCATTTTCAGCTAGTCTCCAGATGATCATGTACTGTTCCTCAAGTACAAAACACATTTTTCTACAGCCTGACTAGGTAGCTAAATTCCCTGTAAGCTCCGCAGCCGTGCAGCACGCTTCTTAGCGCCGCGCAAGTGCTCAGGAAACCCGCCCAGGGACCTGCCACAGCCAGGGGAGGGGCGTCCCTCCCCCGTCCCAAACCTAGCCCACCCCCCAACCCCCCCCCCCCCCCCCCCCCCAACTCTGCCACAGCCGGGGAACCGGGACCAGCCGGTTCGCGCCTACCCCAGCCCTAAGGATGTGACATAGGTCACAACTCTGTGCTGATTGGGCCACAGGTTGAGAACCACTGGTTTAAGCCAATCTCTATTAGGGACCTTAAAGGGGAGAAGATTATCCCTATCTGCTCACTGCAGAGTTCTTACACCTTCCTCTGAAGCCTCTGGTGTCAGGTGGCCACTATTAAAGATAGGATACTTGACTGGATGAACATCAGATTTGACCTAGTATGGCATTTCCTAGGCACTATATATATATAGCAAAGGTTGGAGAAAGTTATGTGATCATTTAGTTAACGACTACCACAATGTATTCGTAGAGGAACAGAGATAAGGCTACTCATTGAACTTTTATCTTGTCATTGCCTGACTTGAATGCTTAGCCACACAACCCAAGTCCTCTTAGCATGTTTCAAATGAAATGTCCCCACACACCTTGATAGGTTTGCAATAGAGAGTCCCTGCCCTGCATATCTTAGGAAGTCTGTGGGAGTCCTTTTTCTCCTGCAAAGTTTCAGAGCTATGCAGCTTTTACTTTATAAGATGTTCAGCGAATAAGACAAGATCTTTGCCTCATTCACTGCACACTATCACTAGTTTTTTCATTCCATAGCTAAGTTAGTCAACACCTGAATGTGCAGTGCTGCCTTCCTAACTGCACACGTTACAAGCTTAGCAATAATACACAATGCAAAACACACTGAACATATACAATTTTAAGAATATCACAACTTTCAAGTCAAAACTTTAAGTATTCCACTGAAAATAAGACGCTACCCAATGAGTGCTCTCTCCATGCCAAATTTCAGGTTTGTCTCCCCAGCCATTTCAACAGTAGGACTGTTCGAAAACAAGAACAAACCTATCAAAATATTTTCAATGTCCATGCGCTCCAATTAGCGAACTGTTTTTGTTCAAACTACCCAAAAGAAAATTCAATTTTAGTCAGAGACCCAGATTGGAAATGATCAGCCTGAAAGATAAAAACTATGGAATGTTATGAGTGACTGTAGACAGCACATTGGAATGGGGACACTAATTCTATCCTAACTGTAGCTTTGATATTACTAATGCTTTTACTGTGCCACTCCTGCTATTGGCAAACCGCACTTAAAGTTTAACCACAAAAGCATTGTTAAGGCACCGCTATGATAAAATACATACATCCCATGTATATTCAAATATTTTGTTGTGAAATTCAATGATACCTAGATATTTCTCTACTAGTGGATTAACAGTTATAATTTGCACCAACAACTCACATTTTAGTCAAGAATCTCTGAGAGGTTTATAAGCATAAAATAAGCCCAGGAAGGAAGGCAAACATTCTTCTGCCCATTTCACAGACAGGCAGACAAAAAAGTCACGGGCCAGATTTTCTCCTCAAAATATCAGCATCAACGCCAGCCACTGCATTTTCAAGAGAGTCACTGCAGAGCCACAACAACATAACCGAGGACGGAACTGGACCGGACCCAGTAGCACCAAACTAAAGGAATTTCAGCCTTAACCAAAAAAAAAAAAAAAAAAACAAACTGGGGATTTTTCCACCTCAAAATATAAACAAGCTCTCAGCCTCCACAGAAGTGGATTCACAGTCATCTGCTACAGTCTGTGTAGAGCACTGGAGAAGGGAAGGAACAGTGACACGATCGCAGAGGTGGGTGGGTTTTAAAGCTAGACTTTGCTGGGTTTGCCAAGCACTGGTGGCCTGAGCACGGATAATGTTTTACTGCACTGGTTCATGCCCAGGGCACGCTAGCACAGCCCGCCCAGGCACAGGAACCGCCCCGACCCCACTCCTCCGGCCCAGACCCCTCTAGGGCAAGAGGGGGAACGCGGACGAGGCTGCCTCTCTCCCACCCCGGAGCCAGGGCCTTGGACGGTTCGACGCCTGCCCCTCACCCCAGCGCAGCAAGGCCAACCGCCTCCCCCCGCCCCCGGGCCCATGCAGGGCTGCAGCCCCCGCCCGCCTCCAGCCGCAGGCTAGGGCAGCCCGCGGCCTACCCGAGCCACAAGCCGCCCAGTCTCTAGCCCGCAGGCCAGCCCCACTCACCATGATCGCTCCAAGCCCGCGGCCAGCACCAGCCCAGACAGCGTCTCCCTGTCATGTGACTCCACGGCCTCCTCGAAGCGCCGCCTCCCCCCAACAGCGACTCCTCTTCATTGGCCGACTCCAAGGAAGTCAAGGTGTCAAGGCTGATTGGGTCTAGTGAGCCACGATTGAAGCACGGGGTAGCCAATGAGTTTCAGGAATACTCCCGGCCAAGGTGGTGGCTCACGTCACGCCTGCCAGTAGCTTACGTCACGCACCGAGGACAGGAACGAGCGGGCGGAAGGGGCGGGGCCAGCTGTGGCGCGCGGGGATGCGGCCCATGGAGGAGGCCGGAGTGATCCAGCGGCTGGCGCCCAAGCTGGGCATCGCTGCGCCCGGAGTGCTCAGGTAGCGGGCGCGGCGCCGGACCCGCCCCCGGGAGCCGCCTGGTGTCCTAGGCGGGAGTGGGGGCCCGGATCCCGCCGCCCCAGTCGTCTCCTGCCCTGGGGGCGAGGGGTGGGTTAGCGCTGCGCCCCGGAGGTGGCGGGGTGGGGATGATGGGTGGCAGGATCCCTGTGCGACGGGACGCACCTTGGGACCGACGGGAGCCGTGCGAGCATCTCTTTCCTGTTAAATAATAGCGGGGAGGATCGCCCGGCGCGTTTACATTGTAATTAGGCGTGGCAGGATTCGATTTGTATTTATCGCTTCAGCAATCGCAGTTTTATTTATAGGCGTCTTTTTTGTTTGTTTTTGTCAATTTAGATTGTCTCAGTTGCACAAAATTATGGGGTTTTAATCTTGTTTTAGATTATTTAAATTTTCACAGTTGCAGGAAATTATGCTGGGGTCAGACAATCACTTAATGGCAGTAGAAGTTGATGCAAAAAGTTAAAGCTTGGTAACCATTGAAACACAAATTGTCAGCATCAGGTGTTAAAATATACACAGTAAATGTCATTAAATCAAACTTAAGTTCTCAAGCAGCATTTTTCATATGCCATCTGTAAATTTTGATTGTTGATGGAAATTTGTTGCGTCAGTTTGTATGTGTACAGTGCAATGAGAGTGGATTTTTACTTAGAAAAAAGAAAAATATTTTTATCCACCCTGAGTGAAATCAATGTTTACTAATAAAAATGTAATCCTTCCAAGCCCAACTTTAATACCTAGCTTTTAAATAGCAGTTTTCATTAGTAGATCTCAAAGTACTTTATAAAGATCAATAGCTCCATTTTACAGATGGAGGAACTAAAGCAGCGTAATTTACACATGTGCACACAGAGGCTAAGCTGGAATAGAATCCAGATAGAATCCAGGCCCAGTCCAGGGCCCTATTCTCTAGGCCATTCCCAGAAAGCTCCTTGTGCAGAGACGCTATTCCTGGATACGTCACTTTATTCCAGATTAATTAGTGTTCTCAAAGTGCACCAATTATTCTGGAGTAGTGTGTCCACACAGGAAGCTATTCTGGTCAATTTCCCTATGTAAAGAAGTCCTAGTTCTTTGCTGTTATGGTTGCAAAAAAACCATAACCTGGATGTAACTATATGGTGTACAACATAAATAATGCAGCAAAGAGTCCTGTGGCACCTTATAGACCAGGGGTCTCAAACTCAAATGACCACAAGAGCCACCTGAGGACTAGTGCATTGGCCCGAGGGCCGCATCACTGACACCCCTCCTCGCTGGCCTGGCCCCGCCCCCACTCCACCCCTTCCATGAGGTCCCGCCCCTGCCCCGTCTCTTCTCCCCCTCCTCCCCCGAGCGTGCTCCTCCCCCCTCCCTCCTGGAAAGTGCTAAACATTATACAGAGCATACAGATCACTGCTGCTCCTACAACAAGTCATTTCCAAGCGGTTTTAATAAAATATATACACTCAGTAATGCACCTCATTCAAAGGACAAAACATGCACTTAGTTAGATTTACTTCTGTTAAAGACCCCCCACTGCACTGGGCTGCACCACCACTCCACCACTGCTCTGCCTCTTCCAGGGGTGGCAGGTTTGTAGAAATTTTGGTGGTGCCCAGAACGTGCCCCCCCAAACTCCACCCCCACCTGCCTAAGGCTCTGGGAGGGAGTTTGGGTGGGGGTGGGGGTCTGGGGTGCAGACTCTGGGATGGAGTTTGGGTGCTGCGTGAAGGCTCCGGCCTGGGGCAGGGGGTGGGGGTGCAGGCTCTGGGATGGAGTTTGAAGTTAGGAGGGGGTGCAGAGGTGAGGCCGGGGGACACTCGTGGGAGGTGCGTGGGGGCGGCAGGCGGGGCCGGGGGAGAGACCCGGCCCCAAACATTGGGGAGCAGGGAGCTTAGCTGCCACATAAAATAACGGGGGAGGGGTGAAGGGAGTTTGGCTGTGACTGGAAGTAACTGGGGGGGTGGGCCTGGGGAGCTTGGCGGGCCGCAGGGAAGAACTCCGGGGGCCGCGTCTTTGAGACCCCTGTTATAGACTAATAGACGTATTGGAGCATGAGCTTTCGTGGGTGAATACCCACTTCTTCGGATGCATGCATCCAGATCCAGACTAACACGGCTATCCCTTTGATACTTAACATAAATAATGTCGTCTGACTGAGTTTGTAGGGAGCCTGACATTTATAGCTCTGATGTGTCAACTGCCCTATTTATTTCAGTGGGTGCTAACTCAGATACTAATAACTAATTAACAATGTTGAAATTTAAAATATCTCACTGTTCAGAATGTGTAAGAATGAGGAGGAAGTATGCTACTGTTAGAGCCGTACCTTGGGTAGGACGAATCGGGGTTACCACTCCAGGCCACACACTTCGGGGGGCCCTGCAGGCTGGTGCGATTGGCTGGCACAGTTGGTCCCGGAAGACCCGGTGCAGTGAGTTCCCCACCCCCGGCCGGAGCCCTGAACCGCCGTGGTAATATGGCCAACAATATCTCCGCGGTAGGCGCCGGCAGCTGCCAGCAGCAGCAGGCGGCCCAGCACCTGGCCGGATCCATCCTGCCGACCCAGCCGCCGATGCAGTGGGGCCCCCAAGCTTGGGTGTGGGGGCTGATTTGCAGTGGAGCTGGAACATTTTTAATAGTGGGGGTGCTGAAAGCCAGCCCCCTTACCCCTGTCCACCCCCACCCCGCCCCCAGCGCATGGGGCCAGCAGCCGGGATCCTGGGGGTGCTGCAGCACCCACAGCACCCTCCACACCCCTAGTTCCCGTGCCTATGCTGATTTGTCCTGGGCCCCACACCCCCCTAGGGATGGCCCTGGCTACTGTGATGATAAACACAGTTTAGGATATGTCTACACTTAAACAGCCACAAAATCTCATCCATCCACTCATATAAGAGACCACTAGCCTCTGGCTGAGTTACTGAAGTCCTCAAATCATGTTACAGAGAATCCACCATTTACACTAGTTTAAACCTGCAAGTGACCCATGCCCCATGCAGCAGAGAAAGGCAAAAAAAAAAAAACCCCAGGGTCTCTGCCAATCTGACCCTGGGGGAAAATTCCTTCCTGACCCCAAATGTGGCGATCAGTTAGACCCTGAGCATGTAGGCAAGACCCAGCTAGATACCGGTGGAAGAATGCTTGCTACCAAGTTTTAAAGAAAGTCATACTGATGAAAGTCACTGGCTAAGCATGTGGAATGGGAGTTTATTGAAGTTCTAAACCAACTTTTGACAGCTGTAGTCTCTGTTTTCTTCATTTCAGTTTATTGAACTAGTTCAGTTCAATGATGAGTTCATTGAAAGTTAAGAAACCAATTGGGAATTAGAAAAGCTTGTTTTCTTTTCCAATCTATGAATAAAAACAAGGTGGGAGGATCAGATCTTCTAGTTCTAAAATCTTGAAGGACATAGTGACCGGAAACAATCAATTTAATTAATTAACTACAGATAATTCTTCCTTTGTTTAATAAATAAGTTTTCAATGCAAAACAGTTTTGATAAAAAAAAAATGTCTGGTGTCCCGAATATTTAAGGTAGTTTTATTTAATAAAAACATTTAAAATGCTGGTTTTGTGAATATTTAATTGTTTTGAATTTCCATCCAAATAGAACTTGACACAATCACAAGTAAAAATATAACACCTAGTAAATAAGAAATGCATCATTTTCTAACATAATAAATGTAAAAATTAAGAACCTGAATAAATGTAAATTAAATAAAAGTTAAGCTATATAATTGCTTAAATAAATGTGTATAGATATAGTGAATCCTCCTGGTTAGCAAAAAGAAGTACCAAATTTAACGTGAAGGCTGTATTTAGTTGCAAATCAACATGTTTTAATGGTTACCAACCAATGAGAATCAACTTTCTTTAGGAAAATAACTAAAGTACAAATATGATTTTAAAATGTGTGATTTAAATCAATCCATTGTGGCAGGGCTCCGTGTGAGGGCAGGAAGGAGTATGCTTGTGGCAAGCCTGTTGCAGTATTGAGACCACATCAGTTAAAACACTTGCAAGCAGATCTATGCTAGGATTCCTGCCACTGCTAAGCCTCACCTATAATAGCAATAGCGGGACACCTTGCTGCAGAAAAGCATAGAGAAGGCCCTTGGCCTAAATGATTCTTCCCATTATCCACTTTAACTCTGCTGCCTTTTTAAAATCTCTTATAGGGATGACTAGTCTCTTATCACTGGCCTACTCACAGACTTGAACTGAAATAATTAAATTGGTTTTAATTCGCACCTTAAATTAAATTTAATTTGAAATGAGATAGTTCATGCATAGACTGGCCCTGAAATAACTAGAGGTGTGAATTATAACAGATTTAGTTACTTCTAGACTAGTCTGTTCCGCCCCCTCCACCCCACCCCCTTGCCTGAAACGAAAGGTTGTCTTCCTTAGATTACGCCAGCTGGTAGAGTTAGAATAAAGATGAGTTTTTACTATAAGCTTAATTATCACGAGGGTGCTCAGTGTTCTGCATGTGTGTAATGGTTATTATAGTTAAATCAAAATAAATATATATGTGCATCCCCCTGTAACATTTGAACATCACTAAGACCTATAACTAAATCTAATCTCTTAACTTCTCTCCAGTGCCTAATCCAGGGAAAGGGGTAAATTACTTTTAACACTATTCAAAATTACTTTGAATTCCTTTTAACTAAGATTTGACTGACATTTCAGTAGGCTACAACACGCTACAGTGCATACACAGTTATGCAAACCAGCCTGCCAGTGCTTCCAGACATATTTCATTGATCGCCCATTTATCTTAATCTTCTTTTATCTTGATTTAAAGCAGCCAGTCCTGGGTACGTGTGTTTGAATTCTTGCAGATGTAAATGCCACCAATCTGTAACCTCAGTGGTATTAACGAATGGCATTTTGTGTGTGTGCTCACGTGGGGATATTTTACAGAAAAGCAGAAGAATATCTGCGACTGTCCCAGGTGAAGTGCACAGGCTTATTGGCTCAGATGACAGCAACAAGCAATGCGGTGATGTGCCTGGACCTAGCAGCTGGCTATATGCAACACCCAGTGGACAAAGTAGGATACAATACGTGACATGGTTCTTTGTTCTTCCTAATGCTTACCAACTCCAATAAAACTTGTACTGTTTAGTGTATATGATGAGGCAGCAAGGAAAGACTAGTAAATTCCCATTTCCTCACATTATGGACCAGTCTGCAATTGGGTCCTTCCAACAATCCAGTGCTATTCCAGTTTTCATCAGAGGTTACCAATGGAGAATTGGAGACTAGAGTCTCCATTACATTCTGGTGTGAATTGACTTCTACTACCCCTGACTGAGGGTTCCTGAAGGGTGGTAAACAGTAAGCCAGCGTGCCCCTTTATTGTGAGAAGTGATGCAAGGGGGCTCTTAAAGCTACCAAAAGGAAGCAATGGCTTTATGTATGTCCCTCTGCCTCCTGCAAGCCTGTGGATGCCTGTTTGCAGGACTGCCAGGCAAGACCATTGTCCCCACCATCACCCAAAAAAAAAAAGAGAGACAGAAGACATAGCTGATTGTCCATATAATCTTTTGTAGATTCCTCCTCCATACATGGGAGAGGTTTCCATTGCCTAGATTCCCATGAGAAGCACTGACCCTTCATACAAATGAGCCTGGTGTCTTAGCTCTCTAAAAGGCAATTAAAAGGGCCAAATCATTTTCCAAACTGCAGCACCAGTGTAACTATCTGAAGGTAACTCTGCATTGAAACGTGTGTTGTTCCTTTGCCATTGTGTATTTTTTCCTCTTCATAGGGCAGCCTCACGTGTGTAACAGATCTAACCAAACAGTGAGCAAACAACAACAAAACTATTCAAAACAAAAATAGAAGATGGATTGATTAACCTATTCTATTTAGATGGGTTAAGTTCCAGAAGGGAAATTCTGCTCACACATAAGGTTTTGTTTTGTTTTGTTTTTCAAAGAGCTACTTAGTTAAACTCTCCGGTTTGAACAAGAGGACTTACCAGAGCTGTATGAAGTCTTTTGAGTGTTTGCTAGGTTTGAACTCCAATCTGGGAATCCGAGATTTGGCTGTACAGTTCTGCTGCACCGAGGCAGTGAACACCGCTTCAAAAATATTACAAAGGTAGGGCACATAACCTTTTATGGCCATCATTTTATTATCCATTTCTATTAAGAAATGGAAATGCTTTCTTTGTTTTTAAATAAGACTGCTCTTTAAGTATGAAAAGTCTGATTTTTCAGAGGTACTGAGCACCTGCAGCTCCCATTGACTTCAGGGAATGTTGAGTGGTCAGCACCTCTGAAAATTAGACCACTTATTTAGGAACCCATGTTTGAAAAATGTAGACCATTTGGGAATAGACTGCAGGACTCCTGACTCCCAGTCCAATTTCCTATCCACAGCCCCACACTTCCTCTCATTTAACCCTACCTGTAGCCCTTTCTCAGTCAACCTTGCAGTTCCAGGAGATATATACAAATATGAAAGAAACCACATGTCTAGAGAAATGTATCCATTCCAACATGAATCCTACATTTTCTTGATAAAAACTGTTGAATAAGAAAACTTCACAAAGTTGCGAGTCCTTTCACATAAAACCCTCTCCTCTGTGTAATATCCGCTTTAACAAAAGCAATTTTTAACTGGAAATTATAAAAAATAACAGCAACAAATGGAAGAAAGGGGAAGCCAGTAGTAATGGCTATCAATCAGAAGATAGAACTGTAGAAAATTGGTCAAGGAAGCAAAGGGACATAAGGAGACATCTATGGCCAGCAGACTTAAAGGCCATAAGAAGGGGAGGTTTTCAAGTAGGAACAAAAAGAATTCTGACAGTGGGATTAGTTCATTGCTAAATGGAAATGGTAGAATTATCAATAATAATGCAGAAAAGACAGAAGCATTCAATAAATATTTGGTCTGTATTTGGGGGGGAAACAGATGATGTAGTCATATCTTCTTCTTACCATATGTGCAACATGCCAACGTTTAACATCTTCCTAAGGTACTAGTGGAATAGAAAGTTTTATCATATGGTATGACAAAGGGAGCGTGGATCAGTGTTCATGTCGCACTCCCCATCAGTGCCCGGCCCAGGCCAGGGAAGCTAACGATTCAACTAGCAGACCAAATTCTTGGCCACCAATGGTGGCATGTGACAAGGATTCATCACCAAATTTGGTCCACTGATTGGACCACACACCATTTTGTTTAAAAAAAACTGAGAACAAAGCATAATTAACATGTCACACTTTAAATGGATTAAAAGCTGGCTAACTGATAGGTTTCAAAATGTAATTGTAAACAGGGAAATATCATTGAGTAGGTGTGTTTTTAGTGGGTCCCACAGGGATCTGTTCTTCACTCTATGCTATTTAACATTTTTATTAATGGCCTGGAAGAAAACAAAATCATCACTGATAAAGTATGCAGATGAGATGACACAAATTGAGGTAATGTTAAGGAAGTGGACAGGTCAGTAATACAGAGCAATCTGGATCGCTTGGAAAACAGGATGCAAGCACATTATGCATTTTAATAAGGCTAAATGTAAATGTAGACATCTAGGAACAAAGTAGGCCATACATACATGATGGGGACTGTATCCTGGGAAGTAGTGATGCTGAAAAGGACAGGGGGTTGTGGTGGATAATCATCTGAACCTGAGCTCCCAGTGTGACACTGTGGCCAAAAGGGCTAATTCAGTCCTTGGATGCTTAAATGGGAATGTCAAGTACGAATAGAGAGGATATTTTACTTCTGTATTTGCCAGTGGTATAGATGCTACTGTCCAGTTCTAGTGCCCACAATTCAAGAAAGATGTTGAAAACTTGGAGAGAGTTCAAAGAGGGCCACAAGAATGAGTGAAGATTAGAAAACCTGCCTTCTAGTGACCGGCACAAGGAACTCAATCTACTTATCTTAACAAAAGAAGGTTAAGGATTGTCTTGATGACAGTCTATTAGCACCTACATGGGGAACAAATATTTAATAATGAGCTCATCCATCTAGCAGAGAAAGACATAGGACAGGGGTTCTCAAACTGGGGGTCAGGACCCCTCAGGGGGTGGCGAGGTTATTACATAGGGGGTTGCAAGCTGTCAGTCCTCACTCCAATCCCGCTTTGCATCCAGCATTTATAATGGTGTTAATATATTAAAAAGTGTTTTTAATTTATAAGCGGGGGAGTCACACTCAGAGGCTTGCTATGTGAAAGGAGTCACCAGTACAAAAATTTGAGAACCACTGACATAGCATAATCCAGAGGCTGGAAGTTGAAGCTAAACAAATTTAGTCTGGAAATAAGGCATAATTTTTTAACTGAGATAATTAACGATCTACACAATTTATCAAGGGTCATAGCAACTTTTAAATCAGATTGGATGTTTTCCTAAAAGATCTGCTCTAGGAATTATTTTGGGGAAGTTTTATGGGCTGCGTAACAGGAGATCAGACTAGATGATCATACTGATCCCTTTGGGCCTTAGAAGCTATGAATCCTGGGCTGCAAAGAACAGTCTTCACTTATGTAGCGGACACTCTTCATGGCTGCATCATATTTAAAGATTAAGGCTATTGAAACTTACCTATAGATGTTTCCTTGTATAAAAAGTACACCTGTCAGTCTGACAACTATAGATTGAAATAAATGGTCTGTTGGCTGTTTCATAATACTCAGAGAATGAAATTCACCTCTGTGCTGAGGGCTCACAAAGCCTTCTGCCATGCTTAAACCCTATATCAAGGGGTTACTGGGGATTAAATGGTTAAAAGAGCTATGGGCAGACCCTCTGCACTGGGATGAATTGAATTCAAAGTGGCTTATCACATTTTTTAGAGATAGTTTATAGATATTAAGTACTAGGTTCCATTGAGTGTGGTGAGTAGGTAGAATAGAGACTGTGCTGACTCCACCTTGTCCCCTCTGCCTGATTTCTTGATCTAAAATAAATATCACACCTCCACCCCCCACCCCCTATCTCAGGAAGTGCTGCCATCCCTTTCCCGTCTTTGCCTCTTTCTTCTGTTCTCAGGCAGGAGTAGAAAATGCTTGTGCCTGGCTGAGACAAAGAACGAAGCAATCTTGTACCAGGTCTTTGTTCAACTCCAAAGTAATCAACTTCACAAGCTTTGTTTAGAAGCAAACTGGCTGTGTAATAAACAATGTTGCTCTCTTTTAGGTATGAATCCAGTCTCTCTGAAATGCAGCAGATGGATCTTGATTTATCAAAACCCTTGTTCACAACAGCAGCATTGTTCACAGCCTGCAGGTATGCTCTTCATACAATTACATGCTGGGTGAGATTCCCCATTATTCTAACAGCGAGAGCACAAAATCACATTCTTGGATTTTCCCCCAACTCAGGCATGCTGTACATGATAATGAAAGATTTCACAAGTGTGAAATAGCTGTTACAGTGCAAACAGCTGCTCCAGGTTCCAGAATTCCTTAATATCCTAAAGGACCGTTAGGTGGTTAAATGTATCTTGTAGCACTACTCTCAGAACCCCAGATAGTCTTGACAGCCTGCTGAGGCTAATGTCTTCCTTGCAGTGAAGTATTCAGCCTAGAACTAGATTGTGTTTTGCCTCGGAGAAAGAAAACATTAAATCAAACACTTAGTCTAGTAGCCCAAAGGCAAATCACATGATTTTATAAATATTGCCACTGGTACTTAAAGTATTATGGATGGATGATTCTATAGTGTGAGAGTCATCTGAAGATCATCTGTTGGGTGTGTTTGACCTTCCATCAAACCTTTCTCCCAAACCAACATAAGAATCTTACTAGTTAATATCTTGCATTTGGTGGGAAGATTGTTTCTGTTTGCCAAGATGTACTAGAGTGTATTTGAGTTGGTCATATAGCAGACAAAGATGTCTGTGGAATGTGCAGTGGTAATGAGACGATGTCTTGCATTCAAATTGGGAGCCATTGCAGAAAGGCTAAAGACTGACAAGCTCCAAATAGTCATCTGTTTCTCTGCCTCCCCCACCCCGCAGGCAATCTTGCCTTTGAGACATGGAGCCCTCTAAAGAGAGAGCTGTAACAGCCTGCAAGTTAGTGTCCAGCAGACAATGACTCAGGAAAACCCACATGGACTTTTACTGTACATGAATCTTCCCCCAAGCTAAGAGTTATACATGTTAGAAATCTTATGAACCAGTCTGGCTTTAGGGGTGCTGTACAGTTCATCAGATGAGCTTTAAAAATGAGCACCTGTCTACTGGGGTGAAAGTCCCATTTGGCTCATTGCAGGAGTAGGATTGTTTACTGTCCTGGCCAAATTACAATTTGTAGAACTACTTTCTTTCTATTTAAATTTCCCCTTGTGATTTCAACAAGGTGTGAAATTTTTCACTTCCTGTTCCAAATTGTTACATGCTGTTAGGATTAATTGATCATCACAGCTTCCCTGTAAGGCAGATGGGTATGGCTCATCTCCTTTTTTACAGACGGAAAAACTGAGGCAGGAAGGAAGTCTCTTGAGCAAGGTCACAAAGTGAGTCAGTAGCCAAGTTGGATATGAATTCTGGAATTCCAGGCCCCAGCCTTCTGCTTATTCTCCAAGGCAGCGCTGCCTATAAATGCATTGATCGACCTGAGTTATGTATGTCTGAATGTTGCTTCCTTCAGAAAATAAACTAACTTCCGATTTTAGGTGCTTGAAACTAAAAGTGGATAAGAAGAAAATGGTGGATACCTCTGGGGTGAAGAAGGCAATATTCGATCGGCTCTGCAGCCAGCTGGAGACAATTGGCCAGCAGATCAGCAGTAAGTGTTCAGCACTTGCAGTCTCATGCTCTGGAACGCAGGTGATGTAGCCATGCCGTTGGGTCCCACAGAGCAACATCCTTCTCTCTCTGCACCCTTTCTGAGGGCGATCTCCTTTGCTCCTATAATTTTCAACTGTTCTTTTTGTGCCAGCCTGTCTGTCCACTCCTAATTTGTCTTGTTCAGTCCACTTTCTGATCACTGCCTGTCTCGTTCCTCAGGGATGTCATGTCAGTCTGTCATCTAACTCACATAACACAGGAACTATCTCTGACTCCTCTCTTGTGCTTGCCCCACACATGGGAGCAATACAAAACTTACGGCTCTTCCTCTGCAATATGTCAAGTTCTGGCCTTTTCTTTACCGCCACACAGCTAAAACCCTCTTCTAGGTCCTGCCCTCCTTCTGCCTTTAGTAGTGCAGCTGCCACCTCTGACTGACTCTCCTGTAGTCCCACTCCATTTCGTACAGTGCAGCTGCCAAGATCATCTTCCATACGTGTCACGGAGCCCCTGTTAGAATCCCTCTGTCTCGTCCTTCTCCAGTCACCAAGTCAATGTCCTCACCTTCCTTGTACAACTCTGCCCCATCACGATTTGTGCACTTTTTCCTCGTACTCCACCCTTGGCACCCTCAGCCCCCATCCCCTGTCATTGCATCTCCTACCATAATGCTCATCATGCAGAGAATGTCCCACCTGAACTTATCCATAAAGCCATTGCTCTCTCCTCCTTGAAAACCCCTTCAAGGCCCACCTCTGTTGCTGCTCCTACAAGAAATTAGCCCATTGCTGAAACAGGGATTGTTGCTGCCATCTTCAACTGGGAAGTTTGCCAGGGAAGACACTGTTCTGGTCTGTGTGGCTTGCACCCAGCACATTGCAGGTGCTACTGTAGTAGAAATACAAAACTGAGGTGCTGGAGAAATGAGAAGCAAGAGAGAGTCCTGCCAGAGATATCAGCAAGGTAGAGGGAAGTGTGTGGGGGGGGAGTGGGGGGAGTCCTAAGTAAAGCATGAATGTGAATCATTAGGTGCCCTAGTACCCCAATGACTGTCCAAAATTAAATAAATAAAAGCAGCTTTCTCTTCTTTAAAAGGAGACTGTGCTTCACTGACTCCTCAGCCAACCCAAAGCCAGAAGACCTTGCTTGAATGCATTGAAAAGGAAGAGAGTAAGTTGTCTCTTAATTGTGAAATTAAGCTTTGATCTTCTGCTGTTGCCTAATAATGCTTTAGCTAGATAACTTTGTTATAGCTCAGTATGTCTTGAGGCTGTTCTCAACAACCCACTCCCTTCCATATGGCCAGATGTTGGAAACGCTAAGAGAGTCTAGTGCAGTGGGGCACGACCCCTCTGCAGCAATGGAGGGGGGACACGGACCACAGGCGCCAGCTTTCTCCGGGCCCCAAGGGTGCTCAACACTCAGCTCCACCCCAGGCCCCACCTCCACCCACCCTCTTCCCCTAAGCGCGCCCCACCTCTTCCCATCCCCACTCCACCCCAGGCCTGCCCCCACTCCAGCTCTTCCCGCCCAGTTCTGCCCCTTCCCCGCTCCTCCCACTCCGTGCCCCCTGCACGCTATGAAACAGCTGATTGCGGCGGGCGGGAGGGGGAGGTTGGGGGGGGTCAATCCACAGGGTCGCCAGCTAATGGGAGGCGCTGGCGGTGGAGGGGGAAAGCTGGCTGCTGGTGAGTGCTAAGCTCCTATTAATTTTTTTTCCGCGGGTGCTCCAACCCTGGAGTACCCACAGAGTCAGCGCCTGTGGCGCGGACAGATTCCATTACTGGGGAGGTGGGGGGGGGCACAAGAGGAAAAGTTTGGGCATTGCTGGCCTAGTGGAAGCACCATTACGTTTTTGTGGAGCAAGTCTAGTGGAACTAGGGTAGCCTTTTCCACTCAAACAAAAAGATAAATAAGTGAAGATCATAGTGTTAAACAAAACTACAGCTTGATTATTATTTTCTTTTAAATATTTGATGGTAGTCTTTGTGTGCATGAAATAGACTGGTATGTGTACATTCCAGGGGTCTGAGACTCAGTATTAGGCACTCTTTAGGCAAAATATTATAAATGATAGAGAGCGTTTCCTGAAAGTTTTGTTTTTGTTTCCCCCCCCCCCCCCCCCGTAGATCATGAAGATGAAGTTGAGACCCCTCGCAAGCGGCAGAAAAGTGAAACCGAAGCAAAACAAGATTATGAAGAATGGAAAAAGAGAATCCTGGAAAATGCTGCTAAGGCAAAAATGGGCCAATGTCTGACTTCAGTCTCTGGAGTGCCACCGAGCAATGTCACTACCTCTGGTTTGTAATTTTAAATCCCCCTTCACACTAGTGCAACTTAGTAGCATGTGAATTTATGGATGGTAACCAGCCATTCTTATTTATTTGACTGGCAAGATTTTAAATTGTTAAAGCCTCTCATTTTACTAAGTGGGACCAGCATTATGGTGACACACTATTACTACACAGTTGACCCAAGTTTGAAAGTTGACCCTGTGATGCCTCCCCCTCGGACCAGTGCAGACCTCAGCTCTAGGACATGGAGTAGCCTTGCTACTTTTAAGCAACAAACAGGCCAAATAATGGTGCAGTATTAAGTAACCTCTGAGAAGGTTGCACACTCTTGTGTTCCGAACTGAAGCTTCAGTCATGGTTACTAAGGTCTATGGAAAGGTCCATCCATGAGGAAACCACTTGTGTCATCGGCAAAACAAAAGTGAGGAATTCAGACTGTTAAAACTTTTTTATAGCCATAATATCTGATTAAATAAATTTTCTACTGTGTATGTGGGACCTAAATGTTTTTAGAGAGCAATAAAGATTCTTTTTCCTATATCTGGATCTTTAGTTTAAGAATTTGCATATGGTCCTAGGGTTGCTTCGGTGACCTCTTATCACTTTTATTGTATAAATACCATCAGGATCAAAATCTAAATGGGTTTAAAGAAACTTTCTGTACTTACTTAAAATGTTTCTTTACGTCCAGTAATAAGGTCTACAGATCTGTGATAAGAGGTACTTCAGTCTGCTTGCAGCTTGGGAACAGAATCAAATCTGCCAGTCAGTGGCAGCAGGAGAATGCCCCATCCTCTGACGTTGCCTCCACTTGACTACTTCCACAGCCAGCATAATTCATTTTTTTCCTCCTACGTTAGATTAACTATACTTTGATGGAAAAGCACAAGTTTATCCTATGGCAGAGCCTGGGGTTAACTTCTAACAGAATAAACCCGAATCTTTGGATGTCACTTTCCATCTCTGCTCTGGGTGATATGTTTTTCTCCAGGGTGAGCTGGATCTGACTGGACTCTGTTTCTCAAAGAAAGGACTCTTTCAGGTAAGCCAGAACATTTCCTATTCATTGGGCTAAAATACAGTGGGATTTTCACAACTGTGTGCCTCCACTGTTGGAAAAAAGATCATTATCTATTTACATTGAAAATGAGGTTTATGGAAAAGTTGTGAAGACTACTTGTCTGCAGTAAAAGTACAAACCTGGGTCTCATCTGAGGAAGCTAACTGAATAAACTCATCTGCATAAAGATAGTAATCATACTTCCTGTCCATTCGTGTGGACGTCGTGATGACACCTACCATGGGAGTGCTGCACCAAGCAGGAACAGGTTCCAAGGCTGCGCTCTCTACACGCGTGGGGCTGGAATCACTGTAGTTGCCCTCAGGAAGTGCAGAATGTCAGGGTTTGTACAAAACTTCATTTTGTGAACATGCTGAGAAGACTATAGTGCTTGGATGCTAATACACCTCAGAGGGTTGGGCATTCCTCTGCTGTCACTGACTGATAGGTGTGGTTCTGCACTCAGGTTGAAGTAGCCATTGTAACAGAGCTGTGGAAATTAGTACAATAAAGTGAACTCCTATGTTTGTCTCCTCTCCGCACCCCATATTTCCACACCATGCCCTGGTATAAAGGACACGACTAGCCTGTTACAATATAATGCATATATGAAATTAAAGTGAGAGGCCCATCTCCAAGGTTAACGAGTAGAGATACGGTGCAGAATCTCGCCCTTCAGAGCCAAAGCATGGAATTTACAGAGGCAGGGTAGGTAATCCTGCGTTAAGCCACCTTTGGGTCATCCCACTACAAGGCTGCTCTGGGCCCCCAGCATAATTAAAAGAGCCTTGTGCACCGTCTGAGGTATGGCACCCTCACTCCCACTGCCTGCCAGGAATGGCAGTAGGGCAGAGGGTACAGCCCCACCCCACCAGTACATTGACACCTGTGAAGCAGGTTCCTGGGGGAGCTTTTGGCCTGCACCAGGGGAGTCCTCCCAAAGCTGGGAATTGGGACTTTTAGGGCCATGGCTATGGAAAGGGGCCAGACTATCACCCTAAATCTCTTTTAATCCACTGCTTCATTTGTACGGGGCTGTGGTACAAAAGTCCTCTCTGATGTAATAAGGATGAAACCAAAAGGGTTCTATAGAAACTGCTGGGTTGTTTTTTTTTTTAATAAATTGAAAGAGTTCTGCAGAGAGGTTGTGGGGGAGGGGAGTTGTGAAAGCCTGGCCTGCTACCATCTACGGGATGGATATTCTGAAGGGACTTTCATGTTAAGAATTAAGGTCTGAGCCTAAAGTAGGCAACTGAAAAAACTAAACATCAAGGAACAGGGTGCAGCCTGCAGTCAGCCTAAAACATATATCATGAATAAGGCTACGTTTTAGTCACGGGTATTTTTAGTAAAAGTCAGACAGGTCACGGGCAGTAAACAAAAATTCACTGCCTGTGACCTGTCCATGACTTTTACTATATACCCCTAATTAAAACTTGGGTTGGGGGCTGCAGGTGCTTGTGTGGGGCGGTGGTCTGGGGGTGCCGTGGGTGCTGAGGGAGGTGGCTCGGGACCCCGATGGTGCTGGGATGGGGGGGAGTTGGCGAGGCTGGCAGGGGCTCCCTACCCTGCTCTGCGTGTCCTGCAGCTCCTAGGCAGTGGAGGGGCCAGGGGGCTCCGCGCGTTGCTTCCACCACAAGCACTGGCTGCGCAGTTCCCGGCCAATGGGCGCAGCGGAGGTGGGGCCTGTGAGCATGGACAGCTCGCAAAGCCCCTTGGCCCCTCTGCCTAGGAACTGCAGGGCCACGCCAGTGGGCGCCGGGGACCCTCCCATACCCCGAGGTAAGCATCCCCCCACCCCTCTGCCCCTAGCCCTGAGCTCCCTCCCACACACCCAAACTGCTGCTGCTGGCCCAGGGCCAGCACCAGCCACTGCAGTAGTCACGGAGGTCATGGGAGGTCACGGATGCCGTGACTTCTGTGACAGACTCGCAGCCTTAAGCATGAATAAGTAAGGGCATCCATCCATTATCCATTTACAAAGACAAGGTAATGAAGAAGAGATAGCATGGCATCTGACCAGCTTCTTAAGAGAGAAGTTTGCTTATCTCTCTCTTCTCTTCACCCACTCTACTCCACCCCGTTTTACAAAATTTAAGAGTGAACGTGGAAGCATTCCTCCCGGTCAACTTACATTTGTTTTGGGGTTGGTTCAAGTTAAAATTTTAATAAGTTGATTCAGGAAGAGGCCAGACAAATGCTGAAGAGCAGGGCAAACACGGAGCAGTCTCAACTCACTAAGAATAGCTGTAAAATGAGATTCCAGAATTTTTTTCTAAATCAGATTTCATAATATCGAAGGAGGGTCCACACTCTGGGAGAAAGTCAGTTATAAAGGGCTCACCAATGCTACCTTTACATTAGACTGATTACTGTATTTCAGACTCGAGAGAAATAGGCCAGTTACATTTTTACTGAGATTTATTAGTGTTAATTTCGTAACTAGGCATACTAACAATAACTATTTACCATGCAATGTCACTGGGGAGGGGAAATGTGAACAAGCTTGGGCCTTCATGGAAGGTGATCCCTTGTCAAGATTTTTTCATGTAACTTTTGTTGCCCTCTGACATAATGCCAAAAGTGCTGTACAAGTCCAGTCCATCTGGAAGTGAAGGGAGACGTTCTAGAACTGAAAAGCTAGACAAGCTTAACATTAAACCAGTGTAAGCAATTTTTAAGGTCTTGATGAGGGCTGGTAGCAACAACCACCTTAGGCAATTGAAGGGCTATGAGTTAATGGGAGTAAAATAGTGATTTGATTAGGCTTAATGTGCAGTCTTAAGCTGCTACTGTTAGTGATAAATTATTTTAATCAGCTCACATAGAGTGGTGCAGCCTCTAGGTTAGCCACAAAGGAAACAGCATGCCAGCCACCTCTACAAAAGTGCCTGATAAACATTAAGGAAACGCAATTGATACTGGGCTTATGTTATATGGGGTGCCTCCAGCTTTATAAGCCTCAGGAAAAAAATCTTTGGTTCTTGAAATTAACCTTTTTCTTCACAATACTAATTTACTTTTGTTTTTAAACAATCAGAAAAAGGGCAACAGTTCCCATGTGACTGAAACAGAGTCAAAGGCTGGCAATTCACTGATTCTCCTCCCCCACCCCACCATCCCCAGCAGCTGAACAGAAACAAAAACCAGTTCATCTGTTACAAAGCAGTAGCTTTTCTGTTACACTTCATGGCATTTGGTAGAAGTGTTGAACTCAAATATCAGCTTAGAAAACTCACAGCTACAGAAAAGCATTGATATGTTTAAAATGTACCCCCTGAAACTCACACCCAGAGGGGAGAATAAAAGAACCTCTGTTCCTGGGGAGGAGGTGACACCTAACTGCACAGTATTGCATCCACCAGATTGTCATCCCAATTGTTTTTTATTTGTGGCAGTTGAACCTAGATTCATGCCAACCTAAAGAGCTATTTAATCAGTTTGACCCATTATAAATATAGAGCAGTAGGGGACAATCTGTCTTAACTTGTGCCAGGTTTTAAATGTCTCTGAAAGCAGTAGGTTTTGTTTTAGAGGATAATGTGGAAGACACTTTTTCTTTCTACTCTGACTAATTGCCATGCATTATTGTGATGCTTCTGTGCAAAAAAAAAAAAAAAAATGGGGGGGGGGGTGAAGGGGAAGAAAAAATAAAAACCTTTTTAGAAGAAATGTAGAAAAACTGCATTTCTCAACCTCAGTTTTGTCCCTGGGTATTTTGCTTTAAGTAAAAGTTATCTTTGGGGAAACTATAGCACTATTATCCCTCCAAATCTATCACCACTGTGGCAATGCCCTAAAAGTGATAGTACAGCATCTCATTAAGATAGAAAGTCTTAAGGTATCCCACTGCTGCTGACCAGGTGCTTGCTGCTATACTCCACCCTTTGGATTTATATAAATAATCAAAGACTTCCAAACGAAATGGGTCTCACTCAAGGAATTTAGCTGCTAATTATGAGCATATCATCATAGCTATAAGTGGAGTTATATCAGGAATATTTATGTATCACTATGTCCAGTAGCTGAGAGCTTGTAAAACAGAACTATGGAAACCCCTGTTTTATAAAGATTAGTAAAATTCATTCTATGTTGTTGTGCTCTGAGACAGTTCTGGTATCTAAACACACACATGATACATAACATGAGGATGGCAGAAGTGGTGGGGGAAGAGAGAGAAACATCCAGTCCTTTTCTCTCTGCTTCATCTCTAGCTCTAATGCCTATAGCTCTTCCACAGCAGCTTATGCAAGGTTGACAGACATGCTCGGAAACCTTCTCAGCCGATTGGCAGCAGCTACCACGTAGAAATGTTTCTGTGAACGAAACAGAAAAACCTAAATGTGAGCATAACTGAGCCAAAGCATACTTTGCAATTAACACTGATGTTTTTCAATAAGGGACTCTGAATAGTAAGTGCAGATTGTTTCTAGCTCCCAGACCTCTGCACTGAATACTACACAGAACAGCCTTCTGTTGTGTCACTCCCATATTGATTACACATTGAAGAAAGGGTAATGTAACTATGTCAACTGAAAAGTGGTAGGAGTGGAAGGTTCATGAAGTTTTTGAGGTACATTTGTAGGCTTAGTGAAATTGGAGGAACTAATCAGCATCAGTTTTCACATCTTCTGTTGCACCTGTCAGTCTTGGGAAAGCCAGCTAGCTCTAAGTACACCTCCATTCTTCTGTAGCTCCTAATTAAATCAGGGTTACATTTAAAATAACACAGTCCCCTTCCTCACAGGAGAGTCTTGTAAATAAACTGTCATAGGAACAGCCATAATGGATTAAATAGGTTAATCTCCTGTCTCTGGATAATAGCCAGCGTGTTACCAACTCACAGGCAACAGACATTAATTATAACACTTTAGGGACCCAAGGTGTCAGCATGATCAAAGGAAAAGGAGCTATCTATGATTAGTGTAATGTTAACAATGCTAGAAGAGTGACACTTGAATCCTCTCCATTGGGAATCATGAAATGCTTTGTACTAGAGAATACTCTTTGTGGCTGTAAAAGAGTGTTTATACAATGAACAAAAGGCTGTATGCATCTGTTAGCAAATGTGTAATAAAATAGCTTGGGATGAAGACATTTTTAAAATGCAACAAGTAGCAGTAATTCTGGAGTTTGGGCAAGTAAACGAAGTTTAGTCTTCAGGGTCTAACTCATTAGCAAGGTTTTGCTACTCTCACCAGTGTGTAAAAACTGAGTTGGAGTTCATCCTCTTCCTATAGGTTAAATCTTCCAGGGTTGTTGTGTCCCTCCTTTGCAGAGTATGATTATTGATCACCTTTTATGGAAATTCCTACATATTTACTGAGAATGGTTCAAGAATTAGCAAGAGATTATCAGTGGTCCTGAAAGTATGTAATTTTCCATCTGGCTGGATCGTGACACAAGAAGGTCAAGTAATTTTCCCAAGGTTGTACAGTGAACGAGGGACTCAGAATGGATTTGAATTCAGATTTTGCTTGGACCTAGACCTTTGCGATGAATACTACACAAAATAGCCTTCTGTTGTATCATTCCAATATTTCCTATACATTGAAGACAGGCTAATGCAACTATATCAACTGAAAAGTAACTGCTTTTGCTTGGAAGGTTACACATTTAACATAAAATAAACAGTGTCTGAAGCCTTTGAATCCCTGGAATTTTACAACTAATTTTTTTGAAACACCAATAAGAAATAAGAGTAAAAATTTAGAAACAAAGTATCTAAACTCAGAGATGCCGTGACTTAAAAGAGCAAGTGAACACTCAAATCTATAACTGCAAATATAATTACCAAATTCATATTGCAAGGAAGATCTCCATGTTTAGAAGAGGACTATGACAAAGAAGGAATACGGGCCCTGCCTGCATTGAACTAGTACAATCACTCTTCTTTGGAAATAATGACAGACTTCGTCTATTTACCTTCCATTTTCTATGAGCCATGTAACTCCGTAGCAGCAACTGGGACTTCAGGCAAAGCTTGGATTTCTTGGCTTTGCCAGGCAGATCATTTAGCCACTCGTGTTTCAGACACTGTGCTGCGCTCATCCTGCAACTAGAAAATAAAATTTGTGAAGGGCTGTGCTGTAAATGTTGCTACCACTATTGCGATTTACACAGAATCTCCTTGTCTGCTTGCAGTGGAATGGTTCAGCAGCTCTTCGCTGATACCACGTGTGAAAGGCTATTTTTTCTAAATGAAAATAAAAGTAAAGTAAAAGGCCCTTTATAGCTGCCAGGTATCTCAGCGCAGAGAGCCTGCATGAAGACCAATTCTCACTCCTACCCTCCAGGTGGATCTACGTGGTGCTTAGAGGTTTTTTAGGTTCTTCTGCACTTGGATTTATGCCTGAGTATTGTGTAGCCTTGTTGCTCTATTATTTGGATGTGATTTTGGAATGGGAATGGTAGAACACATGGCATTTATGTAGGACTGTGCCAAGAGCATCAAAGAACACAGAGATATTAACTTGTGGTGTTATGTAGTCCATCTCCCCTGACAATGCAAGAGCATTCCCTTCTGTATATTTAAGGAGGATCACAGATGCCCACAAAAGTCAATTAACACTAATGAGAGCATCCATGTGTAAACAAAAGGTATGGCTTTCAAGTATTCCTCCTGCAGCTGGCTGGAAACTTACAGGTTCTGTTTCAGATTCAACTAGCCGCACACAGCTTGTCTTTGGGTTCAGTACTTTGGAGATGTGACAGCCAAAAGGCTGATTTATAACTGAAACAATTTAATTGTAATAAAAATAACTACAGTATGTAGACAATCAACAAGGTGCTCAATAGGAGATCATTTCCATGAGCCTTCGAAAACACATGGAGTACAAGAAAATCCTGGATCTTTTCTTTTTGGGGCTCCTTTGTGCAATTATTTTTTTTTAATTTGAACTTGCCTTTGAACTTCAATGTGAAAAGATAGGGCTAAGTCCTGCCTTTGGCTCCTGCCACTCAAGGAAAAAGGTGTCAACAGAACTGATGGTTAGCAGCCTTGTGCATAATGTGAGCAGCCAGCCAGAATCCCTCCTGGTGAACAGGAACGTGCTAGGAGCTAGGACAAGCTGTTGCACAGGTCATCCCCAGCTGTCTCAGGAGGGAAGGGTTTGCTGTGGACTGGTCACTCCCCTTTCTCCAAGAGAGTGAGCCACAGCCTGTCATTATGCCTAGTGAGCAGCTGGCAGATCCAACAATGCTGCTTGCTTATAACAATAATTAATAATCATCTGCCCTTAAATAGCATTTTTCATCCCCAGATCTCTAAGTACTTTGCACAACCTTAAAGCATTACTAATTTCTTTTTACAGATGGGAGTCTCTGAAGTTAAGATCCCACAGCAAGTCAGTGGCCGTCAGGAGCAGACGGCTTGTCTTCTGACTCCTAGCCCTCTGCTCAAGTCCACTAGATGACAATTACCCTTCCAGTTTAATGCCCATCTTAACTTTCATTGACAAGTTAGTATTAAGAAGTTTATTATTAAATCTCATTTGCATAGGTTAGCTGACAGCATGGGCATGGGAACTATAGGTGTGGGGGGTGCTGCAGCACCCCCACGTTTTACACGGGACCGCTGACCCCAGGCCCAGGCCTCCTCTCCCTAGCCTAGGGCTTGGGTCCCCGCCGCCGGCCCTGCTACCCGGCCGCTGACTCCATACCTGGGTCTCCGTGCCAGGGCCCTGCTCCTGGCCCGGGGCCCCATGCCCCAGGACTCTGCTCCCTGGCCCTGCATCCAGGTCTCAGGTCCCAGCCACTGGTCTCGCGCCCTGCTCCCTGGCCACTGGCCCGGAGCCCAGCTGCCAGCCCCTCTTCCCAGCCGCTGGCCCTATGCCCGGGGCCCCGCGCCCGGGGCTCTGCTTTTGGGGCACTGGCCCCGCTCCCTGGCCACTGGACCCGTGCCCAGGGCCCTGCACCTGGCCCCCCACTCGTGGGGCTCTGCTCCCAGGGTCCTGGCAGCTGGCCCTGTGGCTGGGGCTCTGTTACTGGCCCCACATGAGAGGTCCCGGCTGCGGGCCCCCCCCAGCCTTTGCTGTCCCCTGTCTGGGTCCCCCTCTCCCGGAGACATGGCACTGCTCCTGGCCCCAGCTGGGGAGGATACGGACAGTGGTAAGGGTGCTGGCTTTCAGCACCCCCACTATTAAAAGGGTTCCAGCACCACTGGCTGACAGTCTGGAAAAAGCCAGTGTTGTAAGTGTTCCTGTTGACAATTTTCTCCTAGAACAATGTGAAACATTTCCATTACTGGTAGAAGGAGTCACTGGACACATGTTCATCAAAGCAAGACGAGGCCCCTGTAACTTCATTCGGCATCAGTATTTGACAAGCTGGGCCACATTCTGTCCTGCAATACAATGTATACAGCTCCCTTTGACTTCAATGGGAGCTGAGCGTATGACTCCTAGAGCAGAACTAGGCCCCAGATGGTTCTTTGTACCAATCCAGTGTATGGAAGGCACTTAGATTGGGAATTATGTCACTTTCATAACTGCAGCTGCTACAAATCACCTTTTGTATTTTGAGAGACATTTTTGCAGTTTGTATCAATGCTTATAAAGAAGCCAAAGTGAGGACAGAACTAGCTCCTGGACGTATGTGAAAGGTTCTTCTTAAAACAAAACAAATGATTCCACATTTCCTCTGCTTAACCTCTCTTGCAACAGGCACAGTTACTGGGAGAGCCTTTACCTTGATTGAAACACACTGACATTTTTCTTTTAAAAAATGAGGTTTGTGTCACTACAGAACTGCCTGGTAGACATGAACATGGCAAAAGAAAAGTCATGGTACTAACTTTCAGTGATTGGCTGCCATACATACATTTAGCTAGGAAGGACTTATTCTAAATGGTAGGACTGCCGTGGCAAACATAGAAGAAGATACCTCTTCTCCTTCACAAGGAGTTTGGAAATAAAGTCTTTTGCCTCTTCTGAGAGGTGTTCAAATGCTTCTGCATCAAAATCCCAGCTGCAGTTCACTATGTAATTCATTGTCTCTGCGTCCGTTTCTCCTAGGAATGGTGATAAGCCACTGAGCCTTTAAAAGAGAGAGAGAGAGAAATGGGCAGCTAATAATGGGAAACATGTTTTTCTCCTATGTATCCTCATTGTTGCTTAGAATCACACCAGTCACATAGAAAAGAGGGTTCCAGCTAGATACTGTCCGAAAGGCCAGTGCAACATTTGCTATGGTGGGGCTTGGGTACCTGGCTCAGTCCTTAACTACTCACGTCAGTGGGGCTAGGTCAGTGGCACAATAAAGCTCAGTCAGGAGGGAAGGAATGCTTCACATTGCCTATTTGCAGCTCACTCAGCCAACTCAGGGGTCAGAGTTAATGGACGCCCAAGGAATTGAATTCAATGCGATGAGAGCACATGCTGAACTGCTTCCTCAGAGAAGAATAGGACTGCTCACCTGCCTAAAGCTAAGCATGCACACAAGTGCTGAATTGAGGCCTAAATCCGTATTTACTTTGGATTAAAATACTGTTTGAAAAATATTTTCTTCAATTAGTCTCTAAGCCCAGATTTGTTTCTTCAATAATTTATGACTGGATTCACATACACATTTTTTCCCCCTGGCTTCTACATAAACTTAAATAAAAAATGACCCAGGCCATTGAAAACAGCTACAAAAAAATGTTGTGATGCTGTGTAGGTAGAGAGCCTGTAGAGATGACCCCCCACCCCTCCGTACTCCCCCTGTGGCCCACAACCTAAACTCCAGGAAAGAAATTTAATCCCATGTGTGGCTGTGAAGTGAATTTTTCAGGCCCAGGAAGTAACTCCCCACAGGGCAGGAATAACTCTTGTGTGCGTGTTGGGTGCAAAAGTCCTTTTGGATCAGGTTCCCAAGGGCCTGATTTAAATGAAAAGATAAGTCTGGGACCTCAATAACACATTGAAAGCAGAAGTTCTGTTATGTTTCAGGCAACTGATTACACTTTGAGTAAATAAAATGATTTGTTTTGTTTTTATTAACTAGACACCAAGGCGGCAAAGAGAAAGCAGAGGGTTTAAGTATTTAGAATGAAGACTGATTGTTTTTCAGGTATTTCAAGTTGTGTAGCAGTGATGTTCACTTTCATTGGCTCTCTCTTTTGGGTAATGAAGTGAGTGCAACAAGAAAGACATACTCCCTAGATGGGAATCTCTGAATCGGCTGCATTACAGCTCTGCAAATACCTTCCATTGGCCTTTCTTACAGAGCATATGTTGCCATGGCCATGACCCACACAGAGGCTTACTCACAGCATGTACGTGATGACGCCTACACTCCACATGTCAGTTGGGAACGAAACAAAGTCATAGTTCACCACTTCGGGAGCCAGGAATTCAGGAGTGCCAAAATTAACTTTCAGCTTCTCACGAGGTTTATACCTTCATCAGAAACAAGAAGGGGCATCAGCACTGACAGCAGACTAAGTACATGCACTGCACACTTGCAAAAAGAACTGTCATATTTTTCATACTGTAGCAAAGCCGGACAGGTACATTCTATATCTAAGTCTTCAAGCATGCAGAATTTCAGTCTGTGCATCCTCACAGAGAGTTTTTTATAATTCACAGTCACTTCCAATTAGTTTGATCAAATGTTTAAGTGAATCAGCCATTTAAAACTGAACAAAATCAAATAAACTAAATCATTTGTATTAACTTTTTGTCTCTAGTGAATCAATCTCTTGGTGCATATTCTAACTTTGGCACTCTGCTTCAATTCAGAAAGTCACAGTTATAAACAGCTCATTATCCATAATTTAATTTTCCTAATTTAGACATATGGTAGTATGGCAGGAGAAGGAGCCAGAGAAAGACTCAGGACAATAAAAATATGGTTGCAACTAAAAGTTGCATGATTACATTAGAATCACTGCCATGTCTTCTGCAAACTTCTGTATGCCCCAGTGTGGTGATTTAGCTAATAAGATCAATCCAAGTCACAGGAACAGATGTGGATGAAATAGGCTGGGGGCACTACAGATGGTTTTCTATGTTATTGCAGAAAAAAATCAAATTGGAATAGCTAACATTCAGGCACATGTAACCCAACCTCTGTCACTTTTATAGATATTATGTTTGAGTGAGAAATCTCTGGCACAAGTTCTAAAGAAATCATCCTCAAACTAGAGAGACAAGGTGGGTGAGGTACTATCTTTGATTGGACCAATTTCTGTTGGTGAGAGAGACAAGGTCCATCCTCAATCCTCAAATTGGCAGACACAGGGCTTAATTCACGTTGCAGGTACATGGTAGTGTAACCTACACGCCCCCATGTGGCGACAAGCTTTCCACAAAGAGAGGTATATAGATTGTAATGGATTTTTTACCTTCACAAAGAGAGGGCAGCTTTAAACTTTTGCTGGGCTCCAGAGGAGACTCATGAGCAAAAGTTGTCCAGAATATGCACTGAATCAACTTCCATTTTTAGGCAAGTTTGGAGATATTTTGCTCAGCAGCACCCCAAACCATAATTCACTGTGTAAAAGTGCTCAGATCACACAGTTATGAGCAGTGGTGTAGCCAGGTCCTAAGTGCAGGGGGAGCAACCATAAAAAGGTGCCCCCCCTTGGCTCCTCCTCCGGCCAGTCCGCGCCCCTCCCGCTGGCTCCTCCAGCCACGCTGCGCCCCCCCCCTTGGCTCCTCCAGCCATGCTGCGGCCATGCTGCGCCCCCCCTTCGGAGGGGCTCGGTCCGGGGGAAGGGGGCCAGGTGCTGCCCAGCCCTGCTGGTTCCCGCTGAGTCCGGTGCGACCTAGGAGCCGGCTCCCCACGGGGAACGGAGTTTGTCCCCGTGGCTCAGGCGGGGAGCTTCCTTCCAGCTCGTCTCCTCCTGGGCTGGGAGCAAGTGCCGGGCTCGCTGTCCCTCCTCCCCAGCAGGGGCTCAGGCAGAGCGGGCTAGCGGCGAGGGCTAGCTGGGGCTGGCGGCTCCCCCCGGTGGAGCAGCAGGCACAGCCTTCGCGGAGGCCGGAGGGCTCCTCATGGCGGAGGTGGGGGGAGAGCCGCACGGCTCCAGCCATGTTCCGGGAACTGGGGCTGCCGCCCTGGGGCCCAAGCCGGGCCGCAGCTGCTGGGGCCAGGGTGCTTGGCCGGCGCCGCTCGGCCAGGGCCGGGGCCGGGCCGGCGCCCCGGGGCCCGACCCGAGCTGGGCCGGAGCCACTGGGGCTGGGACCGGCGCGCTTGGTCAGAACCGGGGCTGGCGCCCTGGGGCCCAAGCCGAGCCGGGCCGGAGCTGCTGGGGCCGGAGCCGCCAGGGCCCGGGGTGCTCGGCCGGCTCCACTCGGCCAGGGCCGGGATCAGGCTGGCGCACTCGGCTGGAACCGGGGCCAACGCCCCAGGGCCCGAGCTGAGCCGGGCCGGAGCTATTGGGGCTGGGGCCGGCACCGAGCCGGGCTGGAGCCAGGGATGCTTGGCTGGCACCGCTTGGACAGGGCTGGGGCCAGGACCGGGCCAGCGCGCTCGGCCGGAACTGGGGCCGGCGCCCCGGGGCCCGAGGCGGGCCGGAGCCATTGGGTCTGGGGCCGGCGCCGAGCCGAGCCGGAGCTGCCGGGGCCGGGGGTGCTCGGCTGGCGCCGCTTGGACAGGGCTGGGGCCGGGACCGGGCCGGCGCGTTTGGCCGGAACCGGGTCCGGCACACTCGGCCGGCATCCCGGGGCCGGGGCCCGAGCCGAGCTGGGGCCGGCCAGGGCCGGAGCCACTTCGCCGGGGCCGGAGAGAGCCGCTCGGCCAGGGCCGGACTGGGCCACACCGCGCCTCCCCGGAGCCCTCCTCCTCGCGTCCCCCCACCCCACCCCAGCTTACCTGCTGCTGCCGGCCTGCCCCTGCTTGTTTTCAGACTTCCTGCGAACATCTGATTCGCGGGAAGCAGGGGAGGGGGAGGAGCAGGGGGGCGGAGCATTCAGGGGAGGGGAGGAGTGGGAAGTGAGCTAGGGGAGGGGTGGACAGCTGTGGGGCCCTTTTAGGCGCGGCCGGCCCTGCTCAGGCGCCGCTTTTGAAAAATGTGCTGAGGGGAAGCGGCTGCTTCCCCTGCACCCCACTAGCTACGCTACTGGTTATGAGCACAGTATAAATGCCCAGATGGAACCCTGAGAAGGGACCATTATTTGATTTTAGTAACCAGCAGGATGGTTTTGCAGGAAGTGAAAGATGTTAATAATTTGCTAGTTAATATAAGGAAGGGCTCAGTCTTGCAGTCGTCACTCAGTAATAACTCCAATTAAAGTTAATGGAAATTTTGCCTATGTAACAAGTAAGATCAGGCCATAAATGGTTGTTGTTTTTTAAAACACTACTTCTTGCATGTTTCCAAACTGCCTTTAATGAAACCTTTTCTATTGGGCACCCCTTTCCCTAAAGCTGTAACTTTGTTTGTGTACATTTTTTTCTATTTTTATAAAATCCTTTTAAAGAAAAAAGCTCTTCGAGCTGAAATACACAGGTTTGTATAATGAGGACCCCACAATGTTTAGAAAATAATTTTTTAGGTAAATATTATTATACTACCATAAGAAGTTGTTGCTTTCTTCTCGGGAGGGACTAACTCATGCCCACACGTCAGTACCTCCTGTTTTCACTCAAATATCCCTCGCCTTTTGCTTTTTCCATTAGGAAAGAGGATCATGCTTCACAGCTGCTTATGCTTTTCCCCCCATATTATTTTTTTTTCTGTATATAAAACAGGACCCTCTTTTCTGGTCACTGCATATATGTAATAATAGGCAAAGTCATAATGATGAGGGCAAACTGACTAGGATAAAAACATCATCTATCTCACTGAGCCGCTTCTGGACAACTCTTTGGAGGTACAAAAAGAAATCAAAATGCTTGAAAAATGAAAGAACAGCTTATGGATTAAGATATAATGTTTACATAAAATTTCCTTTGGCACAACAGCTATGTATCATCTGGTCAAAGCAGGGCTAATGCTGGTAATATTGCATAAGGTGAAACATAAAGGGTCAAAAATTTATTTTAGAACTGTTTAGTGAAATCCAGGTTCCACTGAAGTAAATGGGAATTTTGCCATTAATTGCAATGGATCCAAGATTTTACCCACTGGCTTTCCTCTAGTTCAGTGCAAGTGAGGGCAAAACATAGATGCAATGGAAATAGCAAGGTCTGTCAAGCCCCTGAGGACCAGGAAAGAAGGCTGGGTCTGGGTTTTTATTTAAGTTAGAGTGGTCAGAATACGAGCGGCCCTGCAAGAGAACTGGGTCAGCATAGAATAGATGTAAACCATGACCTGTTGTTTACCTAATCAAATCATCTCTCCCTACAGAATTAAGTTAACATTTCCTCAGGACTCAACTATTATTCTGTTATTACAAACTCGTGGTCACTTGCTCCACTCTGTAATACCAGACTCCCAAAAGAGCTGTGCTCCTTTTAGATGTCGTTTCATATTAACTGGAGAGAGGGATGAGAGCTAGCAGATCATAGCTGCCACCCGCCCAGACATAGACCAAGGGATTTTTTCACAGTCTCCATGGCTGTTTTGCAGAAACCTTCCCTATGGTAAGGGACCCACTCCCGAACCAAGGATATCATTGGCCCTTAACAGCTCTGTTCTCTCCTCCTAGTCTTAGGGAGAGTATGTGGAATGGTGATCAGGGAGTATTCCCCCACATGCCAACCTGGGGCAGGCACAGAAGCAACCAGGCCTCCTTCTAACCATGTCCACGTGAGAGGTGTTAAATCCTGTACCATTTGACTGATGTAAATTACCAATGTAAAAACTGGACCCCAGCTCACATATGATGCTGTCTATATGTCTCACTGCCTTTAAATACTGAACTATGTTAAACCAGAGCAACAGAAAGTGAGCATTGGTACATCTCTTGCTTGACACATTCATAGGAGTTTGACAAAGAAAACACTTGTCAAGCCTCCTATTAGTCCCTCTCCCTGCAGTTGCAGAAGTGTTCTAGAACATTCTCTAGTTTTATCCATTCTAATTTTAAATGCCCCAAGACATGGGGCTTCTATGTTTTCCATGGATGGCCTTGCTACAACTTAGTATCCCTCACTGTTAGGCTCAGATTGAGCATGCATTTTCCTTCCCTTAATTGCATTCCGTTACTCCATGTTTCACCACTATTAACTGGACCAGCTAATTCCTCTCTCTCCCCTTGCTGTTTACCCACTAATTATTTATAGGTGGTTATGCCTCACCTTAGCTGTCCTTTAGCCAAGCTATCCATATTAATCTTTTTTGCCTTTCTTCTTAAGTCTAGCTCTCTGATCATTTTTATTGCTCTCTCAGCTTCCACCAATTAAGCAATATCTTTCTGGTAATGTGATTCCTAGAAGTGAAAACAATGTTCCAGGTGCAGTCACACCAGTGCCAAAAGAGGGATCATTGCTGCCCTGCTCTGTGATACCTTTGTACATAAAGGCCAAAACTGCATTCTCCATATTGCAGCCATTTCAGATTGCAAACTCATGGCTAATCTCCTATACACTCTCATCCCTTACCCTCATCCATGAGAAGCAGACATTGTGGCAGATGAGGGATAGAGACTGTGGGGGTGAGAGCTGATCCATTGTATGCCTGTTTCAAATGGGATAGTTTTGTCATGCATTTTACTTTGCGGACAACCATCTGTCTTGGGGGTTTTAGACTGAGGCCCAGCACTGCAGAATTCGAGCACCTTCCATATAAAATCAATAACAAAGGTGAAGTCCGTAATGGACTTCCTGGAATTGCTGGAGTAAAAACTCCATTTGAGACATTACTGTGTGTAAACTAGAATACTAATACAACATTAGCCTGCAAAAACGTCATTGGAAAAGACAATATGACAGTTAGTGCGCTAAGCTGCAAATTCATGCCTGAGGAGCATATTGCTTTGCTCCTTCATATTTCAAAATCACTTTAAAGTCACTGAAATGTGTGAACAAACAGATCACAAGAATGACAGAAAAGAAAATGTCAATGGATTTTGAGTGGCTCATAATTGAACTGTCTTACCTCCTAGCTAAACCAAAGTCAATAATTTTAATCTGGTTTCCAGTGCGATTTATACACAATATGTTTTCAGGCTAGAAAAAGAAAAAAGTATATTTTTAGTTAAATAAATGAAAGTGAAATTGCACATGAGACACACTAACAAGAAGAGTAGCCAGAAACATGACCTGAAGTGCAAAGATACAGAACAATTTCAGAGAAAGATTTTTAAAACAATGCTCGTTCACTTCTTTGTTGGTTCACAGCAGTGAACCTATCAGTCACATATGTCAATCTCACCTTTATGTGGTTTACTACAATGGTGGTTGTATTTTTTCCATTCATTTCCTAAGGCTCTGTTCTAGCCTGTCACTATGTGTAGAATTCCATTATACTGATATAAATATATATTTGAGCCCAATTGTGGTGAAGGACAGCATGGTTCATGGGATGGTTATGGGGTGCCTGGAGGGCTTGTATAGGAAAAATTACTCTATAAGTCTAGTTGGGAATGTTACCCACAGATCACTTGTTGAAATGCTCCCTTAATTTTTCCTCTTAAAGGGGAGAGAATCAATGATGTGGCAAAAGAAGCAGGGGAAAATATTCAGGGGTTTATTGAGATCAACGTTTCCCCTCAGTCTGTTATTACCATGGGAGGGTGATTTTTGGGCCCCATCATCCTCCTAACTGGCTCAGTAAAATGTGTGGGCTTGGATCCTGCCTGCAGGGATTTCATTCCTTACTGCTGCCCTGGGGCGTAACTATTTCCCCAGATTTGGCCATGGCAGAGGTATCACATAACGTAATTGAAAGGGGAGGACTGAATGGACACCTTTGTGTGGAATGGTTTAGCAAGCCAGGTGGCAGACGCTATAACACTGGGCTTATTCAAGCAAGTGCAGTATCTTGAGAGACCGGAATGCAAACAAGGAATGAGCCTATTACAGCTAACTAGTGTTTGCTTTTCCATCCAAATTAAATGTGTGTGTTCTTTTTGGGTGACATTTGCAGTCTCACTTGTCAGGAGGTTAATGGAGAGTTACTGGGAAGCCACCTAGCTATGCAAGGCTCAGCACCTCACAAGACCAGGTCCTCAATCTAAGTATTATATTTATTATAAATATTATAATTATTTCACATGGCTATTGCAGTTGGGGCGTTTGGAAAAATGTCCATTGAAACAGCTTTTGTAAAGAAAATTGGATTTTCAACTAAAGGAAGTTCTAAACGGGAAGTGGCTCCTTTCTGCAAATAATTCCAGCTTTTCATTGAAAAATCAAAAACAATTTAAATGATTTTCAAGTTTGGGGGTTTTCAACAAAAAAAAAAAACAAAATTTTCCACAAACCAAAACACCCACAACACACTTTCCAACCAGCTGTAATTACAGTAGCAACTGCACATCAACCACATAGGGCTACCATTGTGCTAGACACTATATAAACATATAGAAAATGATAGTCCCTATGCGCAAAGAACTAGTGGAGAATGGTCACTAGACCATGTTAGTTTATAATGGCTCAGTTCCAGGCTGTCAGTGGGAGACACAGACAAGGACAAACATGAGAAGAAGCAAAAGAGAGGACAGGTCTTATAACACAAATAGAGGGGCTTCTAAACCCTCTATTTTGCAATTCCACACAGCTATGAAAAGCTTCTGATCTGAAAGCTGTAAAAGCAGAGGAACCTGCCGTTTATTTAATCATCTTTAAAATAAGCTATCAAATTTAAGAAAAGATTAAACATTAAAGAAAAAATGAATTTGCTAGGGTTAATTCATGGTGGCCACTGAACTAAATTAGTTTATTTCATTACAAGATAAAGTAAGGGGAAGAGAAAATACCCTCTATTTGCAGCTCCCATACACACAGACTCTCCATACAGCACAATGTACAGTTTAGCCAAAGACCTGAGATCTGTAACTACTGACCTTCAGGTCTAAATGGAGAATATACTGCTGATGTATGTAGTGGACTCCTTCACATATTTGTTTGGTAAAAAGGATTGCATCCAACTCAGTTAGATGGTAGTTTTCATCTGTGATTCGGTCGAATAATTCACCACCATCAACACTAAAATATTGACAAAGAGAAATGTGAAAAAACACACATATTCCTCATTAGATTGGGAGTTAGATGCCTAGGCACTTCGGAAAATCCCACTAGGCCCCATCTTCATCTTTAGGTGCCTAAGTCCCTTTAAAAATCTGGACCTTTGTCTCTGTCCTGCTACTCTTGTTCGCACTCTCTCTGTTCATTCAGTTCTAGCCTCCTCAAAGTATCTCCAAACATTCTGACTGCTAGTGGTACAAAGGCAGATCCTGACTTTTTGAACAGCGGTTATGAACCTCTCCATCAAAATCTTTCCTTTTTTTCATTTCTAACTTCTCCAAAAAAACAAATTGTTTTCTCTCTTCTCTGTCTCTCTTCAGTTCCCTCTCCCTCTGCTATTTTTTTTTAATTTAACTCTCGTACCCTTATATAACTTGCTAGATACAGTTCATATAGAAAATGCAGTTGTGTTGTGTCTATGGGCCAGACCCCCACTAATGAAAAATAAAACATACTGATGTTCTTCTCTTAATAACAGACCTGTATGAAACCCCTCTATACTCTCTGGGATACAGCTGGTATTCTTACCATTTGTTTAAGTTCTGATATTCTCAAATATGTGATTTTCTCTTACAGAGTTTGCTTCTTAAAATGAAAGAAGCCTTCACCCAGATTGGGAAACACTCATAGTATCCCCCTTCCGCCCTCCCCAATGTATTTTTCTCCATTTCTACTACCGGCTTGAGCAACCATCGAGTTCAAAAGAGCTGACGATTCCTAATATTATTTTAACTTACTATTCCATGATCAAGGTGAGGTTGTTCTTGCATTCAAAAGCGTCATAAAGCTGGATCAGATTCACATGATTTAACTGGTTCATGATGTTTATTTCATTTTTCACTTCCTCCTGAAACATTACAAACAGGAAGATAACGAATAGTGACTAGCAACACGCAGATGCTCCTATTGGAGCATGACCACAAACACTCTTGTGCGCATTCAAATACAAACATTCACACAAAAATTAGCCATTCCCCAAACATTCATGCCAATTGATCAGGGCCGGCTCCAGCTTTTTTGCCGCCCCAAGCGGCAAAGCGAAAAAAAATAAATAAAGCCAATCGGTGGCACTTCGGCTGCAGCTCAATCGCACCGCTTCATTCTTCTGTGGCAATTTAGCGGCAGGTCTTCGCTGCCTCTCCTCCTCTTTGGCGGCACGTCGGCAGCAGCTCAAAGAGGAAGAGAGGGACTGGAGGACCCACCGCCGAATTGCCGCCGAAGACCCGGACGTGCCGCCCCTTTCCATTGGCTGCCCCAAGCACCTGCTTCCTTCGCTGGTGCCTGGAGCCGGCCCTGCAACTGATTCCCTGCACACACCAATGTTAGTGTAAGCCAGTGGTTCTCAAAGTTTTGTACTGGTGACCCCTTTCACACAGCAAGCCTCTGAGTGCAACCCCCCATAAAAATTAAAAACACTTTTTAATATATTTAAGACCGTTATAAATGTTGGGGGCAAAGCGGGGTTTGGGGTGGCGGCTGACAGCTCGCGACCCCCCACGTAATAACCTCGTGACCCCCTGAGGGGCCACAACCCCGAGTTTGAGAACCCCTGGTGTAAGCAGAGTCTGGATGAGCTCTCCCCCGACATCTAGTGGTGAGCTGTGGAAAAAGACTTCAGAAGCTGATCTCGTTTGCATGGACACACCCAACCTGCCTAGGTGCTCAGCATGATGGGACTGCTTGCCCAAATGATCACTTGTGGCCGGTGTTGGATCCCCAGTCTCCTTGTTATTGGGGCAGAAGTAATAAAGGGTTGCTATCCTTGTTTGTGAACCGAGGGCAACAGAACTGTACCTGCCATACCCCAATGGAGGGGACTCACCCTTAACTGAACAGCACTCGCTAGGCAGGGGACACGGGTTCCAAAGCCCAGTGAGTTGACAGGTACTTGTACCTGCTGGGGTGGGTCCTGTTTAAGGGTCCTAGACATCATTTGATCCTTCCTCTCTCCATGGTATAATAAAAGACCTAATTTAGACTCAATTGAGAGTCTTGTTACACGCTGCAGAGCTGAAATCATTGATACCTACGTCTAAGTATTAGACCTAATTTGGGGAGTGTCTCTTTTGCAAGAGACTGTCCAGTGTGCCCCAGCAGTGAGACTCCCCCACTAACAGCTGAAATCACTGAGGGTTGTGTTAAGTGTGGGTGGGGCCCTGAAGACATCTTGGCGAGCGGGCAGCTGGCGGAGAGGCGCGACCAGCAGGGAGGCTGGTGGAGAAGTGTGACCAGCAGGGCAGCAGGTGGAGAGGCGTGGCAAGCGGCCAGTAGAGAAGCTGGTGGACAGGGCCAGAGCAGAGCCCCGCAGAGGCATGACAATCGGCTGTTGGGCGACGAGCAAGTGCCCGAGCAGTGCAGCGTGTAACGTGCCTCCTTACACACACACCCCACGTCCCGCCCCGTCTTCCACACAGGGTGGGAGGTGAATTCTGCACCGGCCAAGGACAGCAACTGTGAATGGGGTACAGAGAAGGGACGGGCATGTTAAGGGACTTTTGGATTGCTGGACCTGAGGGGAAAAGGACACTGCCCAACTTACTTGGGGGGGGGTTGTGTTTATGAGCCCTAGTTGCGGTGTTTTCCCAAATTAATACAGAGTTAATTCCCTCCTTTTATTAAAAGTTTTTGCTACACTCAGACTCTGTATTGCCTCTTAGAGGCGCCCAGGGGGTGGTGTGTAATTGTCCCAGGTCACTGGGTGGGGGTTCGAGCCTGTTTTGTGTTGTATTGTTGAAAAGGAACCCCTAGATATTGAACCCGGCCCTTGTTGCTGCTGGCTTCACCTGGCAGAAGGGTTATATTAGTGAACACCAAAATAACATGGTCAGATTAAACAGTCATATAGGATTCAAGCAAATATTTACTAAGGCTGGTTTTGTCATATTTGATACAATGTTGAGTGGGAAAATACTTTAATGAGGAAAGCGATGCACAGGTGCTTGTAATAAGCCAGATTTATAATGTCTGTCCATGGAGGTTCACAAAACCATACTTACCCTTTCCTTTGCTCCTTTCACTTTTATTATTTTGGCTGCCAGATTAAGACCAGTTGACACCTCTGTGCACTTGTGAACTTGACCAAAACGCCCCCTGTTGATACAGAGAAATACACAGTAAAATGACTTTAAAGTAACTTGCTGCAGAAGCCTTTCAAACAACCATTCTTATCATTGATTAAAAATAGCCTGGTACAAAGTGAACAAAATCAGGTGGTCAGTAGCATGAATCTCCTCTTTCTCTCAGCTTATGAAGGATTAGTTTTATCTTTCCAGCCAGTTGTTCAATTCTTACATTAAAATATTATGCTCCATTTGTATTACTACGTTACACAATGACACAGTAACCTGCTGATATTCTTTTTTGGTTCTGTAATTTTACACTCCTGCTGTCCTTCAGTGATGCATAGTGGGGAATATTAACAAGGATATTTCTGGTCTGATCGTGTAACTTTATAAATTACATTAAAGCCAATAACTACAGGGCACACATTTATTGTGTGATGTAAATTGTCTCCTACCTCACCCACGCACATGATTTTTAAGCACCATCTTTTCTGCCAGTAGATAATCTCATAGTCCCTTCTGGCCTTAAACTTTATAAATCTATGCATTTACATGGTCATTTAAGAGCTGCAGACCTATATGTGTCACCAAGAGCATCCAATGAAAACTATGTATTTCTAGATACTCCGTGGGCAATGGGGAATTGTAATCATCCTACTAGCTCTTTTTCTGTGTATTTCAGCAACTGCAGCGATGTTGCTAACTGCACAGCATTACAGAGCCACAGACTTACCCTCCTAATACTTCATGCCGGCACACTGAGTAGCACGTTGTTATCTCTGTTTGTTTGACGCTCACTACTTGATGTTCAAAGGGAGCAGGAGGAGGAGGGCTGTCATCTACACAGGAGACAGTTCATTCGTTGATTTGGTTTTCCACAAATCATTGCACATTACTTTCATCATCCCCCACAGTATTTTCACTTCCTAGGATTCAGCTGTATCAAGATGTCAACCAAGGGCAACCTGACTAACTACAAACAAGCCCGTACCACCTTGGTAGTGGGTGTACGCCTTTTGGCACCTCACTCACTCTACACCTCAACAAAGGTAACATTCATCATACTCCCACCAACTCAAATACACCTGTCCCTCAGAGAGTCCCCCCCAAAGCCAGTCTGACCACTGAGAATGGCATCATCACCACAGTACCACATTGCTTTCTGGAGCAGATCCAAACACAAATATGGTTCTCCCCCATCATAACGTTGTTCAGCACAGCTGTGGGTGAGCAGCCTGTATGGGGGAATATCAGAGCTCAACATGAGCACTCAGGATATCTTAGATCCAGCCAGGCAATTGTTAACAATTTGCTTTTAGCAATATTCAAAACAAAAACCCTGGAATTTAATAAGGCTCCCATCTTTCTTCCACCTTTTCACTTTACTAGGTCCCCCATCCAGCAAAGCACTTAAGCATATGAGTCGCCCCACTGTCTCCATTGGGTGGTAGCAGTAAAATGTCATGAGTGAGGCACCTACTTAACACCTAATGACTCACAACCACTTACTCATTCAGTGTCAGGAGAATGCCTCTCCCAGTAGTAGCGATCACTGCCATTATCAATAGACGAAATCAGTTCCCCAGGGAGATGTCCCAATAAAGTAGCTGATCCAATTTAGCATGACCCAAATAAAGGCCAAATCCCAAAGTCAATCTATGTATAGAACTCCCTTTGACATCACTGGGAGTTCTTTGTGCAAAGTCAGGGAGAGACTGGGCCAAAGATGTCACTGACTAATTTAATACATGCTCATTGTAAAACGGCTGCACAGTGTATATTACACCTTAAAATTCCATTTGCGCATACATATTTGCACCTATCAACCACTACTGTAGAACCTAGATCTTGATGATCACACCTTTTGGGGCATGCTCCATCCACTGCCGGCAAAGAGTACTCCTGTTCTTGCAGCAACCAGAATGTGATCACTAACATGTGCTGCCCAGAAAAAGACTTATGGCCAGGGGTATATCTAGGGACAAAATGAGACCTTTCCTACAATATTTTACACTCTTTTCATCCGCTAATATTAATGCGTGGTTTGCACACCCCTTATCTTACATGATAATAAAGGCTTTTATTCAAAGAAATAAAGCTTTAAAAGTATATCTCTTTTTTCAAATACATAACATTTCATTTTATTTTAAAAGGATTATTATTCCAAAACAGCCTTTAAATTGAATCCAAAATCCAAAAGAACATTTATTCTGAGACTGCAACTGAACAGGAACATTAAGTCCCATGAATGTGAATACAGTTGTTGTCTGATGCAGCCAAGGGTATGCTTAGTGCCTGAATAAATGCTCTCAAACTATGATAATAGCACAAATGAGCATGGTTTCAGCTATTATAGTGTATAACATATGCAGGTACCCTAGAATTCTCAGAGTAAAAGTCTCCAGGTATGATTGTGAGCTACTTACCAATGATTACTTCATCCTGCTTGCCAAATGCTTTGCTGGCTTCTACTGATGTAGTGTTTTCTGGGGCCTCTCCTGTACATTGATTTGCATTGTCTTCTTTTTGTCCTGCGTATGTGCTTTCTAATTCTAATTCAGATCTAGCATCATTTGTGGATTCTTTCATTGTCTTTGTTGTTTCTTTATGGCTTTTTATTTTGGCCCCAAGATCTTTTTTAGTATCGTTTTCAGTTGTGCTTTGAGAGGATATGGACTTGCATTTTAGCTCTGATTTCTCTAGGGGCTTTTTATCAGTTGAGACTTTGTTCAATAGCATCTGTGGCTTCCCTAATTTGGGTTCCTGTTCATTGTGTTTATTAGCAAGCTTCACCCCTTTTACTTCTTGAACTGGGTCAGTTCTGGTGTTTGGAGGGCATGGATTGTGTTTAAATTTGTCAATCAGATGTTTAACTCCTTCAACTTCCAATGGTGAGGAGAGAGGGGATTTTACTTTGGAACTTGTACCTCTGTGATCACCAAGGCTTCCTTCTTTGGCCACTGGAATCTTTTCTTGGGTGTCAGTCATCTGCACATTGATGGAAATCCTGCAGAGCAAACATTTTCCTTTTTATGCAGGTATATAGCCTCGGTAGATTAGCAGAAAATATTTGTTTACACTCTGTTTAATTCCCAGTTATGCAATAATTTCCCTACTAAAAATATCAGATACTGAAATTGCTAAGGATAATAAAGGAAATGCAATACTTCCAGGATAAATTTACAACATTTTGAAGACTCAGTCCCCACAAAATCTTCTTTTAATAGTTATTTTAACATGCTAGCTTGTATAGCTGTCTGCCCTCTGCTGGACATAAAATATATCATACCTAAGGCTCAGATTTTGTCCTGGATATTTTTTGTAAAAATCATGGACAGGTCATGGGCAAAAAACAAAAATTAACGGAAGCCCATGACCTGCCCATGACTTTTACTAAAAATAGCCCTGACAAAATGGGGCGGGTGGAGGGTCCAGCACCCACAGCAGCTGGGAGCTCTGGGATCCCCCTGCTGCCCGGCGGCTAGGAGCTGCGGGGCTGCCTGCTGACAGCTCCAGCCCCTGGGCAGAAAATGTCACAGAGCTCTCTGGAAGTCACGGATTCCGTGACTTCCTTGACAAGTGTGACATAATCGTAGCCTTAATCATACCTACTCCAGCATTTACCAGTGCCTCTGTGATGGGGAGCCTTTGTACTTAGTGCTAAAAATGGTGGTCTGGATTATTAGAACTACGTGCTAGCTCTTAAAAACCTGGGTGGGTGTGTGCTAGTCTCCCGGCAATAGCTGAGAGCTGAGGTGTGAGAGTCTGCGTTCCTGGGGTGGTATAGAATATTACTCTTTCCACAGTCAGCTGTTGAAAATGTTAGGCTGTACACCTTGGCTCTTTTGGCTCCTTTGTTTTGTTAATATTATTTCCTTTAGCATTCCTGCCACTAGGAACTTTTAAACATTTTCATTAAGCTTAGGTTGACTGGAGATAATGGGATTATAAAAAACCTGCTATAGTCTGAAGTTCTGTCAGAGATATTCATAAAATTAATAAACTTAGAAACAGCAGCAGGATCAGGCTCTGCAAGGGAGACTGTGGAATCCCCATAACTGGAGGATTTTAAGAATAGGTTGGACGAACACCTGCCAGTGATGGGCTAGGTATACTTGGTCCTTCATCAGCACAGAGGGGTGATTTAGATGACCTCTCATGGTCCCTTCCAGCCCTACATTTCTGAGTACTGCAGCTGGCTTCAGTGGAGCGACTGGGCATCAGTAAGGGCCGTAAAGTTGAGCCCTAGGGACTATAAAACTGCAGGCAGAGAACATCTCTGGTGACTAGAAAAGGAAACACCTATCTAGTTTCCTCAAAAGTATTGTACCTTCTGTAACAAAGATCTTGAAAAGAAACCTTTTCTATCTTTTGCATAACAAGTCTGTAGTTTTGTTCTCATTTTTACCATCTCACTGTCATTATAAGCATGATCCCTTTATAATGTTGTGATAAATGAAAGGGGGAGGGGGTAGCTCCATTTTATGGACACCCAGCCAGCATGTTAGCTATAAATCCCTGTTGGTAGTTGTTCTCTACTTGCTTTACCTGTAAAGGGTTAAAAAGTCTCCCTGCATAGGTAAAAGGAAGGGAGTGGGCACCTGATCAAAAGGGCCAGTGGGAAGGTTAGAACTTTTTAAAATTGGGGAAAAAACTTCCCCTTTGTCTGTCTGTGTTGTTCTCCCGGAGAGCAGAGACATGGCTGGAACTATGCTGTAAAAAGCTTTGGGCCAGGTATGAAAAATCACCAGATCATACCTAGAAACTAATTTGAAACCCCAGATATGTAAGTAGGTCAGGAAATGACTAGGAAGACGCGATTAGGTTTATCTCTTATTTTTTTATGGCTTACTCATAGACTTTAAGGTCAGAAGGGACCATTATAATCATCTAGTCTGACCTCCTGCACAACACAGGCCACAGAATCTCACCCACCCACTCCTGTGACAAACCCCTAACCTATGCCTGAGTTATTGAAGTCCTCAAATCGTGGTTTAAAGACCTCAAGGTGCAGAGAATCCTCCAGCAAGTGTTTTGAACCCCTGGCCTTGATATGAAAATCAGGCAGGGATACCGTCGACTCCTGTATTCCACCTGAATGAAAAGCGCAAGAGGAGTCGACGAGAGAGTGTTTCCAGTCGACATTGCGTAGTGTGGACCCCCCAGTAAGTAGATCTTAGTACGTCGACTTCAGCCACGTGATTCACATAGCTGAAGTTGCGTAACTTAGATCGATCTCCCCCTGTAGTGTAGACAAGGCCTTAATATGCTTGTATTACATTCATCTGGGAATACTCCAGCACCTGAAAATATCTGTAAATTGCACAAATAACTAAAGACTACCTAGAGAATAAAGTGCCTGTCTTGTATTTAAGGCACCAGAATGCATTCAAATCCTTTAAGTTAAAAGAAACATTTTCAAATGCGCACGTACAAAAAACCAGTCACTTTTTGGTCTGTGTTCAAATGCTGACTTGTATACCTGCACATTGGGATAATTATGTATACACAAAAATGCACAGGAGACTAAACTGAACATGCATGGTCATGCACAGACATGTTTTAAAAATGGGACCTCCATTTTCATTTTTTTTTCCATAATGCAATTGCAGGTTAAATCACAGAACTTTTCTAAAGTCCTAACCATCAAAAAAAGGACAAACAAGGGTATCTGATACCAAATATGTCATATGTTAAAGAGAAAAAAAAAAGTAAAGTTAGAAAAAGAAATGTTTGCTCACATCTTTGTATGGCCAATGCTTAAAATGGGCTGGGTCATGTGGTCACAGACCTAACCAAAAATACGGAATGCTCTGAGGTGGGCAAAGGACTATTATACATGGAATTGAACAACCTGCCCAAGCCCTGAAATTTTATCACACACTAAAAAATTCAGTCCTCAATCAATGGCAGACTCCTCTTGCAGACCTATTAAGCCCCGTATGTGATATTTATAGAAACCTCCATGTTAGAAAGGAGTCAGCCATTTACAAGGTTCAATGAAATGAGACACAAGTAGAGCAAACCCATTTCAAATCTCCCTGACTCAGAACAGATGTGCAATATTAGTAATTTGCGCTTACCTAACACTTTCTATCTACAAACTTTGTATAAATTTAATTAGAGCCAAACTGGCTCTAATTCTTCTTCAGATTGACTGTTTACGTGGTTTCCTGTGCTCCTTTTCTAACAAGGCTTTTTTTTCCTTATCATATATGAGCAAGACTGAATCGTCCTTTTAATAATTTGCCTATTTTTAACACATGAAATGTTTCAGATCACACAGAGAATTACAGACTAGATCATTACCTTGTACGTATCACTTCACACCCTGCTCTGGATACAGACTTTGATGTGGATGGCACGGCTTCCATGGATATAGCGCTGAGTGTAGAGGGTTTGTTTTCACTTCCTTTTGATTTCTGATTAATAGGCTTTCTGTGGTGTTCTTCCAGTCCTGGTGCTCTGTCCTTATCAATTGCTTCAGCAATAACATTCTTGTTCCCCACAGGGCCATGATTTATGAAGGGAAGACCATGGTTTGGAATCAAAGCTTTAATTCCAGTGTCTTTTTGTGGTTGACAATTCTTAGAGCTATTTGTTTTGCCAGAACCTGCTATTGTTTGCAGCTGTGTTGTCCTTTCTTTAACTTGTGGACTGGAGTCAACTTTGGAGACTACAGCATTGAAAGAGTTTACTTTTTCACATGCTCCATTATTTTCATCCAACTTTTCTTCTCCTTTGGGCTCTAAATAAGAAATGGTATTATTCATAATGTTACAGCCTTCCTCTGACACAAGAAAAAATATTACATAGTGGCATAGGTTGTAAAAAATAGGGAGGTAGCCAGGGATGTTGGACTCTATTAAAAACCTGCCATCGTAGTGAAACTAAGCAATGATGCTCATGTGAAAGGGCTAAAAGACACACAAAAAAGACTTAAGCTTATTAGAAGCATGTTTGACATTTCTGACACTGACACATGCAGGTTACTAAATTACTTACTTGCATTGTTAGCTTTTCAGCAATGGTAAAAGTAAAAATAGAAACTGGATTTCCGAATAACTAAAAAACAAATTGATAAGAGAGAGACGAGGTGGGTGAGGTAATATATTTTATTGGACCAACTTCTGTTGGTGGAAGGAATGAGCTTTGGAGCTTCCCAGAACCCTTCCTCAGCTCTGGGGAAGGTAACCAGAGTGTCCATGCTAAATAAGACAGGTTGTTAAGCATACACATGTTGTAGGAGACCACTTAAAATGAAGTAGGCAATTACCACCTCTGCGGTCCTAGGACAAAAGAAGGTAAGTAGACAGACCTGACGGACCTGAGGAAGAGCTCTGTGAAGATTGCCCCTTCCACCAACAGAAGTTGGTCCAATAAAAGACATTATTCCATCCACCCTGTCTCTCTCAGACCCTGGGACCAACAGGGCTGCCTACAACAACACTGCAAACAGAAAATTGATAAGAGTCACTTGAAGGACATTCAAGACTGAAAGTACTCTATGGGTCAACATGACACATGGTTCGGACTCTGAAATCCCAAAAGACGCACCCATCCCAGTGTCCGTACTATAGGGAGTAGCACTGAGATTGCAAAAGGGACAGGAGGATTCCAGGAGACACTAAGACTCAGAACACTGCCTCTCTCCCCTAGGGTTTCTTGGTCCCACTGGAGCTATTCCAATAATTGCAACTGCTCTTAATTATTAATGGTGGTGCATGTAAAGGAAGGGCAGTCTAGAAGGGAAAAGACTTCCATTTCCTCCAGGCTTCTACTTGCACAGGCCCTGGAAATCAGTGTGATTTTTGTTTCATTTTTAGTCTATTTAACACCTCAGCCCAAAATTACTGGGGACTTTTGAGCCAGAATTCTGACCAGCAGGTTATTTAGTTTGTTATTTTCTAAGCCAAGAAACCAAGGCAATTTTTGGCCATGCTTGAGAGGAACCTCTGGTGACATGTGGGAGGTGACTGTAACTGGGCACTATTCACAATCACATTCACCCCGGTAACTCCACTGATGACAATGGATACAATGGATGACAGAAAGGTCTGAGGTCTGAATCCCTTTTCTAACCCCATCCCCTGTGACTTGTTGATAATATCTTCGCTGGCCACGTGAGACATTCCCAGTTCAAAAACAAATCTGTATTTCTGCTTCTTCACGTGCCTTTTTCCGCTACGACTTTACAGGTTTTCTAGGTGTTCTTGCAATTGTATCCCTGCTGTCTTCCAAATAGACATTGCTCTCTTTTAATTAAGCTAACTACAACTGCAAAAGCAAAGAAATACAGCATTAACCAAAAAAGGTAATGGCTGCTATTCATTTTAATGAAGTGTTGCTATTGGATTTGGTTTGGGAGTTTTTTGGGAGGGGAGTTGTATTTTTGTTTGTTGTTTTTTTGTGCTGGTATCAAACATCCAACACACACTTTTCTGAGTACTTGATAAGTCCAGGTACTAATTCAGGGCTAATTCAGTAGTACCTACAATATAGGAGAATATTGGATCTTCTCTTCCCAACCTATCTCAAATTCCATAGCAGATATGTTTATCATACATACAGGCTTACATATACCTTCCAAAGACTCCTTGCTTTCGGCCTGGACTCCTCTGTTGCTAGGTACATGCTTTGGTTTTGCAACCTTCTCTTCCGGTTTATCGTTAGTCTAAAAAATACAATTGAATACACCATTAATTAACAATGTTAAAGATGTCCATTTCCCACTGGGTTCCTCTAATTCTCTACCAGTGGAGGCAGTTAGACACTATGAAATTGGTGGTAATGACTCAGCTTCATTGCATTCTCAGTTTGCTGCTGCTTCTTTATTTCCCCCACTGTGAGGCTTCCTGGGGGCTCCAGGGATGTGCTCTCTACCACCTGCCCTTAGTGTGAGGAAGTCTTGTCTGTGCTCGCCTTGGGTCAGCTCTCCAACTGCACCGGCACTCCCCTCTAGATCTCGCAGGCCCCACTGTCACCCGACAAGTTAGCAATTGACACCCCCCCAACCCTCAAGCCCTCTGAGTGTCTCCCTTGAGTGTCCAGCCCCAGTCCACTGGACACTCAGTATTCAGATTTGCTGCTTCCAAAGAAACAGTGTACCCCAGCTTACCAAGTCCACCTCAGATCACCACTCCGCTTGACACACAGCGCTTAGATATGTTTATAGTGAAGTCAAGTATAAGTGTATCTAACAAAGCATAGAGATTTAAGTTGCAGCAAATGGAACTATTTGTTTCCAGTACTGCTATGTGACATAAATCATAACATGCATTCTATAGGCTAGATTTAATTAACCAGATACTCATGTCTTGTGGAGTCATGCTCACCCCTTTACAGCCACGTTGGCTGTGACCCTCCTTTCATGAGAAAGATGTGCTGTGAGCTTGTCTTCTAGGTGAAGGATTCAGTGTGTTTCCTGGCACCCCAAGATATAACAGAACAATCCTCTCTCTCTTTTTTCATAAACAGGACACCCCCCTGCTTTAGTTTCATCTTGCAGATTTCACAATCTCTTATTTTGCCTTTGGCTCAGTATATAAATAGGCATATACTGTGACGCATTCAGTATACAATACACAAACAACCAGACAGGGAGATAGGTGTCCCTTACCTCCTGCCTGAAAGGAACATTTCCAAAGTATGTCACCTCCTGAAGACCCGCCAAAACTCCAAGACTTTGGAGCATACATTTTAGTGTAGACATATAATTCCTTAGTATTATCCATACATACATTAGCTATGATTATGGCAAGCTGTGGGCCACTTGCTTTCGGTAGAGACTTCACATGCCACCATTCCGTGAACTATTATGCATAGATCTGACCCAGGGAATCCCTGTAAAACCCTATGCACCCCCCATGCCCTCTGCCAGTTGGCATCAAGGGCTCCCTGGGTCACATCCACCAATTTTTTTAAAATCTTTGTTCTAAAGCAAAATCTTGTGGAATAATAAATTAGCTCATAGGTCTCAAAAAATGATACTTCCCAAGACTATGCCTGGGGTGATTTTTCTCCAATATACGGTTCTATCACATAGTTTTTAATCTAAGACAGGGGAGGCCCCAGATAAAGGAAATGTTGGTTTCATCCCTCCTGGCTCTCATGGAGAGACAAACAGCACCGCTTTACATATTTAATGTTATTTTACCCTGTAACCCCAAAAGGACCTTCCATTCATTGAGCCACAGTGAAGTCAGATAGACATGTGGCTAGCCCACTGGGTGCCAATCCTGCAAACACTCGCCCACGTGCTCCATCCCATTGACCTGAATTCTGGGGTACTGAAAAATCTGGATCCAAATTTTTTTTGGCTTGAGTTCATCTCTTTCTCTGGTTGAAGAGACACCAATCTCAGGTGGCGAATGTTTGTTGAATACTTTCTAGGTGATACCCAATCCTTTCTTTAACAAAAGCCTCATTGAAACCACGTTGACTATTCATCCTAGCTCTAACATTTAGCAAATGATAATGCAGACCATAGCAAAACAGCAAAAAGTAGTGAAAATACATGTATTGGCTGGGAAGATATTAAATATTTGAACCAGAGAAAAGATAATTTAGAGCGGAGAACTGACCTGGTCTCCTATCCTACTCAACTACTGAGTGTGGCAACAAACAAGAGCTTCTGAACCTCCTGTATATTTTAACACACAAATCCAGTTACATGCCTTTGAAAATCAGGTCCCATTAATATTAGCGTAAGGGTTTGAGGTGCTAATGTGTTGACCCTGTATGCTCCAATGTTGACTTATAGTATAAGCTTTTTTTCCTCTCCCCTCCACCCCCACTAAAAAAAGTTTTCAGATGTCATTGCCACTTTTAACTAAAACACTCAGTATGCCCATGATAATGGTGAAACTGTGGGGATCTTTATTCTTCATGAATCCCCTTCTGTAAGTGAGACTGGAGTGGACCACGCACTCCAGCACTGTTTTTTGTAAGTCAAGAGTCAGAAGTTTTAGACGGTATGAAGCTATGAAGCTTTCAATTCAGACATTCACTTATTTTATGAATTTGAGGCCAACCCTGCAAAGTCTCACACATAAACAGTCCTACAGAAGCCACTGAATCCTATTGTTGTGTCAGCAAGCAGCTACTTACAAAAATAAAAACATAAGACCCCCCCCCCCTTTCATTGATCCATGAATTCAAAGAAAGGACCATTGTGATCATCTAGTCTGATCTCCTGCACAACACAGGCCATACAATTTCCCCAAAATAATTCCTAGAGCAGATCTTTTAGAAAAACATTCAATCTTGATTTTAAAAAGTGTCAGTGATGGAGAATCCGCCATGCCTCCTGGTAAATTGTTCCAACGGTTAATTACTCTCACTATTAAAAATTTACACTTTATTTTCCGCCTGAATTTGTCTAGCTTCAAATTCCAGCCACTGAATCATGGTATACCTTTCTCTGCTAGATTGCAGCGTCAGTTATCAAATATTTGTTCCCCATGTAGATACTAATACATTGTAATCAGGTCACCCCTTAACCTCCTCTTTGTTAAGCTAAATAGGTTGAGCTCATTGAATTTATCATTATAAGCAGGAGCACCGCCAGCTTTTCTGCCACCCTAGGCGGCGGAAGGTCCCGCCCCCAAATGCCGCCCCCCACAGAGGCAATGGAAGGTCCTGCCGCCGAAATGCCGCCGCGGTCGCCGCCCCCCAAATTGTAGCACCCTAGGCGACCGCCTAGGTCGCCTAATGGGTTGCACCGGCCGTGATTATAAGCCACATTTTCTAATTCTTTAAACATTCTTGTGGCTCTTCTCTGAACCCTCTCCAAGTTTTCAACATCTGTCCTGAACACGTAGTAATGCTGGATAAAGCCACTGCTCTGGTATATGGTGCACTATTATAAAAAGATGGCTAGGAAGCAGAAACAAGCAAGTAACAGGTTCTTTTTATTTGCAACTGTAGTGTAAAAAAGCCTTCTGGAACCCTTTGGGTTTTAAATTAAGTTCTTTATGCTCCAGTGTTACAATGTATACAGCAAACAAATAAATAAAGGGATGTTGCTGGTTAATTAATGTTGCCCACCTGTCCAATATGTATTTGCTTTCCTATAGTAAACTATAACCACATATGAGTTGTCTCTCGTGCATTACACGGCCACCCTACCTTTATAATCCCTCCTAAACATCTTTCTTCCAATAAGTCTTCCAGTGAATCTAGCAAAGAAAGAAATGTAGAAACTAGTTTACCATTTTGAAGTTGTTCTTTACCTGGCCATCTAGTGTACTATGTACTTGTCTGTCCAATTTGGAGAGTAAGCCCTATGAAGCAGGATCCTAGCTGTCTCCAGGTATTACATAGTGCCAAGCACATTGCAGGTGCTCGTAATAATCATATCTTTAAACCTAAAGCACATCAATTTTTAGATCACTTTTTTCATGTCTTCTACTATTGTAGCACACTTCAGTTGGAACAGACTGCAAGTACTGGCACCACGTAACTGTAGACGGGGTTTTTTAGTGATCTCAACCCAGTTTCCACTAGAAATTTAACCAAAAAACAACAACAAAATCTCACAATCTGGTTCAATTGTTAGTCTCTGAAAGAGTAGTGGTTCTGCATATCTGTACAGAGATGGACTGTTAGAGCTGTATCTGAAAATCTGCCCCACACCCTCCTGATCTATACTGAGGTCTATTACAGTCTCATTTTTGTAAGAGCTCAAATGCACATTCCACCCATATATTTTAATTGTTGTTTTTTTCAAGTTATTTTGATTTGTACCCAAATATTTATAAAGCCAGGAGCATTCACAGAGTATTCAAATAATTCCATTACAAGTAAAGTCGTTCCTAATGCAATAACGTTTTTACCAACCCCATGTTATGAGATCTGCTGGAATGAGACCATGTCCCACATACACCTCATTGTGCAGTTTATTCTTTGTTTCTCATGATGGGACACAAATAGTAATGACTGATGACAAACAAGACTCAACATTGAAACAGCACATATTCGTTATAGGTGCCAGTTCATTTTTAAAAAAAGAGAAAACCAATGAATTCCAAAATATCCTGCTGACACTACAAACCATTTCCCGCTCATTATGCTTCATAATTAAGAAATGGTTATGAGTTAGTGTCCTGCACTCACAGCCCTATTGATCCCATGGTTGGATGAAATCCATAGAATTGCACAAATGTAATTGGGAAGAATTAGGCCCATGTTCCATTGAAGTCACTGAAATTGTCTGAACATAAATGAGGGCAGATTTTGGCCCTTGATGCCCAAATTGTCAGAAAACAGAATCCCATTCTGTCACTTTCACAGTACGTTAACTATTTATTATTCTTCATCTAGGGCTGGATTCCGCAACTAACTTGAATGTTATTGGCCAGGGTGTAACTGAGGACAGATTTTGGCCCTTAAATTGTCAACTCCTCAGTGCAGAGACCTAGTCTTTACACCTATTTGAAACCTTCCTCGCATGTTTTCTGCACTATACCATTTATTCTTATGCCTAATACTGAGAGAGGAAAGCCTGAACACACACATGCATTATGTAAGAAATTAACAGGAAAGCCTGGAGCCCTTCTCCTTAACAAGAAAAGGATTGTGAACAGTAAAATAAAACCAACCTCCATTAGGATTTCAACCAGATTCCCTTTCTTCCAGGGTACAATGCCTCTCAGAATGAAATCCACTACTTTAGAATTTTTGAATGTCTCTCCCACAAATGTAATTACTTTATCCACAGTATCAACCATTTTTTCTATCTTTTCCAGCCTCTCCCTGTGCTTCAAGGCATCTTGCTGTGTAGCTCTCATCAGCTTCAACATTTCTGAGCACGCAGTTTCAGTCTCAGACGGGTGAATACTGTCCCCAGGTTTTAGGCCTCTTTTTGTTGTATCAGTCTGAGCAGTGGATGCTTGGGATGCTGTTAACTTATCAATGTTCTTTCCTATGTCATCAATGCCTCGGTTCACCTTTTGCAGCTTGCCATTCAAGTCTTCTTGGAAACTCAATAATTTATCTACCTTTTCATTCAAAAGATTCAATTTTTTGTCCATCATGCTTAAGTTGTTCCCTCTTGCAGGCTGCAACCTAGCCACTGCATTTCCAGGCACCTTTCCATGCTCCATGTTACCCTCAGACATTCTGCCCGGACAAGGAGTCAATGGCAGTGCGATTTGGGTGGCTCCTCATTAAGGATGTAAATTAGAGGGTGATTCTTTGAAAGCTCATCTTCCTTAGTCACTTCCTTACCCTACAACCAAGGATAAATTCTTTGGCTTATTAGAGATGCTAGGAACATGTCATTGATCAGCCATTGTGTGAAAAGGTTTCATTTTTGCGTTATCTGTTTCTTACTGTGTGATTTCAATGAGGGAGTTAACTTGGCAATGGACTGTTTTTTCTTGGGCCCCCTTGACGTCACAAAACCATTTAAAATTCTTTCTTGAGAGGCTGTTGATAGGCAAGCATCTTAACAATTGACGACGCCCATAGCAGATATCTCGGGGGGGCGGGGGGGAAGAAGGGGAGCAAGGATTTCATGCCAAGCCTTGTTTTCTGATTTTGAAAAATACCCTTTAAAATGTTTCTCTTTTGCCACAGCAGAGAAGTATAAAAGTGAATTTGGTGGTGTCGTGCTAAGGCTGGGAAGATTTCAGCCTGGTAGTATGCATGCATAACACCCAGCACAGACGTATGCTGTGCTCTTTAGGTTGGCTGGCACTTGAACTTAAAAATAGAGCACAATAATGACAATGATCTGAAATACGTATCTGGCACCAGCATGTCTCTGTCAACTGAAATGTCTAAAATTAAATTCTTTCTACAGTGCCATGAAAGTGCACAGTGTAAAAAAAATCTACAGTGAGGCATGTCACAATTGCTTTCATAATTGGCAGCAAAATAATTAGTCTGGAGTCCTTTATAAAGCATTTGCTACTGATACACTTTTGTTTCTGAAGTGCATGAGTGCGGACACCGCAAAAACAACTGTTCTTTGGAGAGAAGAGAAACCTCTATTTAGGTTCATAACTAGCCCCCACCACGGCGGTGCTGAGCACCTCACAAACAATGAGTTTATCCTCACCGCAGCCCTGTGAGAAATGGAACTACAGTTATTCCAGTGTCACAGATGAGGAGCTGAGGCACAGAGAGCTTAAGCAACTTGTCTAAGGTTACAGAGGAAGTCTGTGGAAAAAGCAGGAACCAAATCCAGATCTTCTCGATCTCACTTTAGTGTCTCAGAGTGACCTTTCCTGTCTCCATACACAATGAGTTAAAGAAGTTCTGGTCTTTCACACCAGTCAATGTTTGGGCCTGACCCCAAAAATGACAGCGCATCATAATTCCCATTGAAATCAATGGGGTTTGAAGTGCCACATCTGATCTGACTTTTCAGGATGTGGGGGAAGTAATATTTTAGGTGAATTTAATTTTTCATGAGAGGTAGTTCTGGAAAGTAAAGTCCTCTATTTACCTACAGGAAAGATACCGTAGGGGCAATAACAATAGAAGCATCCCCACCCCAACCATCTTAACAACGTGCCACAACCTTTGCTCTGGAGGGGTCCACCTCTCCGAGTGAGAAAGTACACTTGACTCCATGCACACTATTCCTTTGGTCTGTCTGCTAAAGCTACAAGCAATTCCATTTGATGTGGTGGGTTCGTGATGTCCACTAGGGCCTGGTCACAGAGGTCACTAACTTGTTTCATAATGATTTTCTGCCAGCCAGCCTGGGCTGGATTGAACACTGCAATAAGACTTTGTGTGAAATCCTGCCCCTTTGAAGTCTATGGGAGTTTTACCATTGACTTCAGCAGAGCCAGGATTTTACCCTTTGTTTCCACTCCTGATCAAACCACTCCCCCATAGTTTTTTCACTGTGGTCTGGGATTATATGGAATAAGGCAAGTTTAGTGTGTAATGGAGCTTTCCCTTGAATCGCCTGAACTCCTCACAGTTTGACAAATGTCTCAGTCTCTGACACCATGAGGCACTCTGAATCAGAAAAGCACTAAAGTCTAGCTCAGCTACATAGAGACTTGCACAGCACAGCGCTTTCCTATAACATGTCTGACTGCAGTTAGTGACATCAAAGCCTCACTTGCAAGAGGACACCTACAATTTAAAATAAAGGTAACAATTGGAGTGAAATACTGCAGAGGAAGCTGGAAGTCTAGTGAATATGTTACATTTTTCTATGACTAATGAGCTAGATTCTGGAGCCACCTACTTTCCAATCCAGGTCACATTTTGAATACATTTTAGATATTTATGAGATGACAGTTTCTTCTCCCAAAATGGGTCAGGTCAGTTTCCAAGAGTAATAAAAATGGCTGTTTAAAATTATACCCAATAAAGCACCTAAAAATTCTCATTATATGATTATTTAGTGATATTACAAGATAAATTTTATTCTATGGGGAAAAAAATCAGAAATAGGATTTATAGGTATACACTCCATTAACTCCCAATGCCATTAACTGAAGTTACATAACAAAATAATTGCAATTCTATTTGTTAGTGTAATCATGCTGTTCAAGAAGCAGAGCCTCTGAAAATCAAAGCACAAATCATAAATTAATCACCACACACAAATGCTGTCATATTGATTTTCGTGTCTTTAATTTGTTTTTTTTTTGAAAATGAACCAAAGACCAGAAACAGAGTATAATGATTAATGAACAAAGATGTTTTGTTCACAGATCCAAGAAAAAAGCAATTAAATCCAATACCATACTCCGAGCAGACACATTTTCACTGTAACTAGATAAAACATACAGAAGGGAGAAAACCTTCCTTATTTGTCTACACAAGGGGTTGCTACAGTACCCTTAACTGAGGTGACAAAGTTAACAATGCATTGGATAGTATGACTTAGCTCCAGCCTGAAGTAAATACATATTGTGGCTCAGAAAGTTATGTAGGTTCCAAAACACTGATTGAATAATTAAAATGACTGGGAACTAATAAAAAATGTGATTTCAGTAATCTAATCATTTATTAATTCAGTAAAACAGATAGTCCCAACTTTAGTTAAACACACATAAGATTTTGAACATAACTCCTCTCATTCAGCTCAGGAACTCTGCCCATGTGTTAAATATTTTAGATGTCTTGAATTCAATATATTCATGCAGCACCAACATTCCAGCAAAATATATTTCCAGATTAAATTCTATCAAGTGTACAAACAGTAGTTTTTACTAGGAATTTCTTTACAAATAACACCTAACTTTGCACCGTTATGGAAAAAGAAAACAAAAAGGCACTAAAGTGTTCAGAATGCCTTTGTTTTGGTATATTTAAATCACACAGTTAGCCACAAATACTTGAAAATGGAGGTCTAGGTGCAAACAGGCACGTCTGTCACATACTGTCACATACCTACCTTTGTGCACAAATACACATAATTACCATGACTGCATTATCACAGTAATTGGGCACGCAGTTGTGATAATATGTAAATACAAACATAGGTGCACAATTGCATGCATTTATGTTTGGAGGTGTGGTTCTACCCAATGGAAAATGTGGCCCTTATTAAACTTAACTGAATGTTTCACAAACGAAATTCCTTTGGTTTGGCATGGCAAACTAAACACCTATATTAGTAATGTCCCATCATCATTTACGAATGATTATTGTTGTGTTTACCAGAAAATAGCTGCTTACATGGAGTAAATGGAAGGCAGTTTTCAATTACAATTTATGATCACTAATCAGGGAAATATATATCAGGAAATTTTAAAAGCACGAGGTGAAAGAAGTATGATCCTGTGAGCCTCTGGAGTGGAGACAGCGTCTCTACGTTTCTAGCAATAGAAGGCTGTGGAGCCTATTCCAATTCCCGCTTTGTATAAGGCCAATGGAAGTGGCCCTATGCTGCCCCCCTGTCAGGCTGGAGAGGGAGGTGCATGCCCATTACACTCAGCACTACAGGGGATTCTGGGCTGCAGAATATAGGCAGCCTAGGATAGGCTGGTAAATTAGATGAACTCCTAGGGGCTACTTAACTTACAACAGGGTGGGAGAGAGGGTGAGTGGGCCACAATGGCCGCCAGCAGAGGCAGAATCCAGGCAGCTCAACCATGGCAAAAAGTGGTATTTGCCCCTCTCGGTCTTGGCTGTGCCTTCAGGTGGCACAGCACAGAATCTGTCCCATTATACTTACCAGAAAGCTTAATCCTATCCGGGGTGCTAGAAAGCAGCACATTACAGAGGGTGTCTAGCTCCAGGTAACATGCACTCCCTGCCAATGCTGTCTCATGCACAGAAGGGTGAAACATGGCCACAGTCTTGCCCCATCCAAACATGCCCTTTTAGCTAACAATAATGCTAGCTCCGATCCCTTGTGTGCCCATGTGCAGCCAGCCAAATTATAGTCTTCTGCTGATTGGGGGGTTGGAGGACATGGAGGGAAAGCATAATTTGTCCCATAATTTCTAGCCTATAGTGAGAAGTTTCAAATGACTGCCACATCAAAGCTATTAAATTCAGCTGGGTCAATCAATGTACGTGCTACATATGTGCAGTGGATCCAGTAGGTAACAACACATCCAGTTCTGGGAATTATTTTTTAAAGAACATATGCACAAACTGAATTCAAAGTTGATGAAAAAAGAAAATTAATTGGACCAATGGATTTGGCTGGTTATTTTGTCTTTGGACGGATCACATGTTCAGACACTGGTAGGCATCCTTCATTCATTTCAGTTGGAATGACAAGAGCACGTATTTTTTATTCAGGAATTTGGTTCAGCGCTAAATTTTGCATTTTGCTTGAGTCGAGCTAGGAAGGCACTCACTTCCAATAAGGCCATGTCTACACTACCACTTTGTTGGTATAACTTATGTCACTCAGGGGTGTGAAAACACCCCCCCCCCCCAGCAACGTAAGTTACACCGACGTAAGTGCCAGCGTGCACAGCGGTATGGCAGGGGAGAGCTTCTCCTGCCGACGTAGCTACTGCCACTCATGGAGGTGGTTTTGCTCACTCCCGCTAGCACAGAGCAGCTACACAAGCAATCTTACAGCGGCACAGCTGCATTGGTACAGCTTTACCACTGTAAGCTCGCTAGTGTAGACATTCAAAAACCCTTCAACACATTTTTTAAAATACAATTAAATCACTGGACTTCATACTGTAAAGCATTATATGACAATTTTTGGATAACATTAAAAAAAAGTGTAATTACCATCAAAGGCTGAGTTATAGTTCATTAAAAACTCACTTTGCCATTGGCAGGGTCTACCGCTAATAGAAAGAATACTTTTCACTTACAAATTACCATTATATTGGGAAAGTGGGGGGGTCAGCTTTTGTGGCCTGCATCATGCGGGGGGTCAGACTAGATGACCATATTGGTCCCTTCTGATCTTAAAGTCTATGAGTCTATGAGTCTATGAGTCTATTATATGATGACAACCTCCTCCCCTTCTCCACCCCCGTCACCAAAAGTGACTCATCTTAAAGTGACATACCAATAATTAACAATGGTGAAGAGTCCCGGACTTGTGTATTGTAGTTCTCTGCTTATCTGCAAGCCAAAGTATATGGTCAGCAGTGAGCCAAACTTCTCAGCTAGTGTCCTGCACCTTAACTCAGAAGCAGTATTTAACTTCCTGTTTGTACCAGCTATCCCAATTGACCTCTAATGACGTTTCTCCTGAATGGTAACAAATGAGCACCAGGATTTTGCAGAGTAGCCTACTGCCCTCCCTCCATTAGAAGCTGGAGGGACAGAAAAGACCGTTACAGTACTTTCTAAAGATTTCCAAGCCAAAAGAAGTTTCTTGGAAGTGGCAGACAGATAGAACAATCGGAATGCTGGAGAACCAGAATCGAAAGAAACCTTGAAGTCTGAGGATACCAAATATATTCCTGTTCTCTAGGGGGGAAATCAGAACTTGTGCCATTTTGGCTTTGGCCATACACTAACTAAGCCTCCCAATAGGGAATGAAAGAGGTCAGATGTGGACAAGGGAAAAATTCAGCCCCAACAGAGACCAATGAGCAGCCATCAGATGATTTTAACTTTAACTCATTCCTGTCATGGGCTGGATTTAAATCAACAGCCTAGCAGTAAAAGGGTTTTTATGACATTACCAATTGTCAGAGCCATCCTGGTATAATACACTTAAGTATTTTGTAGTGCACTTATACATAAGGTGAAGTATGACTTATGCTACTGATGTCTCTTTAATCCGCATCGTACACAAGACCTTCACCACTGGCTCCCATATTCGGAGTCTTAGTTTCTTCCGATGTCATTTTAATAGCTTTCAGTTCCGTTTCTGTTGTGCATTTCCATGTTGTCCTCGGTCTACCTCATCTCCTCCTGCCCTTGGGATTCCAGTCCAAAGCTTGGGTTGTTAGGGTCTTTCCTCCACGTGTTCTAGCCATCTCTATTTTTGTACCATCATTTCCTGTCCTAACAGTTTGTTTCCTCCTCCAAACCTCTTAATTTGTGAATTTTTTCCAACCATCTGATGTTGAGGATTTGTCTAAGGCAGCTGTTTTAAAAACTTGGAGTTTAGCTAATAAGATCTTGATAAAGTTTCTAAGTGTCAGTGCCTTATAGTAAGACAGACTTTACAGTGGTGTTAAATATTTGAAGTTTGGTTTGGTGGTCAAGGTTTCTGTTTCTCTGGTGTTGCAAAGGCACATCTGGCTTTTGTTATTAGGTAAAGTATACTTCAACATACTTCACAGATCTAATTTATTGTAATAAATTAGGAAATCTTAAGATTCCCTAGACATTCTTGATATGTTTTTTCTTACGTTAACTTTTTTTTAAAACCTCTGAAAACCATCTGGCAAACTCTGCAGTTGATACAGTAACTTACAAAACACCCTCTTGTCAGCTTTGGCCATTGTTATGCCTTTCTAAACAGATGAACCTGAAGTGTAATGCTGTTAGGTGTTTGCTCAGTTAGGTACTGTGACTGGGTCAGGCCAAATGGCTATAGGAGCATGGTCCTGTTGGTATCCAGGAAGTGGCAGGCAACGCCCGCCCACTTTTAAAGGACCTCCCCCCAGCCTAAGGGGAGGATCCACAGGTCCGTGATACCAAATAAATACGGGGGACAACTAATGAAAAAAACAGGAACGGGAGTGAGGTGCTACAGGAGAGTGGTGGAAGGTAGATACATTAGCCCCAGATTAAGCAGGTCCCTTTCCCCTGGGTAAGATAACAGGGACTATTCCAGAACAATCAGGAACCTGCTAGAACTAATTAAGGCAAGCAGGCTAATTAGGACACCTGGAGCCAATTAGGAAGCTACTAGAACCAATTAAGGTAGGTAGGATAATCAGGGCACCTGGTTAAAAGAAAGACCTCCCTTCAATTAGGAAGAGGCATGTAGGAGCTGGGAGTGAGAGGATGTGCTGCTGGAGGACTAAGGAAAACAGGAAGTAGGTCCTGCGGTGAGGACAAAGACGGTGCTGGGGGGAGATCATGGGGAAGTGGCCCAGGGAGTTGTAGCTGTCACACAGCTGTTACCAGAGACATTGTAGACAGCTGTGATCCACAGGGCCCTGGGCTGGAACCCGGAGTAGAGGACGGGCCCAGGTTCCCCCCATTCCCTCAAGTCCCTATTTGACACAAGAGGAGTTCTCATAGACTTTAAGGTCAGAAGGGACCAATATGATCATCTAGTCTGACCTCCCGCATGATGCAGGCCACAAAAGCTGACCCACTCACTCCTGGAATAATTCTCTCCCTTGACTCAGCTGTTGAAGTCCCCAAATCATGATTTGAAGACTTCAAGTCGCAGAGAATCCTCCAGCCAGCGACCCCTGCCCCATGCTGCGGAGGAAGGCGAAAAACCTCCAGGGCCTTTGCCAATCTACCCTGGAGGAAAATTCCTTCCCGACCCAAAATATGGCGATCAGCAGAACCCCGAGCATGCGGGCAAGAATCTCCAGCCAGACCCGCATTACCTGCGATGGCACGTTATAGACCCATTGACTAAAATCACGTTATCCCATCAAACCATCCCCTCCATAAACTTATCAAGCTTAATCTTAAAGCCAGAGAGATCTTTCGCCCCCACCGTTTCCCTCGGAAGGCTGTTCCAGAACTTCACCCCTCTGACGGTTAGAAACCGTCGTCTAATTTCAAGCCTAAACTTCCCGACGGTTGTGTCGGACTGTCAGTCATATCAGAGGGGAAGGTCTCAGGCATGTCCCCGACCCACTAGGTGGGACAACAGAAACTGCGGGGATTATTCTCCTTCCTTTTCCCCCCTGCTGGCCAGTGATGAGGATAGCTGAGTGAACGGCAGGTTTGAGCCAGTAGCAAAAGTGGCCAAACTGAGGGCTGCCGTGAACTCGGAGGCAAGCAAATCCATCGGAAAGCGCAGGACCCACCAAGGCAGAGGAGGAACTTCGTCACAGTACACATATGATCTCAGAATCGTTAACAATATTTTAAAAAAAGCTCCTGAAAGTTCAGATTACCTTAACAGATTTATTATGATGTCTCGATTACATGAAAATCCACAGGAGGTGATCAGATATTTCTAGATAACACTGTTTAGTATTTTTCATGCATGACTGAAAAAGATATTCTAATGCTTTCCTCTAGGTTATTTTGCCTCTCAGAAGGCAGACCAACCAACAGAACCCCTGTTGATGGTTCATATTCACTGACTTTGCCCTAGAGCTTATTCTCACACAGGAGTCCGATATCAACAGCAAGCCGGAGGATTAATGTATCTTTCATTTTCAGCCTTTTCATTTTTTTTCCAGACAGCTGCACTAATATTCACTGAAAAAATTCAAGACAGTATGTAATGTTCTTCTTCAGTTGGGTACATTTATGTTCCCCTGTGTTTTCACATTCCAATTACATCTTCATTCAAGTGGATCTCCTCTGAAAAGTGAATGTAAAAATGGCACTGCTGGATTCCAGCATTTATTATTTTCCAGTGACTCCATATCAGATGTGGTCAGTTTACAGTTTATATAAAAAAACTGCTTAATCTAACTGCCAGCCATGCAAATTTAATCTGGGATTTGGGAGGTGATCTGGGTTCTTTTCTTTCTCACTACTAACCGGAATTCTGCCAGCTACAAAGACCTGTTGTGTCTTTCTGGGTTTGCACAGGTGTAACTGATTGGAAGCCATTAAACACTGATGATGATGATACACAAGAAAAAATATGATACTACTCACTCCATTAGCTGTGTAGGCTCTGCAGTAAGGCCAACAGGAGTAAAAAGCAGTGAAAGGTAATGCTGGTCACTGAAGGCCTTGCATACTCACAGAGAGAGGTTTGTTGAGTAAGAAGGTGGTCATTTCTAGATGGTCACGTTTCAAAGTAAAATAGCACTCAAATATCTGGGTCTTGCTCCAAAACCCAAGGAAGTTAATGTAAAGACTCTCACAGACTCCAACATGCTTTGGATCAGATCCCCGAGAAAGGTCTCCAAATTGCCAGCAACATGTTCACTACTTGAACGGCTCGAAACCACCAGCTTTGTGTTGCATTTGGTATTATGCTTTATTTACCTTCTTATCTGGAGAAAACAACAAAGTATTTGCATTTCATCTTATATGCACATTTGAATTCAGAAATTTTAAAATCAAGCTATTTTAAAGTGTTTTAATTTAATGCTGCAATAAGCAAGTTTTCTAGCAAATGACATGGATCTTCTTCTTATGTGGCATCTCCATTACAGGATGTATGCAACAACAGTACCCCATTCTAAACAATCTTCTGTTAATCTGTTTGTGGCTGAATAGTCCTTTTGATCATCCCAGGATCCACTACATCATCCATCCAAGATCATCTTTTTCCTGCCTCATGTTCTGCCATTAACTTTCCCTCCCAGTGCCCCATAAACATTGAACCCCTGAAAATGTGACTGCAAATCAAATCTCTCTTTTCATAAATTCTCTCGTCTAGCATTTGCTGACTTCCAGTCATCTCCAATAATAGAGATTACATTGATCATTTAATCACAATGCTTTGAACCAACCAATTTTTTACAACCCTCAACAGTGTCTTGATACAGTTTGCAAAATCACTGAAAAAAACATGTAGCAATGTTATAACTTTCCAATGTTTAGCAAACTCTTCTGGCTTTATCTGTGCCAAGACAGCTGTTAACACATTACTGTGGGAACATACTACCTCCATGATGATTCTTCTTGCTTACCCATTTGTTTTTTCAATAAAGGTAGAAGGAATTGCTACAGCACCATCAGATCCTCTTCCATCAATAGTTACTGAGAAATCTCCATAACCAGCTTGGTGGACAGTTTGATGTAAGTTTAATTTTCAGAAGTGTCCGTGCATTCTGGGTACTTAACTTGAGACATACAGGGTCTGATTTTCAGAGATAATGAACACCGATCACACCAACTGACCTCCAGATCGGCTCAATGCATGTTTCAAGTTGGGCACCAAAAATGAAAGCTCCCAAAGTTAGTGCCCAATTTTGAAAATGTAACCCTTAAATTCATGGTGTGAACTCCAATACCAGATCACTCCAAGGCCATACTCCACACCACATTAGGTTAATAATGTGTTCAATATCACCCATAAAATGGTGGACATATTCAGATAATTATTTCTTATCATTGGACTAGACTTGGGAGTGCCAGTGCGTGGTTCTGGAGAAGTTTACCAAGAGACTCATTGGAATATAGAGATTAATTCCAAGCTGCACCATAACTTGAGTGAACTTGTATCAAATTGTCTCTTCCTCACATTTCCATCCGACACATAGCAGTATCATTTTGTGTTAACAGCTTTTTTATTTTAATATGAGCTTTTGCTAAAGACATGCATGAGTTTTACTCTTCTCACTAATAACCAGAATATCTATACTACTGACATTGCAGAGGAAGTGTCTCTTACTTGCCATCTTTTCTATAATGAAATCTTTGTGCTCTGTGGCATATTCATTTGCTGATTTAGATCTCTGTGGCATTTTGATCAGATGTCATTCACAAGTACAGTTCAGTTGGGGCTTAGTCTCAATAGTGCATGATGAGTAACAAGCAGTTCTGTAAAGAGGATTGAAAGTAAGAGTCTAATACTGGTGGATTTTGCAAGTTTCTCCCCAGCAAAGAGAAAAAATCCTCAGGCCAGTGGCCACCACTGCCAGTTAAGGTTAAAAAACCTAGCACTGTATCTTTGAAATACAAAATGCGGTATCCATTACTGGAGACCGGGAAAAGTTCTGGAGCTAATTTCACAAACATTTTAGACAAGTAAAAACAAAAAGAAAAAATCATAGAAAACATAATAAAGGATGTCATCTTTGGAGTAGTTTAGAAAAAACAAACACACACCAGCCTCCAAGCCTTGCTATAGCAACAGCAGGAAGGCAATGCTATGGTGTTGCTTATTAAAGCAGATGCTCTAAAAACCTCTGGCTGTGAATTTGGTTTGAATTAGAGCTCCAGTGATGTGTGTCAGAGCATCACAATCCTTTTTCTCATTCCCATTTGAAGTTAATACCTCATGGAGGTTAAACAATAAATATCAGTTAAAACAGAAAACCCTAAGCAATAATAGTTCTTAGTGCTTGTGCAGGCTTTTACATTTTAAAAACACTGTGTACACACTAATCACTCCTCACAACTTCCCTCTGACACTGGATAGCATTAACATCCCTCTTTTTACAGCTGGAAGAGTAAGCACAGAAGGGATATACAAAGTCATTGTCAGAGCTGGGATCAGCATGCATGAATTCCTGGTTCCTAACCATTACTCAACCCACTAGACCGTGCTGTCATAACCCAACTTCTAATACATCTCTGAATACTTGGGCTAGTCTATTTTTATGTGAGTTAAGCAAGTGCAGTCTCGTTAGTGTCATGGGGAGAAGAACTAATATGATGCCTATCTACATATGTAACCCAAAATCATAGTGTCTTCTTTTGCCATCATGCTGCATTGCAAGCCCATGCTACCGCTTAGTGTGGGTGGAGTTGACATTACTGCTTTCTGTGTCCCTTCTGCTACCGGCACAGAAGTTGTAGGGAGGAGCACAGGCTGCAGAAGGGAAGAGTTTGGAGGAGGTACACAAAATCAATCTATATGCACATGGCTTGAATGCTAGCTGCAATTGCAGCATCTATGTAACTAGTTCTCTAGAGCCAGTTTAGTTTTAGAAACATGGAGTTATTACCCAGAACGCAGTAAATGAAACAAGGTGGCAGAGGTCAGTCTAGCAAGAACCACAGGAGAGTGTACAATTAACAGGCAAACATATCAGCACCTAGAAACAGAGCCAGCAGGCAGCATGGAGGGACTAGGACCACCAGGAATGCTGGATTTCCAAATAACGTATTTGCAGGTGCAAGAAAGCAGTGGAAGCAAGAACTGAATCTGCATCCAGAGCTGACATGGGGGATAAAAAGGAGAACATGAAGGCAAAATCTTTTTTACTATTTCAGTGGGAGCAAGGGGAGGATAAGAAGTGAATGAGACACTATTTCCAGGAATAATGGCTGAAACACTGGAACAGCTGATAAAGGAGATGGTTGAGTACTGTGACCCCAGGCAGAGTGAAACTGCAGAGAGTTACTGGATTTTTTTATCCTGAAACCAAGAAGCAGAAGCATACTTACATTACAGAGCTGAGAACTCTGGTGTCCACATGTAACTTAGGAGACGTTAAAGATTCCCTATTAAAGACAGGGTTATTTGTGGGACATATGATCACAGTTTACAGGAGAGATTATTGAGACACACAGATCTAACCCTAGAGAAATGCCTCCAAATAGCAAGGACAGCTGAACTGTCCAGGGAAAGTATGAAAACAACAGCAGCCACTAGTGCAGAACAAGAACGAGATCAAGTTCAGGGAACCCAGGGAGTAGGACAGAGACAGACAGACTGAGAATGCATGTATTGTGGAAAGCAACATGAAAGGCATAAAGAAAAATGCCAGCAATGGTATAAGGGGTGGGGAAAACAGAACCACTTTAAAGTGTTGCAGCTATCCCAGAAAGAAAAAAGCCACAGTACATGCACTGATGAAGGATGTAGATACTTCCAGTGAAGAGGAGAATATCTGCAGTGTGACTCTAGCAGATTCAAAGACTTTCAACATTAAACACGCTGTAGAAGGCGGCTGCCAGCCATTCAAGTGCCGTATTTGCAACTATGCTATTGGATCAATAACCAATTCAATTCCAGCTGAGTTGTGGGGCCAGCCACAATATAATCCCAGAAACACTGATAAACAGATTAGAGAAATGTACAAAGTGCTGGTGATGGACAATAAAACCATTTTGAGGCCAGCTGGCAAATGCAGACTATTGATAAGAAACCCATGAAACAACAGCTACGATCACTTGAAGTTGGTAGTTAACACATAGAAGTAACACCCACTGCTGGGCAGCAGGGCAGTGCAATCCATGGATTTGATCACAGTACAACACCAGAATACCCTCAGTGTGGGAGAGGAAGGAGAACAGCCAACAGGGGCCCTGTGCAGCATTCTAACAGAACGTAAGAAGATATTTCAAGGAGATGGACATTTAGAGGTCAAGGCAAAGTTGGAAATAGACTCCCCCATGCAGTGGCGGATTAATAATTTTGCCACCTCTAGGCCAGGAAATAATTGCCACCCTGGCCCCACCCCGACTCCGCCCTTTCCCCGCCCCCATTCCAACCCCCTCCCCAAAGTCCCCGCCCCAACTCCGCCCCCTCCCTTCCCTTATTGGATCCCTTCCCCAAATCCCCGGCCCCGCCTCTTCCCCCAGCGCGCAGCGTTCCCTCTCCTCCCCGCAAGCGCTGGGAGGGGAGAGAAACAGGACGCGGCGGCGCACTTGCAGAGGAGGGAGAGGTGAGCTGGAGCAGGGGGGCGGGGCGCGGAGGGGAGCTTCCACCCCTGCAAATTTGCTGGCCTAGGCCTAGGCAATAATACGGCGCTGCCCCCATGTGCAGCCCGTGAGACTGCCAAAGCAGAGTTCTATTAGCTCTGGTGGATCCACTGAAGAAGAACCTGGCAAGACTGCGAAAAGAAGGCATCATTACACCCATTGAAACTAGAACTATCTTTCCAGGTTCTGCACACTCCTATCAGAAGCCTCTGAACCCTTGAGACAGTTAACACAACGACGTAGCACGGGAATGGTCAGAGACCCAAGAACATGCATTTGAAAGGGTAAGGAAAATGATAAATGAGACACCACTCCTAACATACTACAGCCCTGCAGAGAGCAGCTAGAGCTGCAACGAGATGCCTCAGGAGGTGACCTAGAAGCAATACTGATGCAAAGCCAGCAACCCATTGCATTTGCACATAGAGCCCTGACCGACTCAGAAAGGGGATACGCTCAGATAGAAAAGTTGCAACTGGGTGTGCTATTTAGAATGGAACGATTCCATCAGTTCACTTGTGAGCACAAGGTGGAGATGCAGTCAGATCACAAGCCATGAGAAAGCATCATGAACAAGCCATGGCTGAGTGCACCCCAGTGACTCCCATGCATGTTACTGACACTCCAGCGTTATGATGTGAGGATAAGGCACTGGGGCGGGGGAGATACAATGAGCAGTGCATACCGTCCAGAATACCACACAGGCTGCTGAATGAAATAGGAGATAGAGCCTATCAATATGCTACAGTATCTTTTCATCTCTAATGGGAGGCTCCAGGCAACCCAACAAAGCACCTAATAGGATGGGGTGTTACTGGCTGTACAACAGTTCATGCTCCTGGGCTGGCCAGTTTACAAATGCTACAGGAGGTCATCCCTCCTCACTGAGTGAGGGATGAGCTGTGAGTGCAAGATGGGATTTTGTTTGAAGCAGAGGCCCCAGAGCCTGCCTAATGGGTGGGAGACCACCCAAGGCACTGTGGTAAGGAAGGCGCTGTGGTCAAGAGGCAAGGAGCAGGGCAGGTCTGGGGTACTAGGCCACAGAAGAGAGTTTGGGGTAATGGGGGGGGGAAAGAGAGGCAGTGGGGCCCAGGGGCGATAGGGGGTGGAGAGCCTGGGGAGGCAGCAGGTGCCAAGGGCAATGGGGGGACAGGTAGGGAGCCCAGGGAGGCAGCGGGGTCCAGGGGCATTGGGGGGGGGGGCCCAGGAAGGCAGCAGGACCTGGGGGCGAGGGGGGGGGAGGGGGGGGGGCCCAGGGAGGCAGTGGGGGCTAGGAGCAATGGGGGAGAGCCTGGAGAGGCAGCAGGGGCCTGGGGCGATGGATGAGTGGGTGGGGAGCTCAGGGAGGCAGCGGGGGCCTGGGGCGCCAAAATACAAGTTTGCCCAAGGCGCCATTTTCCCTAAGGCCAGCCCTGAGAGGCCCAGTATGACACCACCCAACAGAAGAAAGACAGCAACATGGTGGAAGCAAGTCCCCCACCAACAGGAATGACACAGAAGTGGGAGATAGGCTTGAAGACCAGTGTACTTGAAGGACTAACAGACCACAAGAAGGTTGGTAGTAATGGCCACACCCAGGGGTTGGCTATGTACTAGTTGTGACATAGCAGTCTATTGGTTTTATAAATATATGATAATAAGTTAATATAATGTAACTGGTATATGCTTCATGCAAAAGGTCTCTTGTAAGGTATCATTACAAAGCTTATAATCTACTGAGTGTGATCATCCTACTTGTATAAATGTACCACTCTTGTATCTAAAACTAGAAATATAAAATATAACTGAGGGCCTATTGTAATTATGCAAAGTGTGGGCTATTAATGGTGGTTTGGAATCTTGATGACTCCCATTAACAAGGACCATTGTCTGCAGATGGCTGTGTTTTACCTGTGAATCTTCCTGTATATGTGTGTGCTGGCAAATGGGTAATGAAGTCTTGCAGTGACAGGTGATCATGTCACCTGAACTGGAATCCATCTTTAACCTGGTGCTTTTCCAGTGAGGAGGGGTGGAAACCCAGAGGGACAAAGGGTTCCCGCCTTATGCAAAAGATATATAAAGGGGTGGAACAGAACAAAGGGGGAGGAGCCATCATGAAGAATCCCCTAGCTACCACCTAAGCTGGAACAAGAGCTGAACCAGGGGAAAGAATTGTGCCCAGGCCTGGAAGGTGTCCAGTCTGAGGAAAAAACTTACTGAAGCATCTCTAAGGATAAGATTATCTGTATTTAGTTTGATTAGACATAGATTTTTGCATTTTATTTTACTTGGTAACTTACTTTGTTCTGTCTGTTACTACTTGGAACCACTTAAATCCTACTTTCTGTATTTAATAAAATCACTTTTTACTTATTAATTAACTCAGAGTATGTATTAATATCTGGGGGAGCAAACAACTGTGCATCTCTCTCTATCAGTGTTATAGAGGGCGAACAATTTATGAGTTTACCCTGCATAAGCTTTATACAGGGTAAAACGGATTTATTATCTGGGTTTAGATCCCACTGGGAGTTGGGCATCTGAGTGCTAAAGACAAGCACACTTCTGTAGGCTGTTTTCAGGTAAACCTGCAGCTTTGGGGCAAGTAATTCAGACCCTGGGTCTGTGTTGGAGCAGACTGGAGTGTCTGGCTCAGTAAGACAGCGTGCTGGAGTCTTGAGCTGGCAGGGAAAACAGGAGCAGGGGTAGTCTTGGTACATTAGGGTGCAGCTCCCAAGGGGGTTTCTATGATTCAACCCGTCACACTAGTAACCTCTGGCCCCAGCAAGTCAGCGAACACTGGCACAAGAGACACAACAACAAAAATTGTTCAATGGGACATTGCAGCAACCTATCATGGAACTTGGAGGGAGCAGCACAGGTTGCAGGAGGGATGGGTTTGGAGCAGACACGAGGAAGCCAGTCAGTGTGCTCATGGCACAAATGCTAGCTGCGAAGCCAGCATCTCTGTAAATAGCTCTCTTAATAAAGAGCCAGTTTAGTGGCTGGTTTAGAAACCTGGAGTCCTCTCATGTTATTACCTTGCAGGTAGTACATAAAAACACCTTTCACTATATATCTATGTGCAATAACATTAATTTGCAGGTGCTTTGTAAACACATTCCAACCACATGTGGAGTTGTCTGGTGCTGTAAATCCTATCATAACACATTGTACACAACAGTCATCTGAGCTGTCCACTTATTTGAGCAGCAGCAACCCAGCAGATCACAACATACTAAGCCAGAAAGAGACAGTCTCTTGACAAGTAGACACAAACAGTAAGCTTGATCCTGCAACCACTGAAGTCGATTGCAAAACCCTCACTGGCTTCAATGTGTGCAGGATTAGACCCAAAGTTACAATCTACCATGTATCATATTAGCCAAGATCAGGTTAGCATTAATATCCAGCCTATGGGTCAAATTCTACCTTCAGATAAGTTCTCATTCACTTTAATAAGACCTGTGCACATAAATCCAAGGGCAGAGGTTGCCATTACGGCATTACCCTCTTTAGGTTTGCTGTGTGGCAGTGATGAAGTCTATTAACCTTCCCTCATATGCAGAGATTCCTCTAGCATCTCATGAATTCAGATGTGAACAATTTTAAATGGATGAATGTAGGGGACGTATGACTTTAGGTTACCAGTGGTCCTGAGTGATGTAGCCAAAGGCTTCCATGGACAAGAAAATCAAGTTATTTTGATTCTTGGTTCAGTTTGGGATTCATGAAAGCCAATAATAACAACAATACCTAGCTTTTCTATAACTTTTTTCATCTGCAGAATGCAAAGAATTTGACAACAGAGGTCAGTATCATTATCCCAGTTCGACAGATGGGAAAACTAAGGCACAGACGGGGTGAAGTGACTTGCTCAAGGTGATCCAGCAGGCCAGTGCCACAGCTGGGGGTAGAATGCAGGTCTCCTGAGTCCCAGTCCAGTGCTCTAGCCATTACACCACACTACTTCTAAGCAACAAATCCAAGCCCCAAAAGCCCCAGGAGAGCACATAGCGGCAGCGCTGGAACTGAATTTTTACTCAGTACAACCCGAAGTGCAATTTCCTTCAATGCATAAACACCTAGATCAAACCAGCCCTCACGAACATATTTTGCATTATGTATTAACTTCAGAAACATACAAACTAATTCCTCAGAACTCTGGCTTAATTTAATTGCATTGCTTTTGGACAGAAGTCATTTTAAAAACACCGCATGCTACATTTCATGTTTAATGTAATGTCATCGTTCAACATGTATTTTACTGAAAGAGAAATTAAAGCGAGAATATTAACAGAAAATTATCTCAAATTTTACCATAGGCAACTTAAAGATAGCATTAGTCATTCCTCGTGAAAAAGCAGTTGGGTTGTATATATGTCATTAAAATAAAGGTCCAAATTCTGCTTTCAGTTACACTGGTGTAACTCTGCTGGCCCTTTAGCATAAGAACGGACATAGTGGGTCAGACCAAAGGTCCATCTAGCCCAGTATCCTGTCTTCCGACACTGGCCAATGCCAGGTGCCCGGGTCCCAGAGGAATGAACAGAACAGGTAATTATCAAGTAATCCATCCCGTCACCCATTCCCAGCTTCTGGCAAACAGAGGCTAGGGACACCATCCCTGCCCATCCTGGCTAATAGCCATTGATAGACCTATCCTCCATGAATTTATCTAGTTCTTTTTTGAACCCTGGTATAGTCTTGGCCAGGGATAGGCAACCTGCGGCACGCAAGCTGATTTTCAGTGGCACTCACACTGCCCGGATCCTGGCCACCGGTCCGGGGAGCTCTGCATTTTAATTTAATTTTAAATGAAGCTTCTGAAACATTTTAAAAACCTTATTTACTTTACATACAACAATAGTTTAGTTATATATTATAGACTTAGAGAAAGAGACCTTCTAAAAACGTTAAAATGTATTACTGGCACATGAAACCTTAAATTAGAGTGAATAAATGAAGACTCAGCACACCACTTCTGAAAGGTTGCCGACCCCTGGTCTTGGCCTTCACAACATCCTCTAGCAAGGAGTTCCACAGTAATCAAGAACAACCAATCTCCTTTATCATTCTTTGATTATTAAGTGATCCAATGATAAAAAATGTTTCACAATAGCTCTGGCTACATTAAAAGCATTACATTATTCATTACACACAATGGGTTCCCTTAAAATCTTCAGATGAAATCTTAGCTCCATTACAGTTAATGGAAGTTTTGCCATTGACTTCAATAGGGTCAGGATTTGACCTTTGGTATTAAACATATTTATGCTATGTGTAATATTTACTGTACTTAGATTAGGATATTATTATCTCAAATGTCACTGTACCTGCTTAAATACCGTGTTTCCCCGAAAATAAGACAGTGTCTTATATTAATTTTTGCTCCCAAAGATGCGCTAGGTCTTATTTTCAGGGGAGGTCTTATTTTTCCTGGAGCTTCGGGGCCTTATATTCCGGGGTGGCCTTATTATCAGGGAGATCTTATTTTCGGGGGATGTCTTATATTACAGCGAGAGGCAAAACTGGAAGTAGGTCTTATTTTCGGGGGATGTCTTATTTTCGGGGAAACAGGGTAGTTAAATGAGATAAATTCAAATTTTTTAAAATGCCTTCTGTAGGAAGCTATTTGGGCAAAATAAATTGATTACTTCTTCCAAACAGTCTGAAAGAATGTCCAGAAACAATTCTAGGTTCTGTTAGACTCCCATGTAAACAACATGTCCTGCAACTTTTTAAAAAGTTCCTTAAAAATCTATAGTCTATATACAGATGGGTTTTCTATTTCCATCCAATAAGGATATTTTCACCAAAGGAGAAACTGACTGACTATGCAGGGAGATCGTGAAACTGACTGTATTGAAAGTGGTGTCAAATGTGTCAAGTAAAAAAAACAAAAACCACAGAGTAAAATATTGTTTCCCCACTAACTTCCTTCCACTATAACAATCTAGGTGTTATTTGTAACTGTCGAGCTAGGATTGAGAAGCAGCATAGTCCAATGGAGAGGTTACTGGATTGGGAGTCAGGAAACCTGAGTCCACTTCCAGTTCTACCACTGACCTGCAGCGTGACCCTGGCAAGTCATTTCACTGCTCTGTGCCCACTTCTCCTCTCATCCTTGGTCTGCCCTGTCTCTATAGATTGTAAGCTATTTGGGGCAGGCCATGTTTCTGGCCATAGTTTTTGTACAGTACCTAACACAATGAGGCTCTGATCTCAGTTATGGCGTCTAGGTGTTATCACAGTATAAGTGATAATATGAGGTACACATTTTGCAGACATTCAGTATGCAATGTTCAAGTTAACTGTGTCCCTTTAGCAGCATGCCAAATAAGCAGACACAATTTGGCTGCTTGTAAAATTACCCCAATAAGAGCGTGATTGTGCTCTTATTTAAGTCCATGGTAAAACCCTTCTTTGATTTCAGCTGAAGTAAGGGAGCAGGTCCATTTACTATTACTGACAAGATTGTCTCGATTTATGAGTATTTAGCTAATACTTAGAAAAAAATGCTCTGTCGTGATGCCTACCAAGTCTGTGATTAATTTCTCTTTTCCCTCACAGTGATTATGTCAGGCTCTTGTAATTTTTTGCAGAAGTGTTTAGCTTTTATGAGCCACTTCTTTATTCTAAAATCTCAGACAGTTATAACATCCATTCTAAAGCAAATAGCTGCAATAATGCAAACAATTCACATCCATGTAATTTTATGGCTGCTCAGCACTAGTCAATATGTTAATTAGAACCTTGCAAAATAGATAATGTTTATTTCCTCATGTCAGGCACTACTCCCATTGACTTCAGTGACAGTTTTGCGTAAGAAAGGACTGCAGTATTTGGAAGATAGTGTCAAACCTACACAGTACTTAAGAAAATGACAGTCCTTGTGGTGACTAATGTTATTTCAAAACTAAATTTAAAGTTTTTTAAAAGTCCCTTACCGTAAATCTTTTTATGTAATCAGACACACAAAATCCTCCCATGCTCAAACAAAGGGATCTGTGCAGTGAAGATTTCTGATACAAAGTTCCCATTTTTTTTTAGCCTGTATGGCAGTAACCCAGGTAGCCTGAAGCCTTTTACTGAATTAAGCAAAGCCTTGTTGGATCTTACTAGAATTCTGTGTGTGTGATAAATTAAGCATTTCATCTTATCTGACACTACACCAGGCATTTCAATAATTTCACTTCCTTATCTGTAGTACTAGGTTCTATATGTATCCTTGCAGCTCATTTCCTGAATCACCGATAAGAGAGGAAACAAACTCAGCAGAAGACGATGGCCAAATCACTTGAAGTCAATCAAGAGTCCTCTCTATACATTTCTGTCAGTGTTATTTGGCTTTCTTGTTTTTGCCCAATTTAACTTTTTGTTCTTATATTTAAAAAACGCAACTTTGGTTCCAGCTGTCATTCACTAGCATTGTTTCCACATTCAGAGACCGACACTAATGCAGTATTCCCATCAATGTGATTGTATCAGTACATGTGAACATTTTGCTCTCAGACTTTAGAGGGCAACAGTGTCATAGGAATTGAGGAGACAAGGGTAAATTGTCAGCCTCCATATATGCACCCAAAGAATTACTCACACAGATAATTTATCGAAACCATGTGTGCAGGTGTATGTAACACCTGTGCTCAGACAAGTATTAATTGCACCTGCAAAATCCCTCATGGTCAAGGGGTTTAAAGGTGCAAATTAACATTTAAGTACACGCAGGTGATGAACTATTTCAAATGCATTGCACCCATAAGGCATGGCCATGTGTGTGCTAAGCAATTTTGTGAACACACAGCTTGTGGCCCATAAAGGCTCATTTAAACATTTCCCCCAAAACTGAAGTGAAAAGTACATTTATGCCAATATGCATACAAACTGAGACTCCACTAAATGACTGCAACTTTATTTTGTCTTAGTAAGAATTTAATCAGTTTTTAGATGGTAAGTTCTTTGGAGCAGGGACCGTGTCTTTTCATGTTTTTGGACACTGCCCAGCACAATGATCCTGATGGGGCCTATGGACATTACTGTCATATAAAGGTTAAAATAAGACCACAAGCACATTTTCACATAAAGAAAAAAAAGACATTGGAAGACCTGAGAAGAGAAGTAAGTTCCACAGAAGTAATGACTGAAATCTACTTGCAGTTCTGTGCTGTGGCTTCATTTTCCCTCTGTTAATGCAATAAATGATAGTAGCTAATAGTTTTAGCTCTTTGCAAGTGTGACGTTATTTGATTAAAATATGACCATATAGATCATTGTTGCAACCACTGTTATATGTTTGCAACAAATCTTGACAAAATGTGGCATGTAAAATGTCTATGAAAAGGTTATGATTTGATGGTTATGATTATGCTACTTGTATGTACCATTTTTGTATTTGAAGTTATGAATATTGGCCCTATACCTGGATTTCAAATGTTTGCTCCTGGGGTAACACCCACAAGGTAGCTAGCCAGCACATCTTGAAGGGACTATTCAAATTGATTGAACTAACCTCGTTATCTCCAGACTGATTCTTGCCAGCATATTTATACCTGCCCCTGGAAATTTCCATTACATGCATCCGATGAAGTGGACATTCACCCACGAAAGCTTATGCTCCAATACATCTGTTAGTCTTAAAGGTGCCACAAGACTCTCTGTTGCTTTTTACAGATCCAGACTAACACGGCTACCCCTCTGATACTATTCAAATTGAGTGGCCCATCAAAAGAACATTTAACTAACATTTAACAGACCATGGGAGATGCCTATCTACACTTAATGGAATTTCCTGCTATGACTTGGTGAAATGCATGGACATGTGACTTGCCCATGTGACTCCAAACTCCATCTTGTTGCTGTAATTTTCCACAGTAAGAACAATGGGATTCCCTCCACATAGCAGAAGATATAAAAGGCCCTGGAAACCCCTCCATTTTGCCTCTATCCTGGTCCAGTCTCTGGAATATGGACTTATACTAATGGGAGCATTCCAACCAATGGACTGAGGACCTTCCAATGATTTGGGAGCAACCAGACACATATTAAGCCAGCAGTTTATTCCATCACTGTTAGAAGTCTGAACCAAGAACTTTGCAATTACGGAATGTATTTGATTCCTTTAACCAATTTTAACTCTCACCTTTCTTTCTTTTTCTTTTTCTTTTTATGAATAAATCTTTAGATTTTAGATACTAAAGGATTGGCATCAGCGTGATTTTTGGGTAAAATCTAAGTTATATATTGACCTGGGTGTGTGACTGGTCCTTTGGGATCAGAAGACCCTTTCATTTGATGTAAAGAACCACTCATCTCTGAATCCAGTGGTTTTGGTGGGGATATAAGAACAGGAATGCCCAAGGAAACTGCTTTTATGACTTCTTGTTAGCTAGTGTGGCGAAACGGGAGTCTACTTTTGTGGCTGGTTTGGTATATCTTATGAAAGAATAACCACCAGTTTTGGGTTGTGTTTGCCCTATTTCTCAGCAGTTCATCTGGAATTTGGCATCCTCAGTTGTGTCCCATTGAGCCACGGTTACAACAAGCAATTATCTCTGCTTGGATGAGTGCATTGTAAGAAACTACTTACCTTAGATCAGTGGTTTTCAAACTTTTTTCCTGGGGACCCAGTTGAAAAAAATTGATGATGCCCATGACCCAGTGGAGCTGGGGATAATGGGTTTGGGGTGTGGGAGGGGCTCAGGGCTGGGGCAGAGGATTGGGGTGCAGGGGTGAGGGCTGCAGGGTGGGGCCAGGAATGAGGGGTTATGGGTATGGGAGGGGGCTCTGGGCTGGGGTGCGGGCGGGGGTCAGGGCTCTGGGCTGGGGGTGCAGGCTCTGGGGTGGGGTTGGGGATGAGGGGTTTGGGGTTCATGAGAGGATCCAGGTTTGGGAGGGGATCAGAGCTGGGGCAGGGGATTGGGGCACGGGATTGGGGTGTGGACTTACCTCTGGTGGCTCCTGATCAGTGGCGCAGCTGGGGTACAGAGGCAGACTTCCTGCCTGTCCTGGCACCGTGGACCGCACTGCACCCCGGAAGCAGCCAGCAGCAGGTCCGGCTCCTAGGCGGAGATGCACAAGCAGCTCCGCATGGCTCTCACCTGCAGGCACCGCCTCTCCCCTCCCCCCCCAGCATTCCCGGCCAATGGGAATGTGGAGCCGGTGCTCAGGGCGGGGGCAGTGCGTGGAGCCCCGTGGCCCCTCTGCCTAGAAGCCAGACCCGCTGCTGGCTGCTTCCAGGGCGCAACATGGTGTCAGAACAGGTAGGCACTAGCCCGCCTTAGCTGAGCAGCACCGCTGACAGGACTTTTAACGTCCCAGTCGACAGTGCTGATCAGAGCCGCTAGGGTCCCTGGGTGCTGAGCAAGGCGATCCAGTGCCTTACATGCCGTGACCCGGTACTGGGTTGCGACCTGAACTTTGTAAAGCACTGCCTTAGATTACATTGGGAAAGAGTAAAATAGGATCCTGATATACAAAGTGACACTCCTTTACTTAGAGCCAGTAACTGCAGTGGAGATGCATGAGTGTCACTGAAGGCAGCTTTTGGAATTAGCACAGGCTATGTCTTCACTGATGAAAAAGGTGTGTTTTACTGTGGGATAACTAACGAGCATTAGCTATCCTGCTGTAAAAACATAGTGGAGACAAGTCACTGTACTTTTATCACAAGGAAAAGCTGGTGAGGTTAACCACGGGTGGTGGGTGTCACCTATCTATCTTGTAGTAAAATCTACAAGTGACTTGTCTTTACTTTGGATTTTCCAGCGAGGTAACTATTGCCATGTTATCTCACTGTATAAAAAGTCACCTTTGTGTCAGTGCAGACAAAGCCAAAGAACTAACGGGTGAGGGAACAACAGTTGTGTGGTTAAAACCAAGGGATGGACTGGTCCAGGATGCTTGATATGCTGCAAAAATCACTGCCTGTCTTGCAGATGGTCTGTATTTTGACATTTCTAGGCATGTTTTTCAATTGTGCTCAGCTACATAAGAATACAGGCCATTTTGATGTTCAGGTGAAGGGGATTGAGGAGACCTCCAAATGGAGAAATCTGCTTAGGGCTTCGGATGGTGCAATATAAGCTCTTGGGGTGGGAGCATATCTACTGTGTAATATTTACAGTATAGCATCTTGACTTGTGATCCATACGGTTTACTCCTAACTAAATCACACACCCTAAGAGTCAGGAAAGATGGGCTCTGCCTCTGAATCTGGTCATAGACTTCCTATGTGACTTTGCATCGTTTTTTCTCATCTGTAATACTGGGTTATTAATACCTTCCTATCTCACAAAGCTTTACAAAGTTTACAAAGCTTTTGGAGATCCCAGGATTTAGTATCTATTAATATTATTATATATTATTCTTATTACTATTATTAAAGATAGAACTAGACTAAAATCTCAGAACCAAAACACCACAAAATTTCAGGAGCTCCAAAACTCAAATCAGTACCCGGGGCATATTTTGCAATCTAGGCAAAATCCAGCCCTTAGTCCTCTGCTCTTTGGACAGGAGAATTAGCCATCAAGAGGAGAGCTCCTAAGCTATTCTGCCTGGACAGGAGAAGATAGTTCAGGGGCCCCTATGATAGCACACTCAGCAACATTCCTTACATCTGCTCAAATGAGGATCAATGTACGCTTCCCTACTCCCAGTGTCTGCTGCCAGACAACACCAGGCACTCAGGAGCCAAGAGGTTGAACACGGCCAATGTCCTAGCTTTTAGGGAAGTCATGGATTGCAACCCTCACAACCTTAAAGGTGCCCAGAGCAGGTTCTCATTTGATAGGGGCCCAGCTCCCTGTTAAATCAGAACTAGAAGTGGATTTAGGAGAAGGCATCCCATAAAGAAGTTGAGGGACAGGGTTGAGGCTCCTAATGTCTGGTTCAGTGAGGAGACATGCCCTTTTCAAGCCCCCTAGCCCTCATATTAGGAGAGGGCAGTTGGATCCCGGAAATGGGCTGGAAACAAGCTGTGGAGAGGTGAGGGGTGGGGGGCTGATGGCAGACTTCTACCAAATAGAAATGACTTTGGAAGAACGATAACCTGCACTGTATGAGTTATGTTGGGTAGTTCCCAGAGGAGTTAAGTTAATTAAGTTGCATCCTAGTTTAAACCACATCCCTTGAATCTTGTGTTTCTTCCCGTACGTCCAGGACAAATGCATCATGCTTTATTCCTGCCTGGGTGCAGCACTGAGGAAAGAGAAAAGGCTCCTTGCATCCACACATGATAGGACAAGGTTTTTATTCATACAAGGCAGGGTGTGTTTTATAGCGTCACAATGAAAATTAAAATGCGGTTAATTTTGAGAGGGTACAAACAATTGCACTGTTATTCTGTATTTTACAGAGATTATATTACTTAATGTGGCACCAAAAGCATGTGGAGCATGTAAGTGTCAAGCCAACTGGACAAGCTTGCACGAAAAAGAGAATCCGTTAGGAAATTTGGCAGAGAGACTGGAACAAGCAATGTTCAGCCTGCAACCTTCCATTATCAGATCTAAATACAGAAGGGTAGCGTAAAATGATACTTTACTGCAGTATTTTTATTAATAATTAAGAATATAATTATGATGATCAGATCCACCAGCTTTTCCACTCTCTCCTTTTTTAACATTTGTAAAGACTGAACATGAAGCTTACTTTTTACCTTCCATTTGGCTCCTGTGGTTCAGACTGTTGGATACTTTACACAAAGATGCTAAAAGCAACTAACAAAAGCAGTGATATAACAGTGACATTCAGTTTGCAACAGAAGAAAATCAAATGATCCAGTTTTGCCAAATGAACAACATTTTCCTTTTAACATGTTGTATTAGATCAGCAAACAGGATAACAGATACAAGGCCAAATTTTCCTCTCAGATACACCTATATAAATCCAGAGTAACTTGGCTGGATTTACACCATTGTAAATGAGAGCAGAATTTAGTCCTCAGCATTCATATGTAGATATTCTAAGAGTTAATTACAAAAAGCCCCATTTTAAATGTCTTATTCAATGTGCGGCCAGACTGTATGTCTAGAATAAATGCAAAGCTATTATAAAAATAATGACAGGGGACTGAAACCTTGATATGTTGCATACTACTGTGTGAAATATGAAAACAAAAGTGACAAAGAAAAATCAAGTTACTGCTCTAAAAAAATATGGCCTTCACCTTTCAGAGATGCACATAGAGTCTGCTATCCTTAAATTCTGAAGCTTCTTTCTTTCATACAAGATATCTGATATTTCCATTAGTCACTGAAGTGTGCAGACATTGGTCAACTGGATTAGGATATGCAGAGTGAAGATTAATACAGGACAAAAAAGTAGATTAAGAGGTTTGGTTTTTTTAGAACCAGATGCTGTGAGGCGCTTAGCAAGCAACTCCCACTAAAGACAATGGGAAATGAGGGAGAATTCAGTACTTGTAGGTGACTTTCCTCACCTCCCAGGATCAGGCCCTTACCAAGTGCTGACAATGTGCTCAACGCTCTACAGACTGAGCGGGAGCTATGGTCCCTGCCTCAAGGAATTTATAATCCATTATCATTCTTTATCTACAGCAGGTTTCAACTACGTGTAGTTCAGAGCAGACCTAACTTACTTGCTTGCAAAGAAATATACAAGTAGAAGCTTCAGTTCTTTTGCCCATGTTCTCTCTCACAATTCAAGATACAGACCATAGGCAGGTTAGCACTCCCTTCCCAAAAACCTCAAGCTCTGATAAATTCTCTGAAGCCCATATCAAACTCAAACTCAGCTTCCAAATTCTACCAACACTTACCCTTTCATTCCGCTTCCATCCATGCAGACTAGAACTGGATACCAGCATATAGCAGCGTTCCCAGGACAGACACAAGAACACTCAAATGGATGCAACAAAGCACTGTGTATGAGAAAACTTAAAAAAAAAAAAAGAGTATTGGTATCTGATCAGAGCAAGTATTCAGGGGTTTTTGAAAAGTTTTTGCAGATGAGACATCCTCTAAGAGCAAGTGATTCCTGGATGTCAGAGTCTCACTATGAGCATATTTCTATAGTTGCTTCACTCAGAATGGATTAATGTTAAAGGTCAGGTCTGAAAGCCTCCCCAACTAATTAATATTTATTTTACACTGTGGATCCCCTTACATAAGGAAATTTTCCCCCAGGCCAGAAGACACTCACATTTTATTCCATTTTTAAACCTTCAGGATCCTGCTCTCACTATTTGCTTCACAAAGGAAACACATTAGCAATGACAACTTCAGTGAGGCTGCTTCTATTTAAGTAACTGACACTGGGACAGATTCCTCCCTGATGTAACTATTAGCTCATGCAACTTTATACCAAGGATGAATTTGCCCTGTAAACTACTAATAGTTATAATTGTTGGCAGTTTTCTCATTCTTGAATTACTCTGCCAGTGCTCTGTATGCCAAAATGGGTGGGCATTATGTCTGCAGCTGAGTAAACTAGGGAAAGCCCACCCAGCTAGCAGACACTTTAAAAAATTAACTGCAAGCATGCAAGCTATAAAAGCAGATTAAAGGCATCATAAAGGCCATATTTTCACATCTCAGTGCCTACCTTGCTCCAGTCAAACATGTGCAGCTAATTCACGTGCAAAGCAGACTTTACAAAGCAATTCCAGCCCACATGGCCAGGGAGAGGCTTCTGGAAGCAGACCTGGTGCAATTTCTCTGAGGGCAGAATTTGGGAAACCATGCAGCACTTCTGTACCACCAAATGGCACACAGCCCTACTCCATGGGAGCAATCCTCACAGCAGCAGGCAGAGGACTAAAGGCAAGTGAGATCAGGGCAGGGCAGGGCAGGGAAGTAGAAGCAGATGCGACTGGGGAGGGTAAGACCAGATATTATGCCACTGCACGTCTCTAGTTCTCCACTCTACAGCAGAGACACAAATATAATCAGGTAGGTATATTTTAGGGGGTGGAGGGTTTTTCTTGGTTTGTTTTTTAAATCAGGCCATGATTTGTGGCTGCTGAAAATTTTTATTTAAAAAAAAAAAAAATTCCTCTTTCCACGAGTGCTGTTCCTCCATTTTAGAGAAATGACTTCATTAGATCAACAGGTGTAAACTCTGAATAGTGCTATGTACAAAAACACACAATAAATGCTGTGCTTTGACCTCAGAATACAAGCAGCGGGCCACCTAATAATGTATAGATCCCAGAATGCACATGGGTCCAACTAGTTGCATTACATTTATCAATGAAACACAATAGGAAATAATTTGTTTTGCTTTTAAATATGCTTCCAACATGGAAGAGGCCTGATTCTAAGCACAAAGCAAAGGGGATTTGTACTGCAGAACCTGGAATCCATTGTTTCTTACCAGCCTCAGGTTCTGATTCCTGCTGAGGCTTGGAGTCCGCCTCAGGCTCGTCAGGGGAGGGGTTCTTGAACCATCTCCTCTGGCTAGAGGTGCAGAATCACATGGTCCTGAACCTCTAGTCTTTCAGAGCATCCTCCACGGTCCCAGGACAGCATTCTCCTCACCCTGGCCCTCCACAGCATCCCTTTGGACAACAAGGCTGCAAGGGTTGAGGGTATCATGAGCCACTTCAGGCTCTGAACTGGGAGCCCTTGAGTTCACCCAGTCAAGCTGCACACAGAAGGCCAATCTACAACACACCTTCCTCGAGAGACTGTTGGAGTCTTTTAAGCTCCTGTACAGGAGCCTCAAGTGCTTTATGCATTCCCAGCTCTGAGCGGGAGTCCTCTGAACATCCACCTGCTCCAGCTGCCATGAAATTTCCTAGCAGACATAAATGTTCCTGCCGCTGCAGGTGAAATCATGGAGGACAGTGTACTCTGACCACACATTGATCAGCACCCAGGTACGATAGGCAGGCCAGGCAGCTGCTTTCAGAGCTGGATCCACTGTCACCTGTATTGAGCTGTAAAGAGTGCAGTGGAAAGCTGTTGTGATGTGGTCAGCACAGCACACTACTATCAGTAAAAACAGGGGCAGGGACCTTTATAGATTAGGTAAGGCTTAGACGTGGAAAGGGTTCAGTGCATTGTGGGAATGGGGGTAGAGAACTATTAAAACCTGAGACCCGGCACACGTCCCTTACCCCCATTCACACTACAAACTGGCAGGGGTATGGGGCCGTACCACAGCCTAAGGCGTGTACTTACCTAACTTACTCACCCTTTACTCGCCTTTAGACACAGGCTTCTGGGGTTTAGGTATGGATAATAGGGGGGTTATGGTACAACCACATTCCTGGACATGCACAGTTCCTAGTGTCGATGTGGTGAAGTATGTTATTTCATGTACTCCTCGTAACCTGGACAAGTTATTCAATAGCTGGTTATTTTTGAATGGGGAACATCACAAGCTGTGGAAACTTCACTTGTCCCTGTAAAAACCTGAAACTAAACAAAATCTGTGATACTCCAAAAATAAAACAAAATGCCCCACAGCGAAAGGGTGGAGACCAACCTTCTCATATACTGTGATATTTTACCTCTTATACTACTACAGCTCTTCTTGTCTTGTAACAGGTTTTTCCAGTGATGGTAAAGAAGAAAGGGAAATGAACTGGCTGTCATTGATGTTGTATAATAGATTTTCTCAAGCTCTCAGCTCTCACTTGGACTACCCTGTTCCTCATTGGGTATTCATTTCATTGACACAAACTTCTTCTATGATGCTGGCCAGAACAACAGCAACCACAGCACTACACTTGTTAATGAGTTCCTCCAACTCAAATGGTTGATCGACCACAGAACCTGTGGTTTCTGAGAATGAGATACACAGAAGTATATGTGAAATGTCAAAGCTTGTGGAATGCTGTACGTATACATGGAATTAATTAATATCTTTACATTTGGAGCTGGAATTTGGAGGCATACATTCTAGGTGTGCAGTAGCACACACACACTCTCACATCCCTGACTACCAGTTACAAAGTATTTAAATTAGTGAGAAGATGTGCTGTTGGGAGAGTGCAGAAGACACTAATGAGGAAAGCTGGCTGTCTTTCCTGTCATGTTACAGCTTCCTCACCAATCTAGCACCCACACAATTGCTGTCTGGCTTATTCTAGGGCTGGACTGCTGAAATGAGAAATTACATCTCCTCAGAATGGATCAAGGCAGTAGAAGAGGTGACATCTCATTTTCCCAGCTCTGCATCCACCATGGGAGGTGTAAACTCATTTCGTTTGCTAGGTGAACTATAGGAGAAGGCATGATACCCAGTGTGGAAGCATTTTTCTCCAACACCAGTGTTCTGGCTGGGGGTAGTGTGTAATTGATTTTGGTACTGGAGGGCTGCTGGATATCTATTCAAAGGAGAACATCACTAACTTCGTTCAGTCTAGCCCTTGGAAAGCTTCCTAGCAAGCTGTGTTTCCTCACTCTGAATAAACTGTGAGAAGTATTTGAGGATCTATTTTAATTAAGATGAGCACTTCTGAGCCCCCCTACCAGTGGGTGCATGGTCATCCTGACAACCTGTGAGATGCTGAAGGTGCATTAACTTCTCTGTAGCCACCTCCACACAGGAGAAATCCTCTTTTGGGGCAGAGGATGCCCAAAAGATAACAGTACCCAGGGAAAGCCTAGGCAGTTCACTGCCTGGGAGCCAGCAAATGGGGGAACCCCAGACGCATCAGGAAGATACAGTATCTCCATCCAGATGGCCTGTGTCTCACTCAGATGACACAGGGTTTGGGAAAGGAACTGCTGCCCATTCTATAGGGGAGAATCCTGCCCCTCCTTCCAACCCATTCTATCTTGCCTTTCCCTGAATGCAGCCTAATTATCTCTTCCCCAATCCCCCAGGCTTTCCTCTCTCCCCAAATATCCCCCTTCTGTTTGTCCTTCCAAGTTCCCTCTGACACCCCCCCTCAAACATACTTCTGCCACAGAGATCTCTGAAATGTACACAAGATGGCCCCCTCTACTCTACCCTACCCAAAATCCCCACTTGTCTCAGTCTCCTTCCAATCTCTTCCCCCTTAAATTCTCCTCTTCTCCCATCCTCTGCCTCCCCACTGCCAGTTCACCCTAGCTCTGGTATCTATCTTCCCCAGATCATCTCTTATAACCCCCAAACTGACTCCCTCAGCTCTCCATATCAATACACCCTTGATCTCACCTTGCCTCTGCCTCCCCACGTTTCTGACTACTGTCTAAAACAACGAGGAGTACTTGTGGCACCTTAGAGACTACTGTCTGGTTCCCTCTTCTCTCCCCAGCTCTCACTCATCCCCCACTCTCTTCCACACACAGCTCTCCCCTTGTGCTCTCTCCCTCTAACCCCAGTTCCCCTGAGGCCCTTGTGACATAAGGAAATTCCACAGCAAGTCATGCTGGCTAACAATGAGAACTCACCCAATTAAACCCTAAAAATTACTCATTTCACTTAGACACAAAGATATCTCAATAAGCTGTTACACAGTTTTAATCTCTCCATGGCCCTTTAAGTCAAAGTGTTTGCCTTAAGAGTTGCTATAGTCATAAAAACAGAACTGAGAACAAACCACTAACATCGCCTTAAAAATACCATAAACTCGTGCAAAGAAACCCTGAAACTAACCAAAGAACAACAAAGAAAATGAACAACTAGAAATAGGAAGAAAGCAAGCATGGAACATGGTGGTAGGAACATGACAAATAGCATAAAGTAATTTTTTCATCTCAGGGAAAACAAATTTGTATTATACCTCACGCTTCCATTAATCATTCCAGATATATGGTCAGTGCCCTATTTTTGTGATTTTTCCCAAATTCTAAATTTTCAAGGTCATTTGGTAACCAAATGTTTAAGTGATCTCAGATGTTCAAAATGAAATATTTTCCCCTAATCCTTTCCATTTACTGTGTATTTTTACTTTTGATATTTTTAAAATTGGATTTTTTTTCTGCAAAGTTCTCTCGTCTCAAATTTCAAACATCCAATAAAATTACTAGAAACTAACAATTTCACATGCCACATTCTCCAGTGTGTAACTGTCACCTGTTTTGGAATCATGACTACTGAACATTATAACCAATATAGATATTAAAATATGTGTTTCCTGTTCTGAAGTCTGGGTATAACTTGTACTTCCTTAACCTTCACTGAACTACATTTAGCTGCACACGCGTTGGCTGTGTGTGAATGCGAACATCCCTGTTACTAAGTAACAGAGTCTCTCTCTAGCTGGTAGATAGCACAGTGAATGCTGTAAGCAATACAACACAAGTTGCCAGCTTCATAATTTGGCCAGCACCAAGACATGTAAGCTAAACATTTTGGATAGGGCGCCTTTCAGATCTCTGTAAAACAAATGGGAGCAACAATGACAGACAAATACATTGGCTAGTGACCAAACTTCTGGATAATCCTGCACTCTCTGGGGGACACTTCTTCCATATCAGGACTGCTACTGAGCATTTCTGTGGATTAACATATCCCTGAATACTTATCTTAAGTTATGTTTACTACATTTCCCCTAATTTTCACCTTCCAACCAAACTCCCCATCATTGCTTCCTAACTACCAATTTTAGATACTTCTGTCTATTTAAATTGTAGGGTCATATCACTAAAAAAATAGCTATGGGGTCAAGTGTCAATGTACTTTTTAAAAAATTAAAAAGTTAAATTTGTCAATGTGCAAGTCCCCCCTGACAAACTAGAAAATACATGTCCCTGCCAGTTTTGGTCAATTTTTTTTTTTAAAAGCTAGTTTTCAACAGATTAGCATTCACCCTGAGTAAAACTACAGGATCAGACCCTCGAACAATCCTGGCACAGATTAAATCCGTTACACAAAGTCAGCCAAAAAGGGGCTTAATGACAGCTTTAAGAAGGGAAGATGCAGATAGTAGATGCAACCAAAAATCTACCCCTGGGCTCAGTGGGAGACTACTTTGGAATCAATAAATTAGCTTGATCAAAGTTAAAGAAACTAAGGTTAATCCCATCCAAAAAATCACAAGCAGCTTTTCTGGATAAACAACAGCTCCTTGGGGCACCAACATGGGAGAATTCGGATGTAAAGAAGTCTAACATATATCTTCTCACGTCTAAAATGCCACATCCAGAAAGTGGGCACTTGATTCTCTAGGTAAATTAGAGGACCCAAAGTGTGGGGCGCACCCCTTTAGGGGGGTGTGGAGGAACATCCGGGGGGGGGCTGAGGCGTGGCCCAGGGAGGGAGCGCTACTTAGCCCCTCCCCACCCCTACCTCTGCTCTGGTCCCACCCCCAGCCACGATTCCTGGCCTCGGCCCCAGCCTCAGTGCGGCTCCACTCCCAGCCCAGGGCCAAGGCTGGGGACAAGGCCAGAGTGGAGCTGCACTTGATGAAGGGCCTGGCTGCCAGCCCCCACCACAACCTAGCTGCGGTTCCACTCCTGCCCCCAGCCTCGGCCCCTGGCCGCGCCCAGCTCCCGGCCCCAGACCCATCCCCAGCTGTGGCCCCAGCCTCGGCCCCCTTACCCCTGTCTGCACCCCCTCCCCCAGAACTGCAGCCCCGCTCACGACCCTGGCTCGGGGGGTTTGGGGACCACTGAGGTAAAGGTTCACATTGTCTCCTTTAATACGGAAAGCTCTCCGTGTCACCAGAAATAAAGGAGACAATAATAGAACTTCATCACTTTCTGAGAAGTTTACTGATCTGACAGTTTTGGCATAGCAGGAATTCTGCCAAGAATCTAATAGACTTTCTTCACTTGAAAACCAATAGACATTTGAACAAAGCCTGCATATTAGCTATTACTTTTTTATCATTCACCCCATCTTTAATGCTGAGTGATCCTGGGTTTCCATAACTTCAGTTTTGTGACTTTTTTTCCCGTAACTGTGAAGTGACAAGGTCCAAAAACTCAATGTAGCGCATGTGTAGCAAGTTCTCTCAACCAGGAAGCATCTAATCAATCTCATTGTAACAAAAAATAGAAGTCTAATGCCCAGTTGTGTGTGTGTGACATACCCTGCCAATGCATTCCTGGTATTTCTAAAATCTATTCTAGCACCTACCAAAGGTATCTAAGGCAGTGAAAGAGTTCTAGTGGGACTTCTACAGACACCTCTTTCCCCATCACTCCTTACTCCCCAGGAAATGCAAGAGGGATGCCTAAAAGGAAGGCCATTTTCTTTAAATAACCTCATTGCTAAGAACCAGATTTGTTTACTTACAGTTTGGATTAGCACTAGCAGAAATTGCCATCCTCTTTAAAGCCCCAAGATGCAGATCCTTCAAACATGGCACCAAGCCTCGAATGCTTTAAGGGTCTGAAGTGACTTCAGCAAGAGTTAGCTCAGGCCCCAATGGCATGCAACTGGGAACGAGACCCTCCAGTGAGACAGTGTACCTCTACAGGCCTTCCCCCATTAGGTGATAGTAACAGATGTTAGGAACCTTTCAAATTGCAGGTGGGCTGGTACCAGACTCTTAAATCTGTGCCCCTTCAAATTTCAGAGACATGGTAACTGGATTCAAATCCCTGAGCCCACATGCTAATGTTTTGGTCCTACATCAGGAAACCAGTTTGGAATACAGCCACACACCAGAAGGTGAGCTGATTTCATTAGACTAAAAACTTAAAACTAATTCAGAAGATTTTGGTACCATCTAGTCTAAACCTAACCCCTAATTTGTCTGTAATCTGAAATATGAACCATTGCTAAAACCTAATCTGAATTCACATCTGAATTCAACTTCCTTGTCTCACCCCATAACTGTAATGCCTGCATTTTTTCTGCTGTTGTCCAAAGCATAGAAATCACTGAGGTAAAAGCAACAACAACATCACTCCATAATTTGCAAGCCTAAACTGGGATTGTTAAGGAAGAAAAGCAGACAAACAGCTTGAAAAAAAAAAAGCTGCCTTCTCTCCAGCAACTAGTCAAATTGACACAGCCATCGCATAGTAATCACACATCAAGATTTAGCAAAAGTTAATCATTGTTTGAATATGATATGTTCTATTTTTTAATTCATTTCTGTTTGACATATAGCAGTGTGTGTGTGTAAGGATCAGGCATGGTTTCCTGGGAAGACAGAGTACTCGTATATGCAGGATCTTCACTTTACTCCGTTAAAAAGATACTAAAATACCCTCAGTTTAATTTCACGTATTTCTAAGTTGTTGAAATACATTGCCCAAGTTACTTAGTGGGTTTTAAAAAAACACCTTAGTGTTTCAAACTTTATTCCTTTAGGAAGTTTAACTGTAGACACGAAGTAATCTTAATGAAAGCCCCAGCTGTCGCTAAACTATGTACAATAGACAGCTGTTCTTTCTTTCAACAGTTTCTTATGTTCATGTGTTATAATTTCAGTCACCCCCTGTGTGTTAAAGAAACAAAACTATTGATATTATGAGTATGACACATGGTGCAGCTACTCAACACAGATAACATTCTCCTGTCCTCAGTGTATCTTTTGTGAGAAAGCTATAGCTGTAATTCATGAACAATGCCATGAGCGAGAATAAAACTAACTTATCCCTTTAGAAAGCCTGATTGTTGTTAGAAATATATTTTAGCAGATTTTAATTTTTAAGAAAACCAAACTACTTTAACAAAAAAGTTACCTTCCAATTTAGCAACTAGGGCCATAAGAAATAGCAATGGACCTAACAATAGCACAGTACCATTCATCTTAAGGAGTGATGGTACAAGATAGCCCAAAGAAATAAATGTTTGGTCCCAGAGCATAAGAGAGACAAGGAAGGTGAGGTGATATCTTTTAAGTTGGTCCAATAAAAGATATTATCTCATCTGCCTTGTATCTCTCAAAGAAATATATGGCATTGAGAATGAACTCCCTTCTCATTCTTTGGGTTGGAGAAGCACGGAGAGAGCTTACACTATCATTCTCCACCCATCCTGTACTTGCTCTGTAAATAAAATAAAACTGTGTGCTAGTGCTATCAACTGGCACCTTTCACAAGCACTATAACCCATGTGTTCAGATAATTTTTTCTCCCACAGTGGGCCTGCTTCTGGAAGTGCTGATTACAGCTAGTTGGAACATTTTCAACAAAATGAATTTTTGCCAAAATATGCTGTTTCATCAAAGCTGAAGCTTTTCACAGAGAGACAGCGGTTTTGATGAAGATTTCACTCGGCAGGTTGAGAGCAAGCATGCATACCTAGGAGGTGGGAGACCTAGGTTCAAATCGCTGCTTTGCTTGATTCAGTGATCTGGGATGAAAAACTCTTCTCAAAATCAGGCAGCAGAGCAGGGAGTTAAACCTGGGTCTCCCACATCCCAGGCTAGTGCCCTAACCCCACGCTACAGCTACACACACACACACACACACACACACATATATATGAACACCCTCACCTCCCTGAATTGAAAAGCTCAGGTTTTGAGCCAAAGAGAGACACCGACACAATTCCATTTTTGCAAAAACATTCAACAAGTTTTGTTTTTGTTCCACTGCAGAACAATAACTCATTTCAAAACCTCAAAAATTGCCATGAAATAGGATCATCACCCACCAGTCAGCTCTAGCGCTGAGCACATGGAACGGTCGTTCTCGATAGAAGTTGTGGGTGTTCAGCACTTTCCAGGATCAGGCCCAATAGGAGAATGCCAAGCCACACCAAAAAATAAATTTAAAATATTTAACAATAAGGCATTGAAGGGTAAGGAGAAGTGAGACACAGAAATAATTGCTGACACTAAAGGCAGCAAAGGGGCATCTGCAAGGAAGACAGCACTCACCTCTGCATCCTAATGATCAGCTGCAATAGCACAAGCCCTGGCTCAGAAGATTCTGCCCTCTCCATACTGGTGGATAAACCAAATAGGTGGCAGAGAAGAAAATTTAACTGGTGAAAAGCTCCTAGCCCAGGAGAAACTGAAGGAAATTGAAAAGGAAACCAGTGGTGATAGTACAATTTCAAGTTCAAATCTGCAAACCAATATGTTTGCTCAAATAAGATCTCTTTTTTTTCCCCAATCATTTCAATCTTTGGGGGGTGGGAAGGGGTAAGGAATGCACACACATCTGTGTCATGCCTTCTGTCTGAGCGACATTGCTTACCTTCCATTTAGGTTCCACATCTAGTTTCAACAACTAGCAGCTACAAGCAACACTTTGTAGAAGCAGGAAAAAAAATCTGACTTTTTCTAATGGGTACTTATTTTATTTACTGATTGTAGTCAGCTCCATCTGTATTTCAAAAAGCTAGACACAAAATATGATGCATATCCCTGAGGTGTCTAAGCATTATTGGAATACATTAGTCAAGTCAATGTGTTCCACTTCAAAATGATGGAAGCAAAGGACAAGTCATTGGAATAGTCAGAAGCCATGTTCAAAGTAGACAAGTCAAAGTAAGACAGAAACAAAATCCTCCTCTTGGATCTCATCTTTGATGTTCTGCCCTCCCTATGTGCTTGAATCATCCCTGGATGTTTAATGTGAGTTCTGAAGAGGTAGGGAGAGCAGAATACTGAAGTCAAATTTAGCTGCATGGATCTGCAGGGAGAATTTGCCCTAAAATAGTTTGAAAACGTAAGGAAAAAAGATGGAACCTATACAGTCTAAAATAGAAGTACTTACAGAGGATTTTTTGTGGAAGAACAGTTTCACATGAAGAGAGAGTGAAACAATTTGCTTTAACATTCTGTATACTAGTTTAGTGAAAGGAATCCCTCTCACTGTGATGAACGGCATAATTCACTGAAGTAGGAGAATATGAAGTGACCAGGCATAGAAGTTCCATCAGTCTCAGTGGAGGGATCGTAGGAAAAACTAATACTGTTGTGCTGACTTGGGAAAGGGGAGATTTTTTTTTCTGTTTGTTTTGTTTTTTAAAAGAGGACGTTAATCTAAAAACCCTGAAGTTCAACGTGAGGAAGTTAAAATCTTCAGACTCAGTGTACAGAAAACTTAATGAACCACAACTGAGTCACAGAAAGCAAACAAAGCAGGAAGGCAAGAAAAAGCAGCATTGTTAAATGGTAGAGTGATACAAGATTTAGACTAGAAAGGACAATGAGGGACTTCAGAGGCACCTAGTAAAACTAGGAGACTGGACAGCAGGACAGATGAAATTCAGCACTGATAAAAGCAAGGTATTACATCTTGGCAGGAATAGTTTGAACTACTTACAGATTCCTGGATTCTAAGTTATTTGAAACCACAACGATGCCCATGTCTTTTTCCTGAGTGGACAGTTCATTAAAAGTTTCTGCTCAATGCATAGTAATTGTCATAACATTTGGTTTACTTTTAAGTGTAAACGATGGGATAAAAATATGCCATTGTGACAAATGTGGCAATTTCCTGCAATATTTTTGGGAGATTTACTGTATTAAGTTTATGTATCATTGTGGGCCAGGGACTGTATGTAATTCCGTGGGTGGATGACCAAGAATGAAGAACAGTGGAGCGGTGATTAGGCAAATTCACCCTGGTTATAACACCTCCAGAGAAGTACTGCCATCACCCCAAGGGGTTCACCTATACTTGTTCAAACTGGATTCAAGAGATCACCGGACAAAGAAAGAACTTTTGGATAAATAGCCTGAGTTTAAACAAACTCAGGGCCTTCTTTCTGATCCAACAAACGAACAGGACCTTCTGTCCAAGGGGTGTCCCAATTCTTCCTGGGAAGGGTTAGAAGGACTTGGACCTACTGAGGTCCCATAAGACTAATGGGTGACCTCTGGTAAGCTTTTAGCATGCATAGAAACTTTTATTTTTATATATGTTTTCTCTATAATGCTTTTACCATAAGAATAAATGTGTTTGTGTCAAGGGCTGTGCAGTAACTTATAACTGCTGGCAATTACATTGTTCATAGCATTGAAGAGAAAGAAAAAGCACAGACTGACCTGTTCAGGCAGTCTGGCTTGCTGAGGATATCACAACGCAGGCAAGGAACTTTCAGCCTGAAAAACCCAGTCAGGAGGAGGAGAGATGCAAGTCTCCACCCAAGAGAAGTGATGGCTGAGAAGCCAGGAGCCTTGTGGGACCATAGGGAGAGAATATAGGTGCAGTTGTCCTGAAGTGTGACAGCCATTACATAGCTCAATGGTATGCCCTCATCTAGAATGCTGTGTTCATTTCTGTGCACTCTAATGACAACGATATAGCAGAAATGCAACCAATGAAGAGAGAGGCAACAAAGGTTACAGTCCTAGAAATATTTCCAAATAAGGAGAAACTGAAAAAAGTCGGACTATTTAGTTTAAAAGAGAGAAAATAAAAGTGTGATTCTATTTATGCACAGTACAAGAATAAGGTAACATTCAGAGAAAGTAATTTTTTTTTTAAATTATGTATTTTTATACTACACATAATTTGCCTGTGAAAATCATTGTCACATAGTAAGGAGGCCAAGAGTTTAGGATTCAACAAGGGATTTGACAGTTGTAGAGATAATGAGAACACCTACACAAGAATGGCCACACCAGTCAAACCAATGATCCATCTAGCCAGTATCCTGTCTTATGGCAGTAGAAAATGCCACAGTTACAAGATTCATAAGTAATAATGATTAGCTGTTACATTAAAGGGACATAAACCCTCATCTTTCAGGGCAGAAACCAACCATCAATTGATGGGATTACAAAAAAAGTTCCTCTAGGAGCTAATTACTTAACAGCTGTCCACTACAGGATTTCTTGCACCTTCTTCTGAAACATGTGGTAGTGGCCACTATCGAAGAGTGGATTGTGGATTAGATGGACCTCTGGTATGACAATCCCTAAATCATACAATAACATGCCCCTCCCATGTGCAATTTAATCTAATCACAACTCACAGTATGGTGAGTGGGCTTGCTATATGGAAAAGAACTCTCCTTAAAACAAAGGCTGAAGAGTTCTTATGTGGACTTCCTGCTCCACCTCCTTCAGTGTTATCCAGACTACTGTAGTGTCAATACCTCCCTGAGGCAGATATATATTACCACTGTGGCTGCAGTGGAACTGCTCTGGAGTAATTTATTAATATTATAAATTGACCTAGTTATTGGGTTGTTAAATCAACAGGGCTCTTGGGAAACAAACAATGATTCTAGATAAGACAGCACCCCAACAAACTGTTAAGGGGCAATGCAAGATACTTTGAGGCTCTACCTCTGAGCCTCTCGGGAGCTCTCACAAAGTGGTTTTGGGCAGCAGTACAAAAGGACCCAAGAAACTGACAAAGGACTGCTGGCTGGCTTGAAAGTGATAAACTCCCTAGGGAAGCAGCAGCAGTCTGGGAGACAGTTAAGGGAAACAGACTAACATCCAGATGCCAGAAGTTGGGGTGACTGAAGAAACTGAGGCTGCTTAGGGTCTCTGTCAAAGGATGGCAAGACTCTAGGTAAGATAGACATGTGTAGACCTTCTGTTTTAAAATCCAATTTTCTTATGCTTTATTCCTACTGTTATGATTAAACAATACTTTGGTTTAAGCAGGTTGTCCGAGCACTATAGTCACACCGCTAGTCACAGACTGCTGCAGAGAACCACCACAGGTACCGAACCCAGTCAGACCTGCTGGATAAGTATGGTTGATAGACCAGATCATGGGTGAGCATCTTGTGTAAGAGCATGATTCCACCCCAGAGATGGTAAAGGCACCAAACCAGTCAGCTGGAGGGGGTGCAATCAAAATAGACCAGAGAGGGGACATAGGTGCAACTGTAACCCTGTTACAGTGACGATCACCATTTTACAAATGAAGAATGTGAGGCGTAAACTGGTTACGTAGTTTCCTTTGGGACCTATACCAAGTTTGTGGCAACATCACAGAATCTAGGTCCCTTGATTCTAGATCTTGTCCCCTCACCATGGGACCATCCTAGCATGTAAAACACATTTTCCTTTCTTGTTTTCAGGATCTGTCCTATTTTCAACTCCTTTCCTATTATAACACAAGAAAATGAATAGGAGTTTGTGAGAATAAAACAAAATAATTCTTAAGCATTTGCACTTTTTAAAGCCATTTTTGACAGTTAGAATTGCTCTCCTTTTATCTGTGATACTGATGGACAACAGACGGTAGAAATGAGCAACGATTGTCTATTCAGGTATTTCTACACTGCAATAAAACACCAGTGGCTGGCCCATGTCAGCTGACTCAGGCTCACGCTGCAGTGCTATACAATTGCAGGACAGCTGTCTGGGCTCGGGCTGGGGGGTCCCAAAGCAGGGTCCATGCGCCCAGGCTCCAGCCTGAATCCAAACAGTTACACTGCAATTTTATAGCTTCACAGTCCAAGCCCTGTGAGCCTGAGTCAGCTGACACAGGCCAGCTGCAAGTGTTTTATTGCAGTGTAGACAGACCCTCTGTGACAGAACATCACAGAAACAGTTGATGACAGTCACTCATTTTCAGTTTGGAAAGCCACTAATAACTCCCATTAACAGCATTTCCAGCTCTAAACTTACAGCTAAGATAAGCAAGTGCTGTTCTAAAAAAACATGAACATCTTTGGTGCACTGAAAAAGCAAGCAAGCTTAAATGATTATTTCTAGTTCCAGTAGCAAGCATCCATGGATTTGCAATACTTTTCTAGAATTATGCTGCCATCTAGCAACAGAATAGGGCATATGCAAAGAACTAGAATTTGAGTTGTGGATCCATTCTATTTGATATTATGACCCAGTAATATTGTAATATATCTTGCAATATAAGGCACAAAGACCAGACTGTTAAAAGGTATTTAGGCATTCTTCCACTCAGTATTGCAATGCCTAACTGACTTAAGTGTCTGAGACACATCTGAAAATAGGGCAAAGCAGTACAATGCCTCACTCAATACCTTTATAAATCAAAATGTCTTATTTTAAAGCATATAAAGGTGTAATGATGGTTTTGGATTTCAGGGTTTGGCATAAATTTTCAATTACACCACAATAGTTTGGGACAGAAGATGATCAGTAACTGAGTAAAGGTAAGTGAAGGAATTAAATCAGATGTTAAAACAGGGGTGGGCGAGCTTTTTGGCCTGAGGGCCACATCGGGGAATAGAAATTGTATAGCGGGCCATGAATGCTCACAAAATTGGGGTTGGGATGCGGGAGGGGGTGCGGGCTCTGGGGTGGGGCTGAGGATGAGAGGTTTGGGGTGCAGGAGGGTGCTCTGGGCTGGGACTGAGGGGTTCAGAGGGCGGGAGGAGGATCAGGGCTGGGGCAGGGGGTTGGGGCGTGGGGAGAGGCTCGGGGGGGTGCAGGCTCCGGGCAGCGCTTACCTCAAGCGGCTCCCAGAAGCAGTGGCATGTCCCTTCTCCGGCTCCTATACGGAGGCACGGCCAGGCGGTTCTGCATACTGCCCCATCCGCAGGCACCACCCCTGCAGCTCCCATTGGAGCGCATAGGAGCTGGAGCGGGTCCATGCCACGGCTTCCAGGAGCTGTGTTTTGCGGCCCCCGACCCAGCGCCCCGGCCAGACTGGGGCAGAACCATCTGGTGCAGCCCCGACGCAGCACTCTGGCTGGAGCACCGGTGAGGGGCCGAGCCAGGTGGTGCGGCTCGTGGGCCGGTTTAAAACGGCCCCTGGGCCATAGTTTGCCCACCCCTGTGTTAAAACAATGTTTTCCATTACAAGTGTGCCAGAGACTATAGCTACTCAAACTGGCTCAGTTAAATGTCACAGCAAAAGGGAGATAATCAATAGAAATATGTTATACCAGTATTATTAGTTGCATAATAGGATAATATACTAGAATACTTTTGGAGTTTGACAGGTGGAATGGTGTTAAAAAAAAAATCCATTCCTGTTAATACATATCTTTTACCACAGGAATACTTCCTGATGTAATACTATACTAATAGCAACGGTTGATGTTACAACAATATTATTATAGTTGTTTGTACGCCTACTTTGTTACAATATGCATTTATTATCGTATGTAAATATAACAGCATTGAAGTCACAAAGAATTCTATGAAGGTTAAAAAGAACTATTCATTTTAAAGGGAAAAATGAAACTTCATTGAATAATGTTAGCATATTACAAGAAAATATTTGTTTTACTCTCAGTGGGAATTAGGACCATGGTACCATAAAGGAGAATTAACTCAAACTGGGCCCAAAATGTGGGTATTATAAAAATAAACAAGTCCAATAGAAATGCTTCCCTTTTTTAATTCAAATTAAAATGTATTTTTATGTTAAGACTCTTCTGTAGCGATTGCAACGTAAGTACAGAATCTGAAAGTGAAATGCACTGTAATCAAAAGTGAAACTGACTTCACTGAGATGAGTTGTCCAAACTGAGACAAAAAAAGTTAAAAGTAGTGAAAAATAAATTGAATATACAAAATTCCAGATTTAATCATTTACAGAGTGATTGGTAATTTAGCTAAAGACATTTGTTAGTTTGCAATATATTATTTAAGATGACTGTGTCAAAACATGAGAAGGGTGTGATCTAATGGTTTGAACATAGGACTGGAAGACAAAATCTTAATCTAAATTCTTGACAATGAACTGCTGTGTGGCCTTGGGCAAATCACTTAATCTCTGTACCTGTTTCCCCATTTCTAAAGTTGTACTATCTACTACAGAGGGATGCCCTAAGGATTAATTTGAATTCTGTAAAGTATTTTGCCTATGAAAAGTACTAAGTACTATTTTCATCCTTTCTGTGAAATAAATACAAGTGCATAGATAAACAAGCTGTTGACTTAAAAAAATCAGTCTCTGAAAGATGCTCAGTGGAAATAGGAAAGTTCTTAAAATTAGTGCTGTCACCATTAACCTGTCCTGAAGATGGATTTATTTTGAAAGCTACGATTTAAATTCCAGATCATTGCTGATTGTTTGCCCAATAATACTCTCCACTCAACTGTTGGTGAAGTGAAGACTGAACATTTACTTAGTAATTGTATATAGATAAGAAACAAAACTGTCCAAAAAGGCAAAGTGTCTTAGATTTCAAACAGAACATTTAAAAGTCTGGAAAGATGATTCTTTATTTACTTTGCTTACTGATTACGATCAAAACCATTGACATCAAGATAAGAATGGATAGCACTATACTATAACCCAAAAATTAGCAAGTGTCTGAAACTAACGTATGTGAATTAACATCAGTGATTAAAAGGCCTCATACAATCTCACTCAGAAAATGCCTTTGTATCAAAATAATTTAAATCTAAGGAAGAGGTAGGTGCAAGTATAGGCAAAGCAAACAGAGTATTTCCTGCTTTCTGCCCCAACTATAATTGTATTTTAAGTATCTTTTGAAGTAGCAGTAGAAAAATCAGTCACACTCTTTAAAAGAGTCAAATCAACTAATTAAATGATCTGGAAAAAACGTGGGAAAACAAAGAAACAAATTTCTTGCAAGCCTGAGAAGCTCAGACATCAGCCAAATGACTTGCCCTCAGTCCAACGATATAACCACATGAACAGATAAAAAATGGGATAAAGGGTGTGAACTTCTGCTTTCATAATATATACCCCAAAGGGCCCACATCATCTGTTTCTTAATAATTTTATTCATTACAATGTAACAAAAACACATCAGAAGTAATCACAAAATGACAGCATCAGTAAACAATTCTGGAGTTCTTAGACATTCAAATGATTTTCCAGAATGAAAAAATATTGCATATGAAATACAACTCTAAATAAGCTTTTATGCCAAGCTATTCAAACAGATTATTAACTTAACTGTCCTAGATGTGGTGAGATTTCATGAGCAAATTCACAATGCATAATTTAACAGACTAACTTCCTCCACTTTGTAATTAAACAGTTTTCTTTTTAATTTCTTAAATTATGAATAGTTTTGTGAGCATCTTATATACACTACATGTACTGTCCATTAGTCTGTCTGGTCAGGTAAATTACGTGGCATTGCTAAGGCTTTCTGATTGGATGAGTATATAACCGTTGATGGCATGAACACTCACAAATAAATAAATAAATAAATAAATAAAATGACTATTTTCCATGAGTATGTGTTGGAGGAACAGTAAGACTGAGACCGTTGTTAAGCTCTTTAATATTTTCTCTTGTGCACATATGCTCTTTTAACATATCCTCTTGAGCTATTTGTATGAATGATTCCTATTATTTTAAGATTTTGAAAATTTTCATTTTGGTTTTGAAGGACATTTGTAGGATGGATTAAGACTTGGCTCTAAAAGTGTTCCCACTGAAACTTGATATTGACATTGACGATAACCAATGCGGACCAAACACTATGATGCAGTTCAGCACATGCTAACTAGGCTTATATGCACAAACACAATCCAGTATGCTATCTTTGGTTAAAGCTATTTTCTGTTGTCTGTATGTGTCAGAAATCCTTAAAGCATGACCTAAACTTAGCTTCTCACTTTATAAAATAAAAAATTGAAAAACGGACATATGCCACAAATCAAAGCCTTAAAAGTTTCAGCTTTGGCCTATTAAATTCTCAAGAAACCTCAGTAAGATTAGTTAGTATAGGTATCATCCCCAGCTGCAAATACAAGTGAAAGTATGTGCACTTACACTCAAACCTGATGGAGGCATAGATTTGTCCATCTTTCATGCATCATTGGCATCTAACAGAGTAGTGAGTAATCCAATAAGAACTGCAAGAATGCAGGCATTGCTCCTTCTCATTCCAAGAGACTACAAAATCTTACCTACCAGAATTTGTGGTGTCCATTCACTGGCAACAGTAAGGTGAGACATAACAGTGCATGTCTGTCAGATTGCACAGATCATTTCAAGTCTGTCCATGTACTACCAAATGTAAGAAGAGTTTAAATGAATGCAGAATGCCAGCTGTTTAATTTCTACTGATTTCATAAGTCTACAACACTAATGAGCATTAACTTTGTATGCTCTGGAAAATAAACATGACCTCCCTTGAATTATACTCTGGGGATGGGAAATGAGCAAGGAACATTGCCATGTACTGGACAGACTGACACAAGTCTAACCTCCATGATTATCTGTAAATTGGTGGGCCAACCCACCAGCCAGGTAAGTGAAACAACACTCCAAAGCCTTTGCTCGGGGCTTTATTAATTTAGAAACAGATTTTAAAAAAATAAAACAAAGCAACTAACAACAGTCTCACTGCCTTTTAGGGTACTGTCATAGGGCTTGCCTCCAGGGCTTCACAGTTCTTTCAGTTTTCCATCCAGGACTTCCAAGCCGTCCCAAATGGAGACTTTCAGCTTCTCCCAGCCAGCTCCTGCTTCTTCAAGGTGTCCTCCTCTCAGACCTTCTACTGGCAGATGTAGAGCCCCCATTAACCTTGTCCTTTTTTGACCCTGAATCTCTCATAAGAGGCAGGAAGCCTTGTGTGTTTATCTGTAAGGCACATGGCTAGGAAAAGGTGGGTGAGGTAATATCTTTTATTGGACCAACTTCTGTTGGTGAGATAGACAAGCCTTCGAGCTACACAAAGCTCTTCCGAAGACGTGAAGACTCTGTGTAAACAAAAAAACTTATTGGTCTCACCAACAGAAGTTGGTCCAATATAAGATATTACCTCACCCACCTTGTCTCTCAATTATCCCTGGGACTAATACAGCTACAACCACACTGCATACGTGACTAGGAAAAGGTATGTGACCTGCAACTGTAGGTCCCAGTTTTAAAGGGTCCAAGAGGCTCTCTGGAATCCAGGCACATGTGAATCACAACCTAGGGTCCTGCTATATCAGATACGGAAGTCAGAAGGCAAGATTAATCTTGTAGAATTACACACTTTGTTACGTAACTTAATGTACGGGGGTGGAAGGGAGGCATATTTTACCTACTAATGGGCTTGATTCCTTTTACAATACTAGTATCTTTCCAAAGATTCTCTACAGATTCTCTCCAAAGATACCCTACAGCTGTACAGTTGTTTTGTTAGTATCTAGGGGATAGATTGCACTCCCATTCAAATCAATGGAAAGATCTCAAAAGACTTCAATGGGAGCTAAATAAGGTCCTATGGCAAGTTGGAGATCCTGTGCAGTTGCCATAGTTAGCTTTAGGACCCAGGCATTGGCACCCCCAACCTTGCAAAAAAACACAGGATTATTACTGATGACAAGTAATCAAGACCTCCGTTTCATATATCATCTGAAAAGAACAACCTGTGTCAGAGACAGTCCCGTCACCCATTCTCAAGATGCTGCTAAGGCAACAAATGCCAGATGAATGATTCAGTCCTCGAGATTTCTTTTTTACTCAGCAAAGTAATGTAGCAATAAATCAGGCAGTATTAAATGAGTGAATACTTTTATCTTAATTGCCCTGAATCAACTGAAAGGATAATTTCCTTTTCTGGTTTACATGCTGCTATTTATAACTGTAAAAGATAAAACAAAGCTGGGAGGAAAATTTTAGACTCCTAGATTAATCCTGAGAATTCTGCCTCCAGAACCTTATTGTTTCTCTAATTATTTTAGAAGACAATTGTGACCTAACACTTCCATTTACTTTCATCTAAAATAATCTGATTTTTTTATATGAAGATGGGAGCTAAAATATCCAGAATTGAAGAATTCAAGAAATACAAATCTGGTTACTAAGTATTTTCAGGCGATTCAGAGGGAGGGCCTAGAATTGAAATAAGAGGTATACAAAAGACAAAGTTACATCTGAAAATACACACTGTAGTCGTGCGTCTCAGAAAGTAAATGTTTTCCATTGAAGTCAGTTATTTTAAACAGGCACAGCTACATTTAAAAGACATTGCATTCAACTCCCTCCCCCACCTTTTTTCCCCTCATCATTTAGCAGTCATTAGCTTTAGGTTACTGCTTTGATGATTAGTACATGGATGCTGCAGTGCATTTATTTAGATTTCAATGCACTTTAAAGTGCATTCATTTACAATGATTTGCTTCAGCTACCAACCCTAGCAGTCATCATATTATATGCAATTCCACTCAGCTAGTCTTTGTCTCTCCTTACTACTTGCCATCTGTGACCATACATCGATTTGGAAAGCAGAAAACCTATATGTTAAAGTGAAGAAAATTGTCTTGTTTGTGATTCCTGTATAGATCAGCAGGTTAAATGCTTTTATCCACACCTTTCTTTAAAAGGACACATCATTTTATAATAAACAGTTTAAAATTGAAGTAATTTTCCCTATGTTTTACTTTTCCAATTGACAAATTTCCATTTCCTCTCCTCCTTGTGGTTCAATGAAACTGATATTAACATACCTTTTTCCTTTTAATCGTGTACTAGTATTGAAAATATCAGCAGGGTTTGGGAATCTTTTTTGTTAGTAAATCTTTACTCCACTCTATTGGCTAGTTCTGCAGCAAGGCCTCATTAGCTATTCTTCACCATAAAAGAATAATGGAATCTTTTTAAAAAGCATTTTGATAAGACTTTCGCCGAGACTAACAATATTAAGGGAGGTCTAACCTGAGATCTAAGATACTTGACTGTATACCTTGAAATAGCCTCATCTTGACTAACACTGAGTGAAAGGTGCAAAACAATTTGAAGTGTCATTTAATGTTTCACAAAGACTATCATAGCAAGGAGAGAGTCAATTTAGTAGCTATGTTACTCCTGGGGGAATTTTGCACCAAAAATTAAAAATTCTGCACACAATATTTTCAAATTCTGCAAAATTCTGCATATTTTATTTGCTAACACAATATAATCACACCAGTTTCAATTATTTTTGGTCATTTATTTCAAAATACCTGTCAGCAAGTATGTCTGTAACAATACAGACAACAAAAAAGATTCAGGAAATGTTTTTTTGCTAAAGATTCCTTACTGGGCATATTTATACAGAACTCTGAGTAATAATTCATTTAAACTACAATACAGAACTGTATTTCCTGCACCCCTCAGAAGCAGTGCAAAGGCTTGGGGGAGTCAGGGGTAATGGAGGAGATGAGGGAGAGGGAAGTAATTGCTGGGAAGGAGCCCGGGTTTGAACTTGGAGGGTTGTTGGGTATGAGTGGGAACCGTATGGAACAGCTTTTGGGGGGGGGGGGGGGGGAGATTGTTAGGGACCTTCCCCCATGCAGACCCTGGCTGACCCCTAGCCTCTCCCATTCAGTCAGGCACAGCTGCCCGTCCCCCTGCACCCCCCATGTGTCCTTGCACCTCCTGTCTACGTGTCCCTCCACTCCCACTCAGGCATCCACTCCCCCCATCCCCATGTGGCCCTGCACCCCCTCCCCATCCCCATGGGTCTTTGTGCCCCCATTCAACCCACCCCCCCCATTGCTATGTGGCCCTGCATCCCTCCCCCATCACCATTATCTGTAGTAACTAAGGGTACGTCTATACTTACCTCCGGGTTCGGCGGTAAGCAATCGATCTTCTGGGATCGATTTATTGCGTCTTATCTAGACGCGATAAATCGATCCCGGAAGTGCTCGCTGTCGACGCCGGTACTCCTGCTCCGCGAGAGGAGTACGCGGAGTCGACGGGGGAGCCTGCCTGCCGCGTGTGGACCCGCGGTAAGTACTTTGTAGTTCGAACTAAGGTACTTCGACTTCAGCTACGTTATTCACGTAGCTGAAGTTGCGTATCTTAATTTGAACTGGGGGGTTAGTGTGGACCAGCCCTAAGAGCCCTCCCCATCTAGTGTCCATCACCAGCCATTGGAGATATTTGCTGCTAACAGTTCCAGATCAGCTACACGCATTGTAGGCAGTCTCATCATCCCGTCTCCTCCCATAAACTTATCAAGTGCAGTCTTGAAGCCAGTTAGGTTTTTGCCCCCACTACTTCCCTTGGAAGGCTCTTCCAGAACTTCACTCCTCTGACAGTTTGAAACCTTCGTCTAACTTGAAGCCTAAACTTATTGATAGCTAATTTATATCTACTTGTTCTTGGGTCAACACTGGCACTTAACTAGACAAGTTTCTACAGATTCATATTGATCAACATTCAGATGTGAATGTTGCTGCTAGAAACTGAACACTCAAATGACGGACTACAAAAATATAATTTAAACTCTGATAACAGGTACCAGTTTAAGATAACAGAGTGACTCTGTTCATTCTAGTATGCAGTGTTGTTGTAGCCTTGTTGGTCCCAGGATATTAGAGACACAAGGTGGGTGAGGTAATATCTTTTGTTGGTCCAATAGAAAATAATCTCATCCACCTTGTCTCTGTTATTTCTAGAAATACAAACTAAAGAGAATCTAATGGTTTGCCTGCACCATAGAATACCTGTGTTCTCTCCTTAGCAATAACAAGAAAAGGGAAAGGGTGGGAAAGATCCTTACAGTGCCGCTGAAACAGAGGGGGACCAGTGGGCCATAGCCTTCCCACTTTTTGAAAGTGGACAGGCCTGGCTACCTTTCCCCCACGGCAGACCCTGCCCACTTCCCTTCCTCTTCCCCCCCGGAAGCCTCAACCCCTGATCAGGCCAGCAGCTGGTGGAGCCTGGCTGGGAAGACTGGGCAGTTGTGGGAGCCACATAGACCCTCCACCTGCTTGCGGTACGAGGGGGCTGAGAGCAACTCCCGGCCCATGTCCCTGTCTCTGTACTAAGGAGAGTTCATATGGAGTCACCACGCAAGGTGATCCTGAGAAAGGAACCGCTTTGCTTCCATGCTTAACCCCATAAAATGAACAACCAGAACTACTGATCAAAGTAACTGTCCAGAACCATCTTCAAAATGAGTAACAATTCTTAAATTAAAAGGAAAATAACATCACGACACCTTAAATAAGTCCTGTTACAAATGTACTTAATTTCCAATTCAATAAAATATCAGAATATCAATTTATTAAAAGGTTAAGATGAACTATACATATGTAAACTGTAATATAGTTGAAAAATCTGAAATATATTTAGTTTAAAAAAGAAAATCATTCTTTCGGAAAGTATTTAAAATATTGCATTTCTGGGCAGCAAATCTAACGAAGTGCTCTGGAAATGGTGCATTCTCTCTGTGCATTCATCAAGCATTAGTCTCCAAGGCATAAAGAACTAAAAATGTTGCTTCTTGCTGATGTGTAGATACACAAAAGTCTGTGAGCTCCAAAACAGCAGCACAGTTTTAACAGGGAAAAGCTATGGTCCTGGTTGATGAAGACAATATGCCTCCCGGGAGTCCATGACACCTTGGAAATATGCTAGCCATACTGCATACAATTAAGTCAGATTGTGCTGATGAGTTAGAGAATAAGTCTTTGATTGATAATTTTTCTGTTTATTTCCGCCAAGGCCACTGAAAACACGAAAGCCTTTTCATCTGAAAGGTTAGCATACATGTCAACTTCTTTTTCTTGTTTCTCTGTAGAAGAAGAAGAAAAGACACTATGAAACAAAAGCTTTTCTCCAGCTTCTGTATCAGAAGTTCGTATACAAGTTACACAGATATTAAATTATTATAATATGGGACAACATAGTATTGAAAAGTGGTATTAAAGACAAGCAGCTCCCGTCAGGGAAAAGAAGTCACTGAATCAACAGTCTGAAAATATGACACAAATGCCTAGTCTTCAGTGACAAGAAAAGATGACTCAGCCCAACATCATATGAATGATTCCAAAACACACAAATGAGAGAGTAGTTAATGCTGCCTAATGCATCTTCCTCCAGGGGAAAGACAACTCTCTACATGTTACATTTAAATAGCACCTTTCATGACAGGACAAACAATGTATTACAAAACGAAGGTTTCAACACCAGTAAGAAGCAGGATGGTCCTTTCCCTGTAGTATAGGTAGGAGAGTGAGATGCTGAAAGGTTAAGTAAATTGTCCAGGATCACTGGGCACATTAGGAGTTTCAGACTTCCAGTACTTCAGGAACACCAGCCTTTTCCTGACATGGGACATGTTAATACCCCAGGGAGCCTGCTTCACCCAGACAAGCCAACTGAGAGTGGAGGGGGCTGCAGATGGGTCACTTCAGTGCAAGAGCTTCCATCAGGGAGCTCACCTGCTGCAGCACTCCAACCCTGCAAGGCTCTCCTGTGGCACACATAAGGTCCATAAAATGAGAGCTCTGTCATAGCCACCTCTTTTAATTAGCACCCCACCCACCCAATCTACCCCTAGAGCTCCTCCCTGATAATTGCCCAGCATTACAGAAGCTCTTTCATCAGCTTCTTTTTGTCAACTAGCCAGAAAGGGCTAAGTGAGGCTGAGCAGAGGCTAACATGCATTGCAGAAAGGAGAGCATACATGGGTAGTCCAGCACTCCATGAGGGAATCCACAGAGATCCCCTAACTTCACCCACTCAAAGAGCTCCCTCACGTGGGTATTTCCAGAGGACTGGGAATGGGGCTCACAGCTAAGGGGGATCACCACCACATAGGCTTAAAGTTTGGCTTATTTTAACCTACCAGTGTCCCTGTAAGTATATAATGGCGTCCAGACACAATCAGTTTTTAGATTTCAGTCTGGGACCATTTTCTGATTTAAATTCATGTTGAAATGACAGAGTGGGCAAATCCTTAAACACCAGGATTAAAGACTTGGCCTTTCTGGTCTTTTCTCCTCACTCAATGGCTGAACATTAAAGTCTGTTGAAAGCTATTTAGCAACCTCAAAGCACCTACACAACTATGCTTCCCACGGTTCACTACACAGCAGTTTGCTTAGTGAGGTACTTGGAATATCAAAAGCCAGCACAGATGTTGTAATGCAAAGCTATGAGAAGGTTGTTTTAGTTAAGTACTAGAATTCGAAACACATTCAATCTTGGGAATACAAGTCACTTCAGCTGGATCCCTGGTGAGGTGAGAGGCAGTACCATCTGTCAGGAGCTAAGATCCAGAGCTATACCAACAGCTCTTCCCTCCGTGTGGCTTTGGGGGAGCCACTGTATCTCTCCCTGCCTTAGTTCCTCGCTCCCCCCATTTATAAAAGAACAGATCACAGGGACACCCCAAGCATTTCTGTACACTGTTCCAGAAGAAAGCATTGTAAGGGCTAATTATTCTGTATGAAATACTTCTCAGATTTCTGGCTTGCAACCATTTTTTCCCGTTTCACACTACTCTAACCCAAACAAGGTCAGACATCCAAAATTGTCAACATCTTCAGAGAAGCGTTTCTGAGTTTCTTCCAACTCCTTTTTGCTAAGCATGGCAGGAGATTCGATGTATTCAAAATACACAAAATAAAATGAACGAGGAGTACTTGTGGCATCTTAGAAACTAATAAATTTATTTGGGCATAAGCTTTTGTGGTCTAAAACCCACTTCATCAGATGCATGGAGTGGAAAATACAGTAGGAAGACTGTATATTTTATACACACACACACACACACACACACACACACACACACACACACACAAAGATGGGGGTTGCCTTACCAACTCTAATGAGACAAATCAATTAAAGTGGGCTATTATCAGCAGGAGGGAAGATCACTTTTGTAGCTGTAATCAACTTGGCCCATTTCAAACAGTTGACAAGAAGATGTGAGTAACAAAAGGGGGGGAAATTAGCATGGGGAAATAGTTTTTAAGTTTGTGTAATGACCTGTCCACTCCCAGTCTTTATTCAGGCCTAATTTGATGGTGTCCAGTTTGCAAATTAATTCCAGTTCTGTAGTTTCTCGTTGGAATCTGGTTTTGAAGTTTTTTGTTGAAGAATTGCCACTTTTAGGTCTGTAATTGAGTGTCCAGGGAGGTTGAAGTGTTCTCCGACTGGTTTTTGAAGGTTATTATTCTTGATGTCTGATTTGTGTCTATTTATTCTTTTGTGTAGAGACTGTCCGGTTTGGCCAACGTACATGGTAGAGGGGCATTGCTGGCACATAATGGCATATATCACATTGGTAGATGTGCATGTGAACGAGCCCCTGATGGTGTGGCTGATGTGATTAGATCCTATGATGGTGTCCCTTGAATAGATATGTGGACACAGTTGGCAACTGTGTTTTTTGCAAGGATAGGTTCCTGGGCTAGTGGTTTTGTTGTGTGGTTGCTGGTGAGTATTTGCTTGGGGGGCTGGCTGTAAGCGAGGACTGGCCTGTCTCCCAAGGTCTGTGAGAGTGAGGGATCGTCCTTCAGGATAGGTTGTAGATCCTTGATGATGCGCTGGAGAGGTTTTAGTTGTAGGCTGAAGGTGATGACTAGTGGCGTTCTGTTACTTTCTTTGTTGGGCTTGTCCTGTAGTAGGTGACTTCTGGGTACTCTTCTGGCTCTGTCAATCTGTTTCTTCACTTCAGCAGGTGGATATTGTAGTTTTAAGAACGCTTGATAGAGATCCTGTAGGTGTTTTCTCTGTCTGAGGGATTGAAGCAAATGCGGTTGTATCTTAGAGGTTGGCTATAGACAATGGATCGTGTGATGTGGTCTGGATGAAAGCTGGAGGCATGTAGGTAAGTAGAGCCGTCAGTAGGTTTCCGGTACAGGGTGGTGTTTATGTGACCATCGCTTATTTGCACTGTAGTGTCCAGGAAGTGGATCTCTTGTGTGGACTGGTCCAGGCTGAGGTTGATGGTGGGATGGAAATAGTTGAAATCCTGGTGGAATTCCTCAAGGGCTTCTTTTCCATGGGTCATTACACAAACTAAAAACTATTTCCCCATGCTAATTTTTCCCCCTACTGTTACTCACACTTTCTTGTCAACTGTTCGAAATGGGCCATCCTGATTACCACTACAAAAGTGATCTTCCCTACTGCTGATAATAGCCCACTTTAATTGATTTGTCTCATTAGAGTTGGTAAGGCAACCCCCATCTTTTCATGTTGTGTGTGTGTGTGTGTGTGGTGTCTTCCTACTGTATTTTCCACTCCATGCATCTGATGAAGTGGATTTTAGCCCACGAAAGCTTATGCCCAAATAAATCTGTTAGTCTCTAAGGCGCCACAAGTACTCCTCGTTCTTTTTGCTGATACAGACTAACATGGCTACCACTGTGAAACAAAATAAAATGTATTTGAAGTACTCCCTTTTCACCACAAACAGTCACTTGGAATTCAAATGATTAAAAAATTAATTTCACAAAATTACTGTCATTTAACTGTCTTAACCAAGCAAACATATTTTCTAAGATGTTTTCAAATGAATAGCTGTTCCCACGGAAATAGTTTTGAAGAACTTATTGAAAAACATTTCTAGAAGATCCTACTATGAAGCAGAATCAATCATCAATGCAGAACTTGTAAGTTATACCCATTCTTACTGCAGTTTCATCCTTCTCAGCAATAACTATTGCACATTTTATAGCTGGTTGACCTTTTCCTACATGCTATGCATAGCCTCTGATTTAGAAAAACAATTTAATATCCTATTAAAACCTTCCTCATCTGAAGACAGTCTGACTCAGTTCTCTAGTATTTACACTTGAGACTTCTCTACAGGCACGCACAACTATTTTTGTAAAACACCAGAAACGAGAAGAAATCTTTTGCTGCCAAAATAGAAAATTACACACAGCAATATTTCAGCACACCAAAATAAAGAGAACTCTATCCTAGCTAATAGTTATCTTATAGTGAAGGGTCAAAACTGTGTAGGGCCTAGAACACCACCTCAGCAGCAATCAGAAAAGATTTTTTAAATGCTGAAGAAATACATATCAATGAAACAGCAACACACACCCTTTGCAGGGTCTAGCAATGTGTTCTCTTCAAACACAAGAACCATTTCTAGAACCAAAATTCCAGTGAGTTTTGGATGAGGAATAAAAAAATAAAAAAAATAAAAAAACAACACGCAACCCACCAGTGAAATCACTATGAAAAAGCAGTTCTTTTGTTTTTACAATGAAGACAAAATATTTAAGTTTGAAAAAACCTAAGAGGGCCTATTGCATAATATGGACTAATATCCATTCCCCCCCCCCAGAAACTCGGATATAAGGTTTTGAAGTTACAAAAGCACAGAAAAACAGACCAGCATGGTAAGCTTCCAAAAGTGCTTTTTACACTCAAGTAATTTAAAATGAAAGTTCTGGATGTTCTAAAAGAGCAAATTTTCCCTTACATATTTCTTCCCCAAATCCTCATATTTGTACGCCACGCTTCAGGATGAAGTTTTTATGGCCCAATTGAAATCCTCTAAAAATAAAAGGTAAATGAAATGCCAACAGGCTCTTGGTACCAGCAGTTCCAAGCAGGGCCAGCTTTAGCAAGAGCGGGGCCCGATTCCTGGCAAGCCCCGCCCCCAGGAATCGGGCCGGGGTTGCGGGGCTTGGGTCTGGGCCGGAGCCGCTGGGGCCGGGGGTGCTCGGCCGGCGCGCTCGGCCAGGGCCAGGGCCGGCACCCCGGGGCCCGAGCCGAGCCGGAGGTGCTCGGCCGGAGCTGGGGCCGGGCCAGTGGGCTCAGCCGGAACCAGGGCCGGCGCCCTGTGGCCCGAGCCGACCCGGCCCGGAGCCACTTGGGCCAGTGCCGGGGCCGCGGGGCCAGGCCGGCGTGCTCGGCTGGAACTGGGGCCAGTGCCGAGCCGGGCCGGAACCGCTCAGGCCGGGGCCGGGGGTGCTCGGCCGGCGCCGGGCCGGAACCGCGGGGTCAGGGCGACGCGCTCGGCCGGAACTGGGGCTGGCGCCCCGTGGCCCAAGCCGACCCGGCCCGGAGCCGCTCGGGCCGGGGGTGCTCGGCCAGAGCTGCAGGGCCGGAGCCGTGGGGCCGGACCAGCGCGCTCGGCCGAACCGGGGCCGGCGCCCCGGGGCCCGAGCCAGAGCCAGAGCCGCCGGGGCCGGGAGTGCTCAACCGGAGCCGGACTGGGCCGCACCTCCCCGGATCCCTCCTCGCGCCCCCCCCCCGCCCCAGTTTACCTGCTGCCGCCTGCCCCTGCTTGTTTTCAGACTTCCCGCGAACATCTGATTCGCGGGAAGCAGGGTAGGGGGAGGAGCAGGGGGCGGAGCGTTCAGGGGAAGGGAGGAGGGGGAAGTGAGCTGGGGGCAGGGTGGACAGCTGGGGGGCCCTCTTAGGTGCGGGGCCCGATTCAGCGGAATCGGCTGAATCGGCCTAAAGCCGGCCCTGGTTCCAAGAGGCACAGCCACAAAGCTGCACAGTAAAGGGCTGGGAACTACTTAGAGATGTGCCTATTTGATGCCTTACAGTGTTGTTAAGCACGGAGACCAGGACAGATCCAACACAAGATAAATTGAGAGTGGGTTTTTAAAAGTTGCATAAGTTACTTAGGAACATTAAATTCATTAAAAGACAACAGGACTTTTACTCCCAAGTGACCACTTTTGAAAACCCCCACCCTCTATTATTACTACTACCAGAAGTATGATATAAGACAGGTCATAATAGTTTGTCAAGAAGCTCTTGCTATTTCTGTCCAATTTTGTCCAATTGCTCCTTAGCAATCCTGACTGTATTCATTATTTTCTTTGACAATTAAGCAGAGCAGCCTAGTTTGTCACTGCAGCGTATAAGGAGTTGGCATGTGTTTTCCTCAAACTCAAGAAATACTATAAAATTGTTAACACCAATTCCTTTGGCACCCTCATTTGGAGCACCCTTATCTTGTCTGAAGTACCATGTGAACCAAGAGCATCTGAAGAGAACTAGCTGTGAGATGTTCAACACACACTCTCAGTATTAAGGAGTGTGTGAATCTCTGACATAACCCAGTATCCTACTTCTAGCAGTGACTTACACTGGCTGCTTCAGAGAAAAATGAATCAATGTGGTCAGCTGTGTAAAGGTTCATTATGGAGACAGTAGGAAGAAGGAAATCCTCTCTGATCCCTGCAGACAATCTGCTTATGCCTAGAAGCCTATGAAGGACCACTGGATCTTATCAGAAGCAGATGTTTGCAACAGTTCTTGCTTCTCTGAAGGAAATGAGTTAGCCTTCCCATACATAACATTACCCAAGTGTTGGTCTTGATAGGAAAACTAACAGTCACTACAGCATGAAACATTTTTTCTTCCTTCTCATAGACTTTAAGGTCACAAGGGACCATCATGATCATCTAGTTTGACCTCCTGCACATTGCAGCAGGCCACAGAACCTCACCCACCCACTCCTGTAATAGACCCCCAGCCTCAATTGAGTTACTCAAGTCCTCAAATCGTGATTTAAAGATTTCAAGTCACAGAGACTCCACTACTGAACTAAGGCTATGTCTACACAGCACTGTTGTAAGGTGGGCAGTGTAGCCACTATTTGTTGCTGCGAGACAAAATAAAACCACCCCGAGAGAGGGGCGGTAGCTTCGTAACCAGGAGAGTGTCTCCCGCTGCTGAAGCACTGTCCACACCAGAGCTTTTAGTCGTTAAAACTTTTGTCATTCAGGGTGTGTTTTTTTCATACCTCTGAGCGACAAAAGCTTTGGGTTAATGACAGTACACCATTAAAAAAAACCCCAAAAACAAAAATAACTTTCCCCAAATAGGTTTTCTAATTCTCATACCTCTTTCTTCCTCATGCTTTTTGGCTGAGGCACTCTTAGGTCTTCCTCGTCCCCGTCTGCTATGATCTGAATGGCTGTTAGATCTGGACCTTTTTCTGTTTTCTAAGTCTTTATTTACTGCAGAATTTATCTTCTCTCGCTTAACTCTCTCTGTTCGTCTCCTTTTGGCCTCACTCTTGTTTTCTGTATAAATGAATAAAGAACATTTTAGGGTTGCTTTCATATCTTTGTAGTTACTCAGTCTCAGCTCTTTCCCCACTCCACCTCTTTCCTTAGATCTCTTAACAAGAATGATTAGTTCCTGCACAGTAGTCACCTCTCAAGCAGTTCACAACACTCGACTGCATCTGCACAACATCCTCTGAGCTGAGCTGAGCAAATTGTTTCAGGCAAAGGCACAGACATACCCCATTTTTTGATCACAAAGATCAAGTCTGAATCATGATGACATTTATGTAGCATTTTGCAACAAATAAAGAGCATCTATTAGCAACACAGTGCATAGGAAATGCTTAGTTCTTAAGTCAGTGAAACTAACTGCCCGGATCAGTTTTCAAATGTTCCTGATGTATCACTTCTGATGTGCTGAAAGTCACTGCTCTCATTCCAGGTGTTCCCAAATACTATTAAGAAATGGATAAAGAGGCAAACACTAAATCTTCATTTTTTGTTTTGCCATCACTCCTGAAACCATTCTAATATTATACAATTCAGCATAAGACACCAATTCAACTGTACATTCAAGTATTTACTACAGCAGCACCTAGAGGCTCCAACTACCATCAGGTCCCATTGTGTTCGGGACTGTAAAGAGACAGGCTGTGGCTACACTTCAGAGCTTACAGCGACGCTGCTAGTGCAGACGCTTTAAGTGGATGGGAGAGAGCTCTCCTGTCAATTTAATTACTCCAGCCTCTGTGGTGGTGGTAGTGGTAACTACGTTGGCGGGAGAAGCTCTCCCATCGACATAGCCTTGTGCACACCAGTGCTTAGGTCAGTGTAACTTACATCACTCAGGGGGGTGGCTTATTCACACCTCTTAGTGACAGAACTTATACCGACTTAAGCTATAGTGTGTTCACAGCCTTAGTCAAGCTGCCTTCACACTTTTCACATGCTAGTTTTGGGAAAAAGCTTCCAAATTTTGCACCTGAAAGTTTTTGGTATTTATCTGTTGGTCCTCATTCTACTACTTTCCTTTTGTCCCACCTCCCAATTTACTGTAGACTGGACATATGCCACAGCTAGATGGCAGGATATAGCTCGTGAATATATTAGACAGGAGAGCCAGATGTATTCACTTTCACACTGGAATTACACAAGAGCCTTGCATAATCATAATAAAGCCTTTAATGCATCTAACTGGGTTGGTAACTAGTTTCATTTATCAACCATTAGCTAAAGAACAGAAAAAACACCAATCACACCTTCCAAAACAAGTTCCACAGTCATTCGCCCACTGCCTCCAGCTTGCAACAATCAACATGTCTGACATCACCACTTTATATTTTCCTAAAGTTGACAACTGGAACATTTTCTCTTCAGATTAAATTAATTATTCTGATCCTGTAAATCTTGTACGTGAAGAACTTCTACAATTCTAAATCAGATTATTTTGGGATCTTTCCTGAAGGGGATTTGTTCTGACTAAGGTCCTATTAGTGGTAGGCAAACCATTAATAAAGAACACAAGGGAGAACGTGAATCATGCTAGAAAGCATCCAACTGATTCCTTTGCATATACATCAGCAGAAAGCCTTGAATTTCAGAAAATACATTTTTTTATTTTACTGCATACTTTAAAAAGAACATCTTAAGTAGCTTTTATTTTAAGTTCTTCCAAAATACCATTTGTTATAAAGCGTTAAATGACATTCTGCTGTTTCAGGATTGAGTTAATAAATTCAATGCAGCTCATTAAAAAAAAAAAAAAAAAAAAGAAGAAGGAAAATAGGAATTTATTTTTGAATAAAACAAGTTTCAGTCACCAAGTGCTATGAAATCTGGCTTCTCTAGACATTTATCTTCTAAGTAGGATTAACAGAAAGCTTTCTGTAGGGAATTATATTTGCATGGTGAATAAGTAAGCAGCTAAAAGATAAACAATGAATAAAATGTCACTACCACCCAAGTAAGGCTGCAAAAACACCACCTTTTGTCTTTCACAGTTCGTGAAAGATTAACTTACATTCAAAGTCTGCCTTGCCCCAGTGTAAAGGAAAGAAGAACTGACAAAAGTCCAAGTTTATAACACAGGAGGCCTCACATGCTCTTCATTTCCCCCCCCCCCCCCCCCAAAGCAGAAATATGAAAGGGAAAAGCCCCTCAGTAAGATTTACCTGCAGTGGGTGGTGATTTCTCAGCACGTTTGGCATGCAAGAGCTTTCGACTAATAAATATGTAGCCACAAGGGCACGATTTGCATGCAACAGGAACCTGAAAGAAAGTGGGGAAAATAAGATTTTGAAATATCACAAGAGTTCCTCTGTTAAGAAAAAAATCCCAAATACAAGGCACATGTGACCTCCAAGATATTCTTCACATTTTGTTTATACCCCAAACAATATTCCACGTTATTGTGCAGCTCATAAAGTTTCATAACAGGGTGGATTTGATTTAAATCACTATTTAGGAAGATTCGATTTAATCATGGATTTCTACATAAAAGTGCATTCTTGTTGGTTGTTTATAACCTTAATACATATTCTTCACAACTAAGAGATAGATGTAGGTTTCATTTTTAAAATGTACACATTATACATTTTTAAAGTGATTTACTTTGAAAACTTTTCAGATTAGTTTTACAGCAATATCAGAAAATGAATGATTGTTTGGTTATTTCATTTACCAAAGGTAACTGAAGCAGATATTTATGAAGTCATTGGGAGGTGAACTATCTCCAATTCAACAGGTTAATCATTAATATTTGGAGGATTTTCTTGCAATGCTGTATTAGGAGGAGAACATACCAGACAGACTTTTCAATTGTTATGTATTCTGGATTTTTTCTTCAACAGCAAACATAATATTTTAACAAAACAAGCATATGAATTTTTGATTTTGTTAAACATTCAAGTTTTTTTTAAATCAGATTCGTTTTTGTTAAAATTGTTTTTAACTAAAATAGTTAAATGAAATTAAAAAAAAAATCGATTGTCAGCCAAGTCAACATGAGGAACTTAAAATATTGGCTTCTGCAGCAAACTCAGACCTCTGAAACCTTCATTTTCCTGTTTGTTCATAATCTGGAAAAGAAAAACAAGTTTCCTGCTTTTTCCGGTCCCAAACGATTTCTCAATTTGGAATGAATTAGTCCAAAGGAAGAAAATATTCTTTCTACACCGGCAGAAGAAGCTACTGCTGTTTAAAGTGAGATTATCACTTCAACAGTCTCTGAATCCAAATGCTAAAGTGACTTCCACCAGTTCACCGGTGTGATTTTCTAAAACATCATCATCAAATATATATTTCTTGAATGGTTCTTATTCCCAAACTGGGTCTCTTTTACGGCCTGCTGTAAAACCATTATAGGTTTTCCCTTCTAGTGAGAGAATGGTATCGGAGATCTCAAATCATATGAAGGCTACACTCAGAAAGACCTCAAGACTTCTGGAATATGCTGCTCAAACAGTTTCACTTTTGTTTCTACTGCCTGTCCCTCCCTTCTCACATTTATCTCTAGACTTCTTCTCCTTCTCCAGATCTATTCCGCCCCCAACAATCTTCTATTCATTGAACTTTTTGAAACTTCGCACTTTTAGAGAGAGGTAAGGGATTGACTCTGTGTACACAAATTTGTAGGGATACAATAGGGTTGAGGTCTGTTATTTCTCACCTCTATATATTATTTATTTCAAAACATTTTTTCTGTTAACAAGCATGTTATCTCTGGAGACACAAATCCATAGTTTGAGAACTGTAAAACTAAGCATCTTTCTTGGTATCTTCTAGACCAGTGGTTCCCAAACTGGGGTTCGAGAACCCCTGGGGGTTCACAAAATGTTACAGGGGTTCTCGGGAAAAAATTCCCTAATGGCGGACAGAGCTGTCCCTAGGGATCCTGGGCAGCACGGGGTCAGCAGCCCAGAGCACCTGGACTTCCAAGAGCTAAGAGGATCAAAGCAAGCATATCTATCACACTGAGGAGATTTAAACTTCAAGACTCCTTATAAGAAATAGAAAGGGAGGTGGATATTTTTTGCTGCTTTTAAAATTAAATTGGTAGCTAGTATTGTTTTTAAAATTATTATGACGAACAAGTTTAAGCTTTGTTGTAACGTGTGCGTCGTTTGTCTGGACTGCTCAAGACCTGAATGCTTGTGTAGGAGGAACTCTGAGTTGGCTTCTTAAATACCTTCATGCTGTTTCACATCTGATACTCCTTGATGAAACATAGGAGCCTTGTCTTATAATAGGCTTATTCAAAGTGATAGAAGCTATGAAAGTGAGATCTTGGAAGAGTGTTGCCATTTTCATAATGTAATAAAAATACTGTAATGATAAATAAGAACATAAGAATGGCCCTATTGGGTCAGACCAAGGGTCCATCTAGCCCAGTATCCTGTCTTCCAACAGTGGCCAGTGCCAGGTGCCCCAGAGGAAATGAACAGAACAGGTAATCATCAAGTGATCCAACCCCTTTCACTCATTCCCAGCTTCTGGCAAACAGAGGCCAGGGATACTTAATAATAAATAGTGTGTAATAAGCATGTCATAAAAACAAATTTTGTATTTCCAAGATCACTGCTTTTATAATTTATACTCAGGTAAACGAGAAAATCCCTGGAAATATTCATTTTTAGGAGGGGGTTCGCAAGACTTGACATTTTAGTGAAAGGGGTTCACAAGTTGTTAAAGTTTGGGAACCACTGTTCTAGACTGAGCACTGAGTCCCATTGGGTAGACAGAAAGAGTAACCTAAATAATCTATACAAAAGCCCCTGAAGCCCCATAAAATTGGGTCCCTAATCCATGAACTATTGGAACTCATTTACAAAATGTTTCTTAAGCATTACATGAATATATTGTCTCATACTATAGAATTAGAATTTATAATCCCTATTTCATGATGAGATATCTTTGAGCTATAATGTATCTTAATTAAAACTATTTTAGATAGTTTTTTTTCCCCTCAAAAAGCATTTTATCAAAAAAATCAAATTTAAATAAAAAAATTGTTGATTTTTATCCACCCGTTTCATAATAAGTTTAGGCGTTATAAACACGATTGCAGTGGAACTAAGCTCCAAGAATCCTCATCCAATTCATCCTTCAGCCCAGATATTTACTAGCAATAAGTTTAAAAATGTGAAAGGTGCAGGGTACATAATGGAAGCACACTTCAGGCTGTCATAGCTGTTTTGTATTAGTGCTCTGCATCCAAACTCAGTCCCTCCAGACCCTTAGAGAGAAGGGAATATTGTTGAGTGATGCCAACTAAAAGCAGGTTGGTAAATTCTAAAGGAAACCCAGCACTACCCCATCTGGCTGAATACTTGCAATATTAGGGTTACCATATTTGAACTTTCAAAAAAAGAGGACACTCCATGGGGGGGGGGGGGTAGCCCCCCCCCCTCCCCCCCCCCCCCATCTCCCTGTCCCCTGACTGCCCCCCGGGACCCCCTGCCCCTTCTCCAACCCCCCAGCCCTCTTATCGTGCCGCTCAGACCAGCGTGTTGGGCTCCGCGTGGAGCCAGACATGCTGCTGCACTCCCCCGCGGAGTGCACAGCCCCCTCCCGAGCGCTGCCGGCGCGGCATGCTGAGGCTGCGGGGGACGGGGGAGGGGCTCTGGCTGCTGGAGGCCCCGATGCGAGCGGCTCAATCCGGCTTGGCCGCTCTGTCAGCTTTGGGAGGGAAATCCCGGACCTTTTTAGATTTTTATAAAAGTTCTCCCAGACAGCTATTTAAAACCCAAAAATCCGGACGTGTCCGGGATAATCCGGACGTATGGTAACCCTATACAATATGGAAGAATTTAGAATGATATGGGAAAGTTCTAGAATGCTTACAGCTACAAGGACAGAAGTGTATTCCTTCCTTATTAAAAAAGGAAACAAAAATTATTTCCTTCAACAATTAAAAAAGAACAGAAAAAGTTACCAAAACTCATCATCTACATTAAACATTTTGCAAATCATGGCTTTAGAAGTCAATCAGGAATGCATTGTGCTGCTATGATTATGTCTGTATCAAGACAAAGTTAGGTAAAGAACTAAAAAACACGGAGGAAACTAAAAAAAGATTTGGAGGAAATTAACATTCAAACAAAACAGTGTTAACGCAGGATACTGCGCAGAAGAAAAAAAAAGAAGTCCTGACCATGTCAAAAACATTGAGACAAATCTCTTCAGGTTTGCTGCTGCTTACTAAGACCATGCAATAATGAAAGTATAACACAAGGTTACTGTTTACACTTTACCAGATACACAGGAAACCAATTTCAGTGTGCTTCTAACAGAAGAACAAATGCCATAACCAAACTGGTACATACAAAGAAGAGTTCCACTGCTATACAGACCACACAAACTGTGTTATTGCTTTCTGTAGCACTGCTACATTTTCTGTGCTTCGCTTCACAAGTTTATAAGGACATCACATTTAAGAAAAGCATTTTTTCATAACCAAACGTGAAGCATGCAGTGCAATTCTACAAACTGTTCACTTAACTAATAAGCAATGCAGCTCATTCAAAACGCAGTTGGTTATGTTTTTATATTAAAAGTGTGGAACTGAAGAATACCTCAGAATGAATGAATGGCTTGCATTATTTTTACGTTCAACTCACATCTTTTTCTGAGTAAACCTGACAATTATTTAAGTTTTTTATTCTTTGAAAGGAACACAATCCTAGCAGGTACTTTCCTTTTCGTCATCATCTTTTTTTTTTTTTTTTTTTTAAATGTAACCCTCCCCCGCACACACTGTTTTAGAAAGGTGCATTCTCTGTAAAATTGTCCCAGAAGTTTACAAATAAATTTTCATACAAATTTTAATCCTTTTCCATTGTGCAACATCTGATCTCATCCAGACAACTGTAAGGTAGTTCTATTAAAACTTAAAAGTGAAATTCAGCAAGTCCTTGTTTTGCTTAGTTGTTCATGTGCCACATCAAATGGGAACATATATCTTTGAATAGCTGCAAATGCTGCAGAACCAGTACAGGGAGCACAAGATTTGATCTTTTTATAGAGCCTACATAAATACTATTTTTAAACAATAAAAGTCTAAGATCGTTGGAGGCCAAGCGGGAGTTGGTTTCCTTTGCTGTACTCTTGGGCATCATCATCCTCATGTAATTTTGACTTAGCAATTGAGCACTTCTGTTTATACCTCACACTTTGAGCAGGAGAAACCCCATATGAAATTTTAAAAAATGTAAATTCAAAGTGTTCAAGAATACCATCCTTCTAGAGACAACTGAGCCTATACTATTTCACCAACCCAAAAAATAATTTTCAAAACTTGCTTTCACCAAGTCTTTGATATTATGATATACACGGCTATAATTGTTGTTTTGCACATGTAACCAAGTTTTGAGACGGCAGAATCAGATGGCTATTGAAAATTTGAATTTTTTTCTATTGTTTCTGTTATTCTTCCAAAGAGTGGTAAAATGGACAACTTGAAACCTAAACAATTTCAAAAGAGTTAAGTAGTTTCAGTTGCTGCTTCTACCACCAATACCTCTGCCAATTTTTGTAAATTTCCAAACATTTTTACAAGAATGTCTCTCCCAAATTATTGCATAAAAGACCCACACAAACAGAAGGAAACTGATTACACAAGAGATATACTGACCATATTGAAAATGCTGCCAAATATAGAAATTATTTTTTAAATTGTATGCAATTGTTCAATTATAGTAATCTTAAGTGTCACAATTAAGAGAAATAGGCAAAAAAATTCAGAGCAAGTGTGATTTTTAGACTGATGATATAACTTTAATGGTAAGACTTTTTGTACACAAGGTTTGGCCCACCCCAAAATTTGACTAACCTACCAGAGACTGTGTTTGCATTTAATAAGCTGATGGTATTGCAGCACAGTTGTCAGACAAAGAATCAAAATAATATATTTCTTTTTAGATATAGCTGAATGATTGATATCTGAAGTTATAGTTAAGGCAGCACAAGATTTCCATTCTACTCTGCTTTTGATCACTCCAATCTCTCTGACATTCACCTTTTCAGACTTAGTCTCTGCCTAAAAGACTATTTTTTTGGGGGGTGGGGGGAGGAGAGCTTAAAGGGAAAATGATACTAGGCGATTTTGAATATAAGTACAGGTTGAATTTTTACATAGTTGCTTTTCAGAGAAATGCTGGGCTCCAACATCTTTGAAAGAAAAGTGCGAAATACGGGTTAAAATGCTGTGAATGCTTACTAATAATACATAGTGAATCTATCCCACAATAATAGTCAGATTTTGCAGGACCATACCCTACCTACTATTCTATGCCAAATTTTCATTTAATTCATTTGCACAACAACTATTAAAAAGTAATCTGTTCTTTGTTTCATCCTATTAACACCATTTGCCTTGGGCTCCCTGATTTACTCAACTATGTGGGTTTTACTTTGTTTTAACACCACATATGGTGAGTGGTTCTAAGTGAGCTCTTACACTTAAGGTGTATGCAGTCAATATACTAAAGCGCCTCAAGAGTTTGAATTTAACTATTTCCATGAAAGTTCCACACACACATTACTGGCAGCACAGAATTCTGGGAATGTTCCTCAAGACCCCTGTTCTGAGAGTAGTTGAGAACTAGCAGCACAGCCTGACTGCCCACCAACACCCCAACATGAGAACTTCCTCTATGGAAGGACTGACAGATAGCCGTGGGTGACTATTCTGGGAAATATATAACCTAGCCACTTACATATAAAGCTGTGGGTTCCATTAGTGCTAAGGCAAGAATTTAGTTTCTTCTACTGTGTGCCAAGATTTGGCACAAGGGTTCCGGAGCATTGAGAAACAATCAGGCCACACTAGCAGCCTTTGGGCTGGGACAGAATTACATATGCATGTAATTCCATGCTAGCAGCAGGAAGGGCCTAGCACGGAAATTCTATTCAGACACATGCATACCATTTACTTTAGGCTGAAAGAGCAGAATGAAATTAGATTAGCAGCACCTTTTTAAAAACAAAACAAATTACTTACTTGCTCTTATAGCATCATAAGCCCCCAACAATATTAGATTGCAAGAAGGTCCTACACTGAAATACCTTTATTCATTTTAATTTCTTCTTTTATCACCCAGGATGAGAACTGAGCATGTTACTTGCTTCTTCCAGAAACAAAATTTAATGACAAGTTGAACATGTCAGCATTTGCAAGCAATGCTCATATTAAATTTTTTTTTATTAAAGCTAATGTTAAAATTACATAATACACAGGTTAAGGAAACGGTGTCTGTACATCTGGGTGTAGTGCTTAAATTAGTACAAAATCTGGTTTAAAAATCAGAAAATAAATACAGTATATAATCAGCAGTAACCCAAATTTAGGTGAATACATTTAACGATAGAGTTTAGATATTAGACTCCAAATATTCAGGTATATCACTCATGAAAAGTTACATAGAGTTGGCTGTAGAAAGCAAATATAGGAATCAGTGTAGATTGTCCCTCAGTAATTGAGCATTTAGCATAGGTTGTCCTTTAGTAGATATAATCCATCAGAGAAGTATTTCAGTTGAGAGGCGATATCGCCTCTCATGACTCATAGAATCATAGGACTGGAAGGGACCTGAAAACTTATTATCTCAGTCTTCTCTTCTCCAGACTAAACAAGCCCAATTTTTTCAATCTTCCTTCATAGGTCATGTTTTCTAAACCTTTAATCATTTGTGTTGCTCGTCTCTGGACTTTCTCTAATTTGTCCACATCTTTCCTGAAATGTGGCACCCAGAACTGGACACAATACTTTAGTTGAGGCCTAATCAGCATGGAGTAGAGCAGAAGAATTACTTCTCGTTTCTTGCTTACAAAACTTCTGCTAATACATCCCAGAACGATCTCTTTTTTTGCAACAGTGTTACACTGTTGACTCATATTTGGCTTGTGGTCCACTATGGCCCCCAGATCCCGTTCCACAGCACCCCTTCCTAGGCAGTCATTTCCCATTTTATGTGTGTGCAACTGATTGTTCCTTCCTAAATGGAGTACTTTGCATTTGTCCTTATTGAATTTCATCCTATTTACTTCAGACCATTTCTCCAGTTTGTCCAGATCATTTTGAATTTTAATTCTATCCTCCAAAGTACTTACAGCCCCTCCCATCTTGGTATCGTCCACAAACTTTGTAACTATGCTCTCTATGCCATTATCTAAATCATTGATAAAGATATTGAACAGAACCAGACCCAGAACTGATCCCTGTGGGACTCCACTCGTTATGCCCTTCCAGCATGACTGTGACCCACTGATAACTATTCTCTGGGAACTGTTTTCCAACCAGTTTTGCACCCACCTTATAGTAGCTCCATCTAGGCTGCATTTCCCTAGTTTGTTTATGAGACGGTCATGAGAGACAGTATCAAAAGCTTTACTAAAGTCAAGATATAAATATGAAAGCATATCCCAAAAAGCCTAGCTTTCCAAACAAGTTGAGGATGAACAGAAATGCCTTTAAGCTAATATAAGTCTATTGAAAGTAGAAGCCAGTCAAGAATAAGCAAATCAACAGTTAAAAGAAAAATTTTAAATTGTTTGACAGTTATTTTCATAAATAAAAATAGGACACTGTCTGATAATACAGGCCTAAAAAATAAATTTGTTAGAATTGTATAGGATCTAATATGAAATAAAATAATATTTTCTAATAATGTTTCTAATTTAAACATTCTCTTGTAGAGCTGTACCATTGTCCCAGTATATTAGGAAAGAGTGAAACTGACTAGTCATTTTCATTGTTCAAAATTAGTGCTATGTAAATGGTAAATAGCATAAATAAGGACAAGTTAGTTCGAAATAAAATGGTAAGAATCCAATTTTATCATTTTTGCTATGTAATTTTTAATGCTGCTGCAATACAGTTCATCCACGGGGCAATACACCAGTAACAGTTGATCAACCTGTGGAGCAGTAGCTCACAAAACTCCCTACAGATTTGAGTCACGCTACACTAGAAGTCCTTTTGATTAAGATCTCAAGCTGATAAACTGCAGCAAAGGGAGAGAAAGCTACTGAATCAGTATTACACATTTGAGAGTACAGTATTAATCATCCAAGGGCAAAGTTGTATTTTTACAGTTAATAAATTGTTTAAAAGTTACTAATATCTTAAGTATAAATAATTCTATATTCTTCACAAAAGCCTTCTGCATAATACAACTCTATAATGCTAATAAATATTTCAAAACATTCAGATGGGATTCCACATAAAGACTAGAAAGGCAACGGCCATATTGCACTTAAACACTGGCTCAGAATTAAGCACCGTTTAGAAGTGACTTTATTTTAAACTCAGGAAGCTAGCTCATCTTTTTCACAACTGAATGCATCTGGGCCACAGAGAAACTTCCTGAATTAACCTTGCAAAGGTTCAATATCTAGTCAACGTTGTAACTCAGAAAGTTAAGAGATAACTACTCTAGCTATCAAGAACTGGAGAGTGGACAGAAGCAACAGAGAGCATTTAAAAACATTGTGTTCAGTAAGGAAGTCCTTGTTGTGGAACACATCACACAAAGTGACCAGTCTTAAGGCGAGTGGAAGCAGCGTGTGGAAAAAGGCTGTGACCTTCTGAACCCAGTCCAACTAGGTAAGAGGTCAGTCAGGATAAGTACATTGAACATGCCTCTGCCATGCAAGGAGAGGGCAAAACAGACTTTCAATGGGATTAATGAATGATGATGAATTATGAGATTAGAAGCAATTACTGAATAAATAAGACTTTAGTTAAGAAAGGTGAACCAGGTTCTTGTGGTATCAGAATCCCTTTTCCCACCACCTAAGCTGCACTGTGTTACTAACTTTTTCATGCTGAGTGACTTGCAGCTCATCAGAAAAACAGAATCCCATTTTGTAAGTGGATGCAAAGTGCAAAAAAAGAGTTCTGGGTTATTTTAAAAATCCCTGTTCCCCAACCTCACTCTTTCCCCCAGCTCTCCTCAGAGCCACTTTTCTCAGCTCCCAGAGCACAACCCTCCAGATAAATAGCAAAGTAATGGCATGCCCCTTCCCAAAACAACCTTGCAAACCCTAAAGTGCTGCAGTTATAAACGCATCTGTTCTGAAGGGCGTTTTATTAAATAATGGAGGCGAGCAGGATTGCAAAGGTGAAACTCCTTTCCCCTACCAACCCCCAGCCTGAGAGACATGTGCAGGATGCTGCAGAGCTTTGGGGTAAGGAAAGCAGCACTGCGCGGGCTTCTCCCTTACGGTGGGGCTGAAGGGGGCAGGCTCGGTGCCCCTTGCCCAGCGGAGGTCTCACCTGCTGGTCGCACTCCGGGCAGGACTTGGTGGCCATCTTCACTTTCTTGGCCCTACTCGAGGACATGCTCCTTGCTGCTGCTGGGGGGAGAGCGGCCGCCCCGCCCGCGATGGAACGCGGGGCTGCCCGGCGCGGCGCAGCGCGCGCCACACACCTCACGCGGCCGCCCGGGCAAGTACACTCTCGCCCGCGCGACCTTAGGACCCGGCTCGCGCCCGCGCCCGCGCTCACTGCCGCGAACTCTCGGCCCCAAGCGCTCCCGCGTCACTCTCCTCCCTGCCGTCAGCAAGCCCCACCCCCTACGACCGCAGCTGCCGGGCGGGATTTAACGAGACAGCGCCCGGCCAAGGGATTGGTCCAGGCCCGGCCGATTGTCTCAGGCAAGCGAGCTAATTGGGAGAGGGCACAGCGGCGCGCGACTCTTACTCTGAGGGAAAGCTAAGCTGGGGGTAGCGGGCGGGGGCACGGAACCGGCCCCGGGCAGTGGGTTCAGATCCAGCCCATTCCCAGGCCCCAGTGGGCAGGGTGCTGGAGCCTGGCCGCTGCTCCCGTGAAGGGGAGCAGGGCAGACACTTAGCCGCCCGTAGGGTGACCAGACAGCAAATGTGAAAAACCGGGACGGGGTGCGGGGTAATAGGAGCCTATATAAGAAAAATACCCAAAAATCGGGACTGCTCCTATAAAATTGGGACATCTGGTCACCCTAGCCACCCGTCCAGTTGTCTCAGCGCCCGTGGCTTCCGGCCGCTGCCCCCTGCTAACTCGCTCAGCTAAAGGACCCCAGGGGGTCTGGGAGGCCGTGTGGGTGTAACCCACACACGGAACAGAAACTGTCCAGACAGACGCCTCTCCTGGCGCTGCTGGCCCCAAAGTCACTAGGCTGCTACATGCCCAGCATAAAGCCAACGGGATAGGACAGAGCGCTGGGGCTGGGGGTTGTAGCAAAGAGGAGAAATTCAGTGCTGACAAACAGCAGCGCCTGTAACCAGGGAGAACAAAGAAATTGCGTACTTGCAACACCCATTGCACTGCAGCGAGTTTAATCTTATCTCACTAGTATTGTTGCGAAATTCCTTTTTTATGTAACCCGGCCAGCTCCTGTAGTTGCTTCAGGGAAGGTGTGGAATTGGGAGTAGGAAAAGTGGGTCTCCAAGAAGATTGTTTTCTGAAGTGGTTGAAACTAGAAAAACATTTTGAAAATCACTGCGCTGTTCATTTTTATAAAGCTCTCAGCGCTAAGGGTTATCTCCCCCTGATCCTTCAATCTCGATCTTACAAGTAACATGTTATTCAAGTATCATAAGGATAACTGGACACAAGTCAGATATTACGAATGGCAATATACAAAAACCTGTAAGAGAACACTTCAACCTTCCTGGCCACACAATAGCAGATTTTAAGGTAGCCATCCTACAGCAAAAAAACTTCAGAACCAGACTTCAAAGAGAAACTGCTGAGCTTCAGTTCATTTGCAAATTTGACACCATCAGCTCAGGATTAAACAAAGACTGTGAATGGCTAGCCAACTACAAACAGGGCCAGCTCCAGGCACCAGCTGAGCAAGCTGGTGCTTGGGGCGGCAGATTGTTCGAGGCGGCATTCTGCCCAATCCTTTTTTTTTTTTTTGTTCTGCTCCGGCCGCCCTGTAGGGGGCGGTGGCACGGAGAACCAGAGCACCCTGCAGGGCAGTCCTCTTCCTTCCCTCCCCGCCGACCGGAGCGGAGCCCTTGCGGCAGGCGGCAGGAGGCGGCGCAGCGGGAGGGGCCGTGTGGCAGCGCCCCTGCTGTAGCCCTGGCCGCCCCCTTCTCTCTCTCTCCTGCCCACTCCCTCCCCCGCACTCCCCCCAAGCCGGTCCCCCTGCACCCGTGCCCCGGCCCCGCCACAAGGTTTTTTTTTTTTTTGCTTGGGGCGGCCAAAAAGCCAGAGTCGGCCCTGACTACAAAAGCAGTTTCTCCTCCTTTGGTGTTCACACCTCAACTGCTAAAAGAGGGCCTCACCCTCCCTAATTGAACTAACCTCGTTATCTCCAGACTGATTCTTGCCTGCATATTTATACCTGCTTCTGGAAATTTCCATTACATGCGTCTGACGAAGTGGGTATTCCCCACGAAAGCTTATGCTCCAATACATCTCAGCCTAGACAAATCCACACAAGAGGTCCATTTCCTAGACACTACTGTGCTAATAAGCGATGGTCACATAAACACCACCCCATACCGGAAACCTACTCACCGCTATACTTACCTACATGCCTCCAGCTTCCATCCAGGACACACCACACGATCCATTGTCTACAGCCAAGCTCTAAGATACAACTGCATTTGCTCCAATCCCTCAGACACAGACAAACACATACAAGATCTCTATCAAGCATTCTTAAAACTACAATACCCACCTGCTGAAGTGAAAAAGCAGATTGACAGAGCCAGAAGAGTACCCAGAAGTCACCTACTACAGGACAGGCCCAACAAAGAAAATAACAGAACGCCACTAGCCGTCACCTTCAGCCCCCAACTAAAACCTCTCCAGCGTGTCATCAAAGATCTACCTATCCTGAAAGATAATCCCTCACTCTCACAGATCTTGGGAGACAGACCAGTCCTTGCTTACAGACAGCCCCCCAACCTGAAGCAAATACTCACCAGCAACCGCACACCATACAACATAAACACTAACCCAGGAACCTATCCTGGTAACAAAGCCCGATGCCAACTGTGTGTCCACATATCTATTCAAGTGACACCATCATAGGACCTAACCACATCAGCCACGCTATCAGGGGCTTGTTCACCTGCACATCTACCAACGTGATATATGCCATCATGTGCCAGCAATGCCCCTCTGCCATATACATTGGCCAAACCGGACAGTCTCTACGCAAAAGAATAAATGGACACAAATCTGACATCAGGAATCATAACATTCAAAAACCAGTGGGAGAACACTTCAACCTCTCTAACCACACAGTGACAGACTTGAAGGTCGCAATTTTGCAACAAAAAAACTTCAAAAACAGACTCCAAAGAGAGACTGCTGAACTTGAATTAATATGCAAATTAGATACAATTAACTTAGGTCTAAACAGAGACTGGGAATGGTTGGGTCATTACACTAATTGAATCTATTTCCCCATGTTAAGTATCCTCACACCTTCTATGGGTCATCTCGATTATCAATTCAAAGGTTTTTTTTCTCCTGCTGATGATAGCTCATCTCAATTGATTGGCCTCTTACAGTCGGTATGGCTACTTCCACCTTTTCACGTTCTCTGTATGTATAAATATCTTCTTTCTGTGTGTTCCATTCTATGCATCCGAAGAAGTGGGCTGTAGCCCACGAAAGCTTATGCTCAAATAAATTTGTTAGTCTCTAAGGTGCCACAAGTACTCCTGTTCTTTTTGCGGATACAGACTAACACGGCTGCTACTCTGAAACCTCCAATACATCTGTTAGTCTATAAGGTGCCACAGGACTCTTTGTTGCATGTTATTCAAGGATGGTCACTTTATGCATCTTCCTTTCCCAGTTGACTGTCCCATAACTATTAGTAGCAATCATAAAATGAGGGAAATTAAAAGACAAGCTTACTCTTATTTCCAGTAAAGCATGGGCTAAGTATGAATAACAAGAACTGGGGTAATAAAACAGGAGTGGAATTACATACTGTACACATCTCACTGAATTAAACTATCTTTTATATACAACCAAAACATTTTTTAAGATTTTAAAACAGAGACTATACAAGTCCTTTGCATCCAGAAATCCAGAGCAAGAAAACTTTGGGGGTGAGAAGTGAATTTTGATTTTGCTCTGTTCTGTTTTACTTTGATGTTTGTTTATTTATGGGTGCCTTGTGCTTCAACCTCAGTCATGCACATACATGCTATTATACACTTGCAAATTCAAAATAGTTTATTTGAATCCATTTCAGTCTTTTTTCTAAATATTGTGCCTGGTATCTGTAGCAAAAAAATCAGTAAATTTATTATTATTTTTTTTACTATGATTGTCCGGTAGATTGTTTTTATTATATTAGTATTTTTGAGGGGGGAAATATAGGGAATAAGTGTTTATATACCATAATATAAATGTATTGCTGACCAAATTTCTTTTTGAATAAGCTTTCTAAAACAATTTGACAACATTATTTAAATGTTAATTTCATGTTTGAAAACTAGGTCAAGAAATAGCTCTTAGTCTGAAACTTGAATTGTAAAGGGCATTTTTCCCCTAAAAAATTTTTTATAGATGAGTTCAACCTCTGGAGAGAAAAAAGAGGGTGATAGTGACAATACTGACAACCTTAACTATAGCCTTGGATGACTTCTCTATATATTGTAAAGGGTGTAATGAAAAAAGAGGAGGGAAAGTCTCTATGGAAAATTCACTTTGAAGATTATTGTTTAAGACAAACTGAAGTAGAGCTGCCAACAGTATTATAGAGCTGTACAAGGACTGCAATGCTTCCACATGGGTGGCAATCCATGTATTGTAAGGCTGGCTCTGCACACAATGCAACACAGGAAATTTGGAGTTACATCTCTATTTTGGACTTTAATTCACTTTGTGTTGTCTAGATATTGAAGAAAATCTTAGGATAAAGGTGATCTTACTAAGAATCTTATCTGTGCTTTTCCTTCAGGCAGAGAAACATTGGGGCACATTGGAGGATACACTTTTTAAAAGCTGATTTTTTATTGTTATTGCTAGTTTATTGCTCAGTTAAAGTAATACACTGATGAGCTGGCTTGATGCAGTCGTTTAGTTCCCGGTGGAAAGGAATCAATACAGGGAGTGAGGTATTTAATCATTTACCAGGACAGCACAGGTTGTTTTTTCCACTGACTAGATTAAAAAGACACTGTTCTTTCTTCATTTCTGCTAAGTGACAGACTTAAGATGGTTGTGCTTACTTTTTAAGGCAGACTGTGAAAATGTACTATATGTCCTATGAAAAGCTACACAGAATACAAGACATATAATACTCACTCTCATAAGCAGTTTACTACTGGGTGACCTTCTCCTGTTTATTCTGAGGGAGTCCACATACTGATTTGTTAGTACAAAGAAGACATAAGATGAAATACAAACTATGGCTCAGGAAACAGAGGGCTATCCCCACCCTTAGCAATTATTTGAACCACAGGCCCAGATAGCCTCCTCCTGTAACAAAGTCCACAGGAGGATTCTGGAAAATATCTGTGGAGATCCCCTTGGAGAGATTCTCTCTCCTCCCACTCACACATATACTGTTGAGGGAAGAAATTGCCCACCCTTGGGGAGGGAAAGCTGCTGTCCTGCTCCCAAACAGAGTGGTTCCATGTCCACTTTTGACCCAGCATGCCAGTCCCTACTTCTCAAATCTATGACTCCAGTGGAGCCACACTGCCAGGGACTGAGCACAAATGCCCTGCCTGAGGGCTCTTAAGAAAAGATAATATAGCCCAAGGGTGGCCATATGGGGCTGGAAACGGGGGATGACTTCTATGACTCTGGACTTGTCACTAGCCTGCCCAGCACCTCACCTCATCCCACCCCTTCGCTCTCCAGCCCTTCCCTCAATACAGTCCCTAAACCATGGAGAACCTTTTATATTATCTAGAGAAGAGGGGCACATGGTGCCATGGAAGCAACTGAGCCCCTGTCCCACACAGGGGAAGGGAGAGAGTTCCATGCAACCGGTAATCTCTTTTCATGTATCTTCAGTGCTTAAAAGGGGTCTATCATAATCTGCAAGCAGTCTAAAGTAATGAAGTCAATGTCAAGCTGCATATGTGAGTGGTATGATAAGTCACATGACAATGACAAATATCTATTCATATTTTGTAAGATGTATGGTATAAGGTAAAATAACATAAGAAAATTATAAAATCCTAAATGTTAACATACCCAGGACCAGAATTGACTGATCTCTAGGATTAAAACATGCTCTCAGAAAAACACAGATTAGCTATTCTAGGTCACACTGAACAAGTTTTGATTCTACATATAAAAACAGAATAGACAGAGTTTTTATGCTGATGCTGAAAATCTAGGTGATAAGCTCTTACATTATACCCAAAATATCCAGTTCAGATTCAGGCAGGTTGTCAGGTCAATTGAAATCTCCCCATTGTTGCTGTCATTCCTTTAGGGATTAGTAACACTAATTTCATCTCCTACTTTGTCCACAGTTGCTGGTGTAACAGAGACCCCTCAGAGATTTTCTATTCTTTCCTATTGCTTCTAGTTTTATTCAGTCTTTCCTCCTTGTGCCCTACCCATTTCTTATCCTTGCCTATAAGTTGTTTTGGACAGATGCCATGGCTTCTCCACCTCTTCCCTTTTTTGTATTGCTGAATAAATTTACCCATCCATATTAACTATCAAGTCATGGTTTTGATTATTCCCAGGTTTCAGCTCTATTAGATCATACTCTTCCATGTTTGCTAGCATCTGTCTGCTGTGCTTCGTGTACTGATATAAAGTTACTGAATTGCCTACCCATTCCTTATTATTCCCTTCCTTGAGTGTACATTGAAGCACAGATTCTCAAAGGTATTTAGGCACCTAGAAGTTAGGTGCCTAAATGTCTTTGAGGATCTGGGCCCAGGTCTCTGAGATTGACTATTCTCATAATGCATTCAGATTCAGCCTGTAGCATGTCATCACTAGCATAGGCCTTTCTCCATACCTGCATAAAAGGAAAGGCATGTTTATCTTTGCTATAAACTGGAATTGTAGCCAAAGGCACAAATCCATGCTATGCAGACAAGAAATTTCAGAGTTTTGTTTCTGAATCAAGATTAGGTTCAATGAGCCAGGAGTCCTATGCTGCTTCTGTTACAAGAGAGATGATTTATTTATTTATTTATATGAATAGAGCCCATACATAGCAGAAACTGTTTTGTCATACAAGATTTCAGAGTCTTTAACAAAAACAGTAGTGTCCTGCTTTGCATGAAACATTATTTAGTGGAGAATAAAAGTAATACATAAATCAATATAAGTCTATTAAAATATCATTTCTATTAGAACAAAGCATTAATGAATTATATACAGGATGCTGATAACGTTCAGTTCAATTCAACTATACTGTTACCATCAAAACAAAAAAATTTTCCCTTACTCCACGTAAAGCTGCTGGTATTCATTCTTTAAGCAATTATTCATTACTGAGACCTGAATAATGCATGTAGTTTTCAAGTGTTTTCATTACTTTCTGGCTTTCTTCCCTCTTTATGATTGTGTCCCTTAATATATTCAACTGTTTCACATTCAAAGGGAGTTACATTTGTTTAATACATGGTCTAGCAGATTCTGTTTATGGAGAAGACAACTCTAAGCTCTGAAAGTCAAATACTAGCACCATTTCAGACAGCAGACCTGGGCCCAGTCCAGCATCCAGAAAGACACTAAGCACATCCTTGGAGGTACTCTGAACCCTTAGTCTTCAATAGGAATTAATGGCACTCAGCATATCAGTGGAACTGCTAAGCACCTTGATGGACTGAGACCCATATGAAATGTGCCTCACAAGAACTTGATATAGAAACCGAAAAAGTGATGACACCATTTCCATCTCATTTCAAATCTCGTATGAAAAGTCTTTTCTTGTCCTTGCCTGTTCTTCTTTGTGTCTCTCTTTTATTATGTCATGTAATCTGAACGCTGAAGTGTTTTGGAATTAAGAGTTTTTCCTTCCTTTGATTTATTGGAACGCTTTTATATAGAAATTTACTAAAAGAAGCCTCTGTTACACTACAGAATCTCCAAGTGTAAAAGTACTAAGAACAACACAAATCTAATAATTATAAATTAAATTATCTAATCCACAGATTAGGAAAAAGAACCACAGTATACGTTTAAATAAAAAATGCCCCTTTTCCCTTCCCATCCCACCTCAGCTTCATCCCTCCAGATGAAAGAATTATTTATTATGTGCAAGACACTCCAACTGGAAATTGGCAGTTTTTCCCTCTCTGTATGTTATCCCTGCCTGAGGGGAAATGATGGAGGCCTTATGTTTCCAGGGTAACTTTCATAAAACATGTATACAATACGTGCAGTTTCACTTCCTCTCAGCAGCTTTAGTCAATCTAAAAGAATTCTGTTCTTTAGTCCAGAGAGGGGCCTGTGGACCCATGGGATGAAAGAGTTTTAGGTCACATCTACACTACAAACTTTGGTCAACATGAGTTAGGTTGGTGTACAGCCGCTGAAGTTTATATATCACTCAGGTGTGTGCATACTCAGCTGCTTGTGTTGACAATGTGCATACTTACAAGGAGTGCTTGTCTTACTATACAGTGCTATGCACTATGGGTAGGTATCCTTGTGTGCTATGCACTGCCATCTGGCACAATGCCTTTTGGGACATTTTTGCAGTGTTTTGTGGGATAGGGATTTGCCCACGGATTTCTGGGAGATAAAGCTCAAGTTCCCAGCATGCAACTTTTCCCATCCAATAAAACCTTCCACATCCCATAATTTTAGCACCATTTTTAAAAAAACCTCAAAGAGCCTGAACCCCAGCTGGATATGATTCTCAACAAGGAGGAAAAGATATAAAAATGAAGAAAGGAGGCCCTAAATTTCTTCTCCCCCTTGTTTCTACTCAGGACATCAACAACATTTGAAAGATTAAGGAAGGGTCATTGAACTGGGGGAGTGGCCTGGCTGAAAGAATTCAACCAGACTGCTGTAAGCATATGGTGAGAGAAACCTTTTGCTTTAAATTCACTTAGCTTGTTAAGTTAGATTTTAGTTTGTGTTTTACCTTTTGTTTCTTTATAACCAATTCTGACATTTATGCCTCATTACTTCTAATCTCTTAAAGTCTATCTTTCTGTACAATACCGCGTTTACAATGGTGCCAGTGGCACCATGGCACCTGGCCCGCTCCGCTTGAGGCCCCAGGCCCCACCAGCTCTTCTCTGCCCTCATGACATACATAAAGGCTAAAACTATCCATATACCATTATTATAAGCATGTGATTTGAACTATACAGCTATTCATAGTAATTTGGTGGAGGTCAATCATATGAGAGCATGTGCTAGATGTAGCTGGTCATTCTTAGGGTGACCAGACAGCAAATGTGAAAAATCAGGACAGGAGGTGGGGGGTAATAGGAGCCTATATAAGAAAAAGACCCCAAAATCAGGACTGTCCCTATAAAATCGGGACATCTGGTCACCCTAGGTCATTCTGCACATCAAGGCTTTTTTCTAGAATTCACTGTCCAGACTCATACAATCGTTTGTGTTGCTGCTGTTTGATCTTTCCATCTCAGCACCAGTTTAAAAGCTGTTATTCTTTAGCTTCTTGTAACTGCAAGAAAACCAAATTCTCTCTCTTACCACTATAGTGAGGACATGGAATAAGGGAATCAATGTAGAACTTCCCTTTGCTAAACACCACTTGCTCCCCTATGTGCTCTATTATGGAAACTTGTGTTCATATGATTTGCACAGAGTACACAGACTGCTGGTTGGTCATGCCAGCTGATCACATGTTGACCAGTTTGCAAAAAGCAGTCACAATTGACATCTATACATCATGAGCTTGCAATGAATGTACGCCATGGGTAGTTTGTTTCTGTACGACAAAGAGCTTTTTACGGAGGACCAACTACATAAGGATATTTTGCCCTCCTGTAGGGGATCACAAAACATTTTACAAATATTTATTAACTGAACATCACAATAATCTTTGTTGGAGAGATGACCGTTAGCCTCATCTTACAGGTGCATACACTGAGTCTGAGCGACTTGCCCAAGATCACAAAGCAAGTCAGTGTTTACTTTTGGGGTGAACACCTGACTCAACTAATGTCAATGGAGTTTTGTCATTAACATCAGCAGGGCCAGGATTTCAACCCAGGACTCCAACTCCACCATATTATCTGATAGACACCACCACCTCCCCTCAGATAAAAGATTTATATTTAAAAGTACATTAAGAGGGATGTACTATAGGTAGACGAAGGTATATTTATAATCATAATTATAAAACCGGCACTTTTTTACCTATACTATAAAAAAACTATATAATTACACCTAAAAGAATGTTAAGATTTTTCATTATTCCTTTCATTTTTTATCATTTACTTTTTGCATTTCTCAGCTTAGAGAAGAAAATAAAGCTATTCATTTTCATGTCATGTACATTTAATTACAATTCATTTTCACTTTCATGTTAACAAGCCCTATTCCAATGCAATAGTGCATGTGTTACAAACTCAGAGGATAGTATTTATTATTCTTAAAAGCATTTACTGGAATTATAAACAATTAAAACATTTCTATTTGAGCAAAGATTATTTTAAATCACTTTTATTTTTGTGCAGCAAATTTGACCTTAGTGTCTCTCTAATTCAATTTGAAACCTTTTATTTTAGAATGTTATATTGATCCAGCAGCAAACTAATAATACTTTGATCTTTTTCATTAGTAGTCAAAAGCAGGCTTCAATAAATGTTCATTTTTGGATATGTTAGTGAGTCATTGCTTTAAAGGAATGTTGTCAAAGTCGACAGGCCCCAAATGTGATCTCTCCCCTTTCAAACAATAAAAAAATAGTATTACCATAGTCTTAAAATCCATTCTCCAGTATAGAAGAGGTCATCAGCCTATACAAGACAGGCTGCAAATATCTTAAAAAATGAATGTTTGTTTGAACTGCAACCAAACAAATCCTCCTTCCCAGGAACCTGAATTCCTAACACATGGTGCTCCCCTGGGTCTCTTGTTGTTGATTTTGTTTTTTGTGGGGGAAGGGAGGACTGTGCTTGTTAACCCTAACAACATAGAAAGTGTAGTATACAACAACAAACAAAGATTACAACACGTTCACAAAAGAACATTGCTAAAGAAGGTTGGAGGAGTGAGTTTATTGTAGGGATGTAATAAGCATCTCAAGGAAGAGAGTAAAAATACCAGGAGAGTCTTTGCAGCACATAAAGAAGGAATCAAAAGAAATTTAGAGCTTACAACATTATATCGCACAGAAGACTAATAGCCTTGGTGATGTGGACAAAGACAGAATGAACCAACCAGCATCTCTATCTTATGGGACAGGGAGAGCAAATACAGCTAAAACAGAAAATCCCCTCTCTTCCCCAGCAGCTTTCCTTCTGTACATCAGCTTGGAAAGAAGAAAACAATCCCTACCTCTGAGCCAGAACAAATGAGAAAGGGCCTCGTCCCCTATAATAGCTTGGAGAGGGACCAAAGAGACCACATGCACCTGTCCACCTCCCTCTTCAAAGCTCTCTTTCCTGCTCTTGCTCCTTCTCCCCCTGAAGTAAGTGGCCAAACTCCAGCTGATTTTAATGAAAATACAAATGGATCCCCCAAGAGAAGAAAAGAGCCTTCCCCTTCCCATTAGCTAGTAAGAATAAGGAGAAAGAGAGAGAACCTTTCATTTTCTGAGAGAGGGGGAGCTGCTAGTCTAGGAGAATATGCTGGAATGGCAAAATGAGTGCCTGAAATTGCTACTGTTTCCTTGAGCACCTATTGTAATTGAATGTCTGTTCAACCTATGAACTGGCTAATCATCATCAGCACCCGATGGATGGGGTGATATATAGATGAAACAAGAAATAAACTAGAAAGTCAAGTTAAAATTGAAATTCCAAGGAGACAAGAAGCAAGGGCAGGAGAGAGGGGATCTGTTTTTGCCAAACGGACAGGGACAAAAATCAGCAGATAAAAGATATCGAAAGATTTCTAATAAGCTAAAACAACAGAATACCAAAAACAAAAAAATTGAAACAAAAGGAGTATAATCTAATACTGTAAGTGGGGTTTTGGGAGCCAGTCTTGCTTTGTAACCCTAGGGAAAGCATTTTAACCTCTCTCACTATCTCAGTTTCCATATCCGTGGACTGGGAATAACACTATTACTTACCCCAAATGTCTGTGTAGTTTAACGAACATCTGTAAGGGGCTTTGGGACTTTAAGATGACAAATGCAAAGTAAGAGTGTTTCTAAAATGTAAGTGTCCTTTTAAACTACTGCCTTAGTCGGTCCTGGTTCCAGGATGATGCAGCAAAGGCTCGCACCAGCCTCCAAACCTGCGGCCAGCTCCAGCTCTCATCGAGGATACCAGATATCTATGCTGGTCGTCCCCCCCCCCCCCAACAAGGGGTGGTAGGAGGGTAATAGCTCCATTATTTATTCGGCAGTCGCCACCTTTATTTAATACCCTACGGCATCTTTTAACGTGCATCGGCTCCCTCCACCCCTTTCCAGCCTACAGCCGACACAACGAAGATACATGACGTACCCAGCAGTGCTTTGAGGGGACTCTGGGTATGGTAGTTTGCTGCCTCATCACCTGATGCTGTGGGCAGGCGCTGTGGAGAGTTTGTAAGAACTACAAACCCCACCAAGCAGCGCGACTGGTGGTCTGGCTGGTGCAAGCTCTGTTACTTTTGCATGCTTGGAAAGCGGGCTACTAGTAGCAGAGGGTTGAGCGTGTTGGTTTGCAGTTCTGAGCTAAATGGCTTTTCCCGGGACAATGTATTAATGCAGAGATCCTTTTTGCTTTTATTTTAATTTTTTCCCCAACGCTAAGGTGTTGCAATGGTGGGATTTATTGATAACCTGGTGGCATTACAAGATCAGTTGTGTCTATTGCAATTAAGTTTCAAGAATCTGGATGTAGGGGAGACTGCAGAGAACTGAGCATGCACTTGTAACTGTGCTTGTCCACCGGAATTGCTTCTGGTTGCACCTTTTATTTGTCTGTGTAGATTTTTAATATTTCCAATTTGTAAAAATAATTTATTGTTATTTGGAAGCGGCTACCCGCCAGGAGCATGCATCGGTTTGCAGTGCTTACCAAGCAAACTGCGGCAAGCCCGGGCTGTAAAGGGCCAGGGTCCTGCAGGAATGGAAGGAGAAACGTGGCTTTGCGATGCATTGCCTCGCTGGTGGAGGGGAAACAGCACCAGCAGCGCTTTACCCAGCGTACTCGCCCGGGGAGAGAAGGACTCGTGCGTTGGAACAGCGCTGCTAAGGCCTCTGCAGTGAAAATCAACGAGAAGACAAGCAGGGAGAAAATCCTGACGCTGGAGTCCATGAACCCCCAGGTGAAAGCGGTGGAATACGCCGTGAGGGGTCCCATTGTCCTGAAAGCTGGCGAGATCGAGAAGGAGCTGCGGAAGGTGAGGCGCATGGCGAGGCGGGGGTGAGCGCTCGGGCTGATTCCCAGACCACTTCCCTACAGTCCTGGGTGCCGGGCAGAGGGGGATGGGCGACCCCCTTTGTTCTTCCGGCCACTTGGCCAGGTGTTGCTCTCTTTCTGCCGGGGGCCGTGCTGGGCCAGCCCCTGGCCACTCCTCCGCTGCAGCGGCTCCTGATTGGGGCTGGGGGAACCCAGGAAGGAATGCACGTTCCTGCCCGTCCCCTCCTGCACGTTGATAATCAGCGGCAGAAT
>NW_020664481.1:32900376-32997043 GCF_002925995.2 Terrapene triunguis | reverse complement strand
AATAGTTATAAAACTAGTCAGGCCTCTTTGGAGGTGGAAGAGGAAAAAGACAATAAACAAATGCTCTCTCCAAAACATTTGTTACTATCTCCTGCCTCATTGCACAGGTCAACTGACATATACACTGTGAAAGCAGTATTTACTTTTCTTTTTCTGCCTTGCCCCTCTAACAGTCTTTGGTGTAATCCAGTGCCCCTTTGTGTTTACACAAAAAGGTGAAAACAATGAGGAGTAATTGTGGCACCTTAGAGACTAACAAATTTATTAGGGCATAAGCTTTCGTGGGCTAAAAAGGTAAGTGATCAGTTTTCCCTATACAGTGGGTGCATTTAAAATATTCACTCTAATTTTAGAGCTACTATATGTTTAAGTGGTGTTCTCAATTTTAAATATCGTGAATATCCCTGAAACATGTATTATTTCTAGAACTGAAAAGGTCTTAACTACATCCACTATACCCATCATAGTTTTGAAAACTTCAGGTTCCTGTTACTCCCTTCTTTTTTTTCAAGCTGAAGTCATTAAGGCTATGTCTACACTACAGCTTATGTCAGCATAATTTGTTGCTCAGGTCTGAGTAAACCAGGGATCGGTAACCTGCGGCACGTGTGCCAAAGGCGGCACGTAAGCTGATTTTTAGTGGGACTCTGCTGCCAGCCAGGGTCCAGGCTGCCGGCCCGCTCAGCCCGCTGTCTGCCTGGATGAACAGAACCCCAGGCCGGCAACGGGCTGAGAGGGGCCGGCGGCCAGGACCCCGGCTGGCAGGAGCCGGCGGCCGGATCGCCAGACCAGCAGCAGGCTGAGCGGCTCAGTCTGAGTGGCTCAGTCTGCCGGTCTGGGGTTCCTCTGCTGCCCGCGCTGCCAGTCTGGGGTTCCATCTGCTGGTTCCTGTAAAATGTATTACTGGCACGCAAAACCTTAAATTAATGAAGACTTGGCACACCACTTCTCAAAGGTTGCCGACCCCTGGAGTAAACCAACCCCGTGAGCAACATAAGTTACACCGACATAAGTGCTAGCGTGGAGTGGACAATGTTATGTCGGTGGGAGAGCTTCAGCTACCGCTGCTCATAGGTGTTGAAATAGTTAAGCCAACCGGAGAGCTCTCTCCCATGGGCTTAGAGCGAGGACATTAGAGAGCTTACAGTGGCGCAGCTTCACCAAGGTAAGCTCTCTAGCGTAGCCATAGCCTTAGACTCATGTTTTCTAAAATGGTCACTGAGGTTGTGTGGCTCCATCTTTAGGTATTTTATTTATTCATCTATTTTAAATGTGCCCAACATGAGACCTTGGGCCTGTTTTTTGGAATATTGAGCACCTACATTTGGGAGTTGTGGATCTTTTAGCATGTCTGAAGACTGGGCCCAGAGTGTTCCAAGTTAGGTACCAAAATCAGTCATTGCTTTAGAAAATTTTGGCCTTAACACCTTGGCCTCAGATTCCTCATCTGTAGAATCCCTACTGATGTTAAAAAAAACATTTTAGTGATTTAGGCATTGTTATTTCTAGCACTGTTTACACCACAGCTTTCCTGATCAATGTGGACAGACTTTTATAATCTATAACATATATAAACCTGAGGAAAAGTTATGAGTAGCTCGAAAGCTTGTCCTTTTCTTGAGCAGAAGTTGGTCTAATGAAAGATATTACCTCTGGTTTTGGTTTGTGGAGGATCTTAGTGAGGGGCCTTGTGAAGACTGACTGGCAAATGTGTGTAGAAGAATACTATAGATGGGCTAAATGCAACAAATGACCACAAGTTTTGCCTTTCCAAATTATTTGGTTCTCTTTTGTCGTTATTTATATGATGGATGATTTGGATTCAGAGAGGTTGAGCTTTGCACAAATGATTTTCTGAGTGTAATTCAGTAATGCTAAAAAGAAACTTTTCAAAAGCCCCTTTAAATATAAACTCCGTCTTTCAGTCATGTCCTGGAGAGAGCTCTAGGGGAGGTCCTAAGACTGTGGTATTGTTTGTTTGTTTGTTTTTAATTTCACACCTAAATTGAAGGGATGATTTCTCTGCCTCTTACGGAGTTTGCCCCCTCTGTGCTATCTCTCCGATGCATTATATTTCAAAACATTTCTTGGGGATTGGCCTCTAAAACTCACTTGCAGGATTGTCACCGTCACTCTGTCATACAATGGAACTCTGTGCTATCTATGATTTTAGGAATAAAATATAAACACTTCCAGCATATTCAGTGACTATATGTTTGTTTTGCTAACTAGTGTTGTCCCCTACCTTGATTATGGTTGGAAAAAGCCTTTTTATGTAACCTGGAAAACAAATGAATATATTTTCCCAGTTCTTCAATCCTTCTCTCTGTAAGCATATGCATGCATGATACACAAGCTACCTCACTGGCTAAAGGGGCTAACCTTTTGAGAGCCCCTTGTTAACATAAGAAAAAGTCGCTGCTAATGGTTTTTATAAAATGCAATTTTCAGCTGTTTGGCTCCTGCTTTGTGGCAGATTTTTCCATGTAAAAAACAAGTTTTTTCTTTCTCAAAACAGCACAATGGAATATTATCAATGGCCATCTGTATTTAGGTCCACGTGACTATGCACCGGCTGAAGACAAATAAAGCAAACATAGTTTACTGAGCCAACTAGTGCCTAATGGGAAGCGGGAGGAGGAGGAGATGTGAGAAAGCTGAGTAAGTGTATCTGCAAAGAACGTTGTGATCCACCTAAATATGCAAAAGCAGCTGCAGTCAACACTTTCCTTTCTTGCTGTTGTGCTCAAGTTATTCACTCCTTCTTGCATTGAATCCTTAACAGCATTCTGACAGGCACAATTATGCACTTCGAACATCTATTCCTTAAACAATACCTCAGCTAGTAGAATGCTGTTCTATACAAGCAGTGGGTGGCTTTTTATGAACAGAATGATAAATTCCGAGTACCATAATTTATAGTTGAAATATCTTATGTCATCAGATGCCTACTCTAAGTCTATATTTGGCTGCATTGTCGTCAGTATGTGATTGGATGACTTTCAGTTCTGTTTCCTTTTCACAAAAAACACAGTGCGTGCTATGGCCTTTTGCAGGTTTAGGGACATGGCTGAGAAGGAGCTTGGCTGATTCCCACTGCAGACAGAAGTGATGCTGATGGGTGGGGAGAAGAAGCTTGGAGGATGTGGCAGATGGAGTGTCTTCCCCTTCTCTCTCTGTTGAGAAGGGATGCCAACGCCTTGCCAGTGAGGTTCATACCCCCCATGCACCTCCATATTCATGACTGCTCCTCATTCTTAGGAAGTGGATGTGTTCAGAGTTGCCTTTTCCCCCCCGTCTTCTTTTGCATTAGACTCGCTCTGTCTAATATAAACTGTGCCATAGTTATTAAGAAGTGACCAACAGTCTCATTAATTTTTTTCAGTACAATTACATTTCATATTGGCATGTCAAGCTGAACACATTACCAAAGTATAAAATAAAAAGCCTCTCCCACAGGCAATGTGTCCAGGATAGGTGTCCGTTGTGGTTTGGAAGATTTATCCTGATGTCTTTGTCATTTTATTGTACTTTTCTGACATGGTGGCCAGTGGTGTCCTATTCATTTTGCAGTATCATTCTTTCATTTCAGGGTTACACACAGTTTTTCCTCCTCACTTCTTGACTGAAGAGGTTTTGATTATTTTTGATAATTTAAGGAAATGCTTTTTCTTGAACTCCCTCCTATTTTGGACATTGGAGTGGTCTTGTTTTTTTTAAGTTTCTCTTGCAATGTAATGTATGTGGGTCTAATCCTGAAGACCACTTTGACACTCCAGCCAGAAAAGAATAAGATTGCTTGCTTAGTTGTGCAGGTGGAGCATATTCTATGTGAACTGCATGGATTTCACTGGATTATACCAATGTAAAAAAAATCAAGTTTTAAATCTATAGAAAATGGGCTGGCTGAAATGTTAATTTGGTTTTTGACTAAATGAATTTTTTTGTTGCAAAAAGTGTCAGCTTTCTGCAAAAGATTTTTACTTTTGTTGAAAAACCAAACACCCCAAAAACTTTGGCTAAAAACTGAATTTTTATTCTGAGATGCCACCACAGTGTCTCATGGGTGTTGTAGTCTGGGTGACTTATGCCCCAGTTTTCTATGGTCTGGGCTCCCCAGCTGGGCTGTCTCTCCCATGGTGGCTTAGCAAGCAGGAGAAGACTGTATTGCATCATAGGAAATGTGGTCCAGCCAGGAGGACTGGGCCATAGAAAAGAAGTGGGCCATGAGATACATGAAATGTAGCTCTCATGAGACATTGCAGTGGCATTTTCAAATAGAAAATTTTCAGATTTTGACCAATATTTTCCGCAGGAAAAACTTCACTTTCTGACCAACTGCAAGATAAAATTTCCACGCTTTGGGTCTTGGCTACCATGTAGACCCTTTCCCTATTTGAGCACCATTGTGATAGTTGAGAGTAACTGTGCTCCTTCTGGTAGTAGTCGCTGTTGTAGGTTTGAATTTCAGAACAGCTGGAGGCAGTGTGCTTTCAGGGGAAGGGCCTTCAACATCTACAATTTGCTTCTCCCAGCTTCTAGAGATTGCTGACTTTTGAGGCATGGTGCAGAGTTCGCTTTGGCTTTTGCCAAGGAGAAGACTAAGCAGCACATGGTGGTGGTATAGTGATTGGAAGAGGCAGGATAGGGGGATTCTTTTTTGTTGACCCTTTTTAGTGCTGGTTTGGAAATTAATTTTTTTTTTAAATAAGATAGATGATAGTCATATTTTTAAATTAAAAATTAAACAGAATATATTGAAGAGCAAAATATTTGTTGTAGAAATGCATGCTCATTGTTGACCTCTCCTACTTTTCAAATCAACACATTCTTGGAATGGAATTTTCTTTGCTCTATTGTTACAAAAGTTAATTTAATACAAATCACCATTGTATTCTGAGGGGTTGAGCTCAAAATACTCCCAGTGCTCAGATAGTTTCATCACTGCCAGAACCCCAGAACTCTTATTTGCAATATATGTAGGAAGCATTTTCAGACCAGGGTGACTAAAGTTTATCCCATTGAACTCCACAATAGGGTCTGCAGTCACTCGCCTTTAAGGAGACAGCAGTGTCCCATCTTATTCGAAGCACCCAATGCAATGTACTCTATTTTAATGCTGATTTATTGCCACCTCCCAGCAATTGCCAGTGTGTGTCCCCCAGCCTCAAATACATTCCCCCTAGTTTAGACAAAGTTTCAGTGCCCCTTTGTAAACCTTTAATAGTCATTAAAAATGTTATTTCAGTTCAGGAATTAAGTACCAACTTCCCTCCTCCCACGGGGCTGGAGCTGGAAGCACCTGCTTGCCCCGCTGCGGGGGGAAGCCCCGAGTCTCTGCCCCTCCCACCCCCTTGCGAAGCTGTGTGTGGCTCCCGACTGATTTTTTTTCTGTTGGTCAGTGGCCCCTGATAGAAAAGGATCCCCACCCCTGTGGTAGGCAAAGAACTGAATGGGCCTGGAGATTGAAGTATGTTTGAGGGGTAAGATCTGCAGGTCAGAATTTAAACATACACTCTGACAATAGTATCTTCTAAAGTGAAACTGTCAAATTAAGTCACACGTTGTATACAAATGGTTTTCTTTATTCATGTTGTCAGTAACAACTTATATTGGTTCAAGTGAAAATGTTATATTCATTTTACTCTTCACTATTTAAGCCAGGTGTCAGCAACCTTTCAGAAGTGGTGTGCCGAGTCTTCATTTATTCACTCTAATTTAAGGTTTCGTGTGCCAGTAATACATTTTAATGTTTTTAGAAGGTCTCTTTCTATAAGTCTATAATATATAACTAAACTATTGTTGTATGTACAGTAAATAAGGATTTTAAAATGTTTAAGAAGCTTCATTTAAAATTAAATTAAAATGCAGAGCCCCCTGACAGGTGGCCAGGACCCGGGCAGTGTGAGTGGCACTGAAAATCAGCTTGCGTGCCGCCTTCGGTTTAAGCCATTGGTTTACTTTCTGTACTTACCTCTGTTTGGACAATGGCAGTAATGAAATCATTTTCACTTTAATAGTCCTAATTTCAGGTTTCATGTGCTGTAATGTTTGGGTTAAAAATACTGGTGTGACTGTTTGTTTGGTAACTCCTTTTTTGTTCCTTTTGAGGTTTTTAAATTGTATGGAAACATCTCTTCTGACTTACTAGCCTAATTTAAGGCTAAATGTGAGTTGACAGTGTCCTGGAGCTATGGAAAAGTACAATAACAAACAGTTTAGACACTGACATGTAGAAATATGATTTGACATTCAGGAAAAACCAACAATGACATGATTTATTGATCACACTCAAACACAGGATGGCTAATTTAATATGAAAATTGATGTTTAGCCTAATATGTCCTGAGCAGGGGGAGAAAGCGGTAGAAAAACATCTCCCAGCAGATAGCTGTTGACCTCATCAAGACAGAACTGTTCTTCCTCATTTGCCTGCACATGTTATGTAATAGGAAGATACAGTAGTGCAGTGGTCTCCAGCCTTTTTACGCCCAAGATCACTTTTTGAATTTAAGGGCAACCAAGGATCTACCCCGCTCACTCCACCCCTCCCTCTCTCCGTTGCTCACTCTCCCCCACTGTCACTCACTTTCATCAGGCTGGGGCAGCGGGTTGGGGTGCAGGAGGGGATTTGGGGTGCTGGCTCTAGGAGGGGGCTCAGGGCTGGGGCAGGATCTGGGGGTGCAGGAGGGGTGAGGGGTGCAAGCACTGGGAGGGTGTTTGGGTGCAGGAGGGGGCTCCGGGCTGGGGCAGAGTGTTGGGAGGCAGGAGGGAGAGCGGGGTGCTGGCTCTGGGAGGGGGGTCAAGGCTGGGGCAGGGGGTTGGAGTGCATGAGGGGGCACGGGCTGCTGGCTCTGAGAGGGTGGTCGGGTGCAGGCGGGGGTATGGGGTACTGGCTCTGGGAGAGGGCTCAGGCCTGGGCAATAGGATGCGGCCTCCCACTGGGCGGCACTTATCTTGGTCGGAGGCGCAGCGAGGCTAAGGCAGGCTCCCTGCCTGCCCTGGTCCCACGCCACTCCCAGAAGGGACCAACGCGCCCCTGCAGCCCCTGGGTGGGGCGGGGTGAACATGGCTCTGCGCGCTGCCCCTCTCTGCAGGCACCACCCTCAAAGCTCCCATTGGCCACAGTTCCTCGTTCCCGGCCTGCGGGGGTGGTGCTTGCAGGCAGGAGCAGCGCGTGGAGACCCTTGCTCCCCCACCCCCGGGGGGGCTGCAGGGGCGTGCTATCCACTTCTGAGAGCGGCATAGGGCTGTGGCAGGCAGGGAGCCTGCCTTAGCGGCAGGCAGCCCCACTGTGCTGTGGTGGCAGGAGATTGCCATTGATTGGGAGAGTCCCCAGGATCGACCAGTCGATCAAGATCGATGGGTTGGTGACCACTGGAGTAGTGAAATCTTGCTTTCTGTAACACTGGTGAAAACTGATGCAGATTAGGATGAGAAAGTTGAATTGTTTTATGATTTTTGGCAAACATTACTTTTTTGATGTTTTTTTGTGTAAAATCACATGAGTAAAGAGAATGTTATGTGATGTGCAGTTAGTTTTAAAATTTGCACAGAGAACTTATTTCCTCTGCTTTGATAGTTAAGTGGAAAAACATTCTTCAGAAGCAGATGCAACTTTTAAAAAAAATCCCTAAACTTCCAATTTATTTTTCAAGGTTAATTACAACATGCCCTGATAAACACTGCCATATATGTTCAGCAGAATGCAATCCACAAGACACAATAATTCAGTCTTCTCATGAAATATAATGGCAAAATCTTTTCCAAGTTATTCCACTATAATTTAGGAGTTTCTTTAATGGGAGGCCTAATCACATGTACTGAGTATTATATAATTCCTTTATTTAAAAAATGTTAAAATTAAATCTTACATATATTTTTTTTATTTTCATGGACATTCCTCTGACTGGAATCTTGCTGGTACATTTAAATAAAAATAATCATCTTTTGCAACATACTCCTGTTGTTTGTAGTCTAGCCACTGGCTCTTAGTACCACCAATTACCTCATCCTAGACCAGGGGACATTAAGGCTCATCACTGCTATTTCAAGTCAGAATCCAGACTCCTCATTTTCCTTCCCCATCAATTACAGTTCTTGTCAGCTTGAATTATACATGCATAACACAAACTCAAAGCCATGCTCTGTGGTAAGCAGGTCAGGTTTTTTGCTGCTGAGAGCTGGTTTAATAACAGAAGATTAGAATGCTAATTCAGGCCTTGAAGTTCCTATGAGTTAGGTGCCCGAGGGTGGTGCTTTTTAGGTCATTTTTTAAAAAGTACTTGGCCTCTGGGGTACCCAGCTCAGTTGTGGTGTTTTTTTGTCTTCTCGTCCCATTAATTATGTAACCTTCTCTTATTTGTGCAATCCACAACACAGACAGGCCTGGTTTATGTAAGGAATTAAAAAAAGAAACGTTTCTCTAATGTGGGCACAGCTAGAGAGCTGAGACCTGTGAGAGGAGAGAGGAAGAGATGGTGATGAAGGCGAAACAATGAGAGACAGACAAGAATGGGCAAAGACTGAAAATAAAGGGATAGTGGGGATTTCAATGAAAGGAGGAGAGCTGCAGGGGTAGAAGAGGCAAACTGAACTTATTCCAAAGGAGATGACACACAGACTGGGGAAAGGGAGTGTTAATGGAGATGATGGAACCTTTTGTTTCTAGGTTGCCAGTTGAAATCCAGCCCAAGAAGGTAGCAACTGAAAGTTATTGCCTATCATAACTTCAGTCCAGTTCCAGTCAAAACCCACCATCCCTGCAATTATCCCTCTTGTTGACAATCTCAGCAGAAGGGCTAAAGAGCGAGTCTTTCATCCCCAGACTTGAGGTGAAGCACTTGGACACTTGCACAACAGCTTATTGTGTTCACTGGTTCTTAATCTCCCCCTGCACCCTCCTCTTCTACCCCTCCCGCAAAAGACTACTTCAGTATACAGAGCTGTCAATACAGCATCTATTTCCAGACCTATTTTCTAGACTTGCACACTTCTGGCACTTCCTTCATTTAAAAAAAAAAAAAAAGCGGGGGAGGGGAGGACACATTGAAGTAGAAATGGAAAAGATTACAGTTGTGTTATTATGCATAAATTTATTCCTGTTTCCTACATTCCTCTGACAGGTTTCCACAGCTCTGTTAACTCCAGAGTGAGGAAAGGTGAGGGCATGTGTGGCAGACAGGGTTCCAAGGAATTGATGCCTTTTGTTGGTTAACTAACTAGGGCTCTATCTTTACTGCTAAAGAAAGGTAGGTTTTTACTGTGGGATAACTAATGTGCGTTAGCCATCCAACTGTAAAATCCCAGTGGAGACAAGGCACTGTAGTTTTACCATGAAGTAAGTTAGGCAAGGTCAATCATGGGCAGGGGAGGGTATAGTGTTGACCTTGTCTAGCTACCACACGGTAAAACCTACAGGTACCTTGTCTCTACTGGGATTTTACAGTGAGATAATTATTGTGCTTTTAAAAAACCCCAAACCAACTCCCCCATACACTTTTTGGCAGGGAAGTCATAGCCTAGATTTAAGGAGCAGGTAATATATTTACTTTTCTGCAATGTAGGCTCTAAGTGCTATGAGGTTAGCTAGACCTCATTAAACTAATCCCTCCCTCCCTCCCTTTACAGTCTAACGTGGGAGCCCTGCTGTACGTGCGGAAAGGCTAGTCTCTCGCATTTCACTGAAGAATGAAGAGGTGGTTTCTGTATACCTCCTTTTTTTTTTTTTTTTTTTTTTTAAACCAAGGAATGCTGTAGCATTTATGGACGAAAAGTGACAAGCTGCATGACTTGTTTGTGTTGGTCATTTGTCTTCTTTGTCAAGATGTTTCTGTTCCAGTTTTGCTAATATATGGCTGGGGAACTGTTATGTGGTCCCTTTGAACTGTGTTTTACAGCTCAAAACAAGCATAATATAGTGTCTTACTCTAAGGCAAAATTCCAACTCTTATACAGTGAACCAAATCCAGCCTTGTAAGCAAGAGCAATTGCCATTACTGTCAATAGGAGTTTTGGCTACATTCTCCAGAGCTGATTTTGGCCATTTCTTTGTGCCTTTTTGTTTGTAATTTTAAACTTAAAATCAAATGAAAATGGCCTTTGTTCTCTGTGGACCTCCAGCTTATTTGAAGAAAGCAACATATTCCCAATCCATTATTTTATTAGTCAGAAATGATACTTGATGCTGAGGAACAGGAAAGGATGTAATTCCAGTCCAGTAAAACTATTGAACCCTAAAAATCAGATTTTGAATTATGAAGGATCTGTAATTCATTCTAAGCACTTCTCCTGTGTAAATCCAGAAGGCTCTGTCTTGACAAGCAAAAAGGGTGTGTCTTTTTAAATTGTGTTGGCTTAAAATTTTGAAAAACACATTCTTTGAGTCTATTGAGTCAGGGTAAGGTAAGACCTTCAGCTGCATCTTGCCTCTCTACCTGCTCCATTTCAAAGGAAGCTTGAATGTTATTGTTTGCCTGTCTCTGAATGGCATCATCTGTTGTAACAGAAATCGACTAAGATCTTAGTCCCATGGCGACCATTGTTACCTTCACCACATCCAGTCTCTATGCTAATACCCACTGACTTCTTGGTAAAGAAATGTAACAGTAACGTAAGTCCTGTTCATAACACTTGATGCAGACAAAAGAAGACAGTTGCATTGCCTGGTCCTAAAACCAGTGCACTTAAAGCTTTTTTTTCTATTCTTTTTTTTCCTTTTAAAGAGAGCTCTGATTACAAATTAGCGTTCAAGTGCTTTCCCTCTATTCTTATAATGGATTCAATTCCTCATAGGACAGGGGTTCTCAGACTGGGGGTTGGGACCCCACAGGGGGTCGTGAGGTTATTACGTGGGGGGTCGCGAGCTGTCAGCCTCCACCACAAACCCCGCTTTGCCTCCAGCATTTATAATGGTGTTAAATATATTAAAAAGTGTTTTTTTAATTTATAAGGGGGGGGTCGCACTTAGAGGCTTGCTATGTGAAAGGGGTCACCAGTACAAAAGTTTGAGAACCACTGTCATAGGAGAAGTACAGCTAGAAAAAACAGCCAGCTGTTTAGATTTCACAGATCAAAAATTTTAAATGCTAGTGTTTTTACTATTAACATTTACATCAGTTAACATCTAAAATCCCCAATCATGGCCACACTGTCCTAGTATCTGTGCAAACACATAATGTAGTACGACACATTTTCTAGCCATAGAGCTTGCAGTCTAACTAGACAAGACACAAACATTAATTAGGCAGACAGTGCATAAACAAACAATCAAAAGAACTAAACTTGTTTACATTTATTTCCTGTCTTTTATTTTCCTCAAGTCATCCTGCTTCCCCTCCCTTCCCTCTCTCCTGTTCAGTTACCCCAGCCAGTGTGCTTCACCACTGTTGACCCCAAATGCTCTCCTTTCATCCTGCCCACCTCACAGATGTAGTTTCAGGTCCAGTCTGGAGAAGAAGAAGGGGTGGGAAATAAGTTACAGAATGGCCAGAAATGTATAAAGGCCTTGTTATGGAGGATCTCTGGGTAGATGGGGGCATTATGGTTTTCATTGCATCATCTGCTGACGTTTCCTGACTGGCTTCTTTCCCCATGGCCCGCCAGCAGGTTCTATAACTATTCTTTTACCTGAGATAAGGTTATGGGGCAGGTGTGTAAGACTTTTGTTGCTTTGGGGCAGGGTGAGTAATGCATGTGATTATGTGCAATTTAAGATTTTCATTACCTTACCACAAAACTGTGTTCTGGTGTATTGAACTGCTTGTCTCTGGTCATTTGCAGTATGCCCCTGCAAACAAAGCGGTCATAGAATCCAAACTCTCTGAACCCAAAGGCTCAGTCTCCAGTGGGACTTTCAGCTGAGTTATAACACGGCTTTATGGGACCTGTTTAAAGCTGGCTGTGGCTGAGCTGGGTTCTGATTATGACCTTATGCTTCACTGCTTACTCAGACAAACCTGTTAGAGTCAGAAGTGTGTGATTGGGCTCATGATTGAGCTGGCGAGTGTGGACAGGGACCAGATGGACATGAAATCCATTTTAAAAGTGTATTGTAGCCTTGGTGTCTACCAAGGCCACCATTTAAACTTGATTTCACCATGGTTTAGCCCTGTCAACAGAAGCTAGATCAAACTTTATCTAAAACCCAGTTGGGCCATAATAGAATCTAGCACAGGGGTCGGCAATGTTTGGCACGCGGCTCGCCAGGGTAAGCACCCTGGCGGGCCGGGCCAGTTTATTTACCTGCTGACGTGGCAGGTTCGGCCGATCGTGGCCCCCACTGGCCGCGGTTCGCTGTCCCAGGCCAATGGGGGCGGCGAGAAGCTGCGGCCAGCACATCCCTCCGCCCGCGCTGCTTCCCGCCACCCCCATTGGCCCGGGACGACGAACCGCGGTGAGTGGGGGCCGTGATCGACCGAACCTGCCGCATCAGCAGGTAAATAAACTGGCCCGGCCCACTAGGGTGCTTACCGTGGCGAGCCGCGTGCCGAACGTTGCCGACCCCTGATCTAGCAACTATTGCTAATTCTGTTTGTTTCATAGTGCAGGAAAGGTTCTCTTTAACTTGTAGGCATTGTTGGCAGCATGCTTCTTTAAACTTGGGTCAATACCTGTGTAGACAAGGCCTAAAAATACTTGTAAAATATTTCTAAATTCTTCCTAAACTGGTATGTAACGACTTCAAACGTGCTTAAAGAATTTTTCCCCCCCTAGAGTTTGTTACTCATTATGCAAGTGTAATACTATGGGGGTTCACCCAAACCAGTAGGAGGTTGTGTCACCTTCTGCCGTGTGACCCCGGGTGCTTGTGTGCTTGCCGCATTGGCTCAGAGCCCTGATACCATGCTCAGAGCACAATGGCCTCACCCTGGCTTCCACCAGCCTGATTATTCCTAAGGTTGAGACCAATAGTCCTGAGTCTCTCCAAAACCATCTCCCCTGCAGTGTCCAGTCTCTCTTACTGTACCCTCACAGAAGTTAAGTTTATTGCCTCCACAGAGACCGATCACACACCCTGTTAATTTAGCTGAGGACTTCGCCCTTCAGTTTGATACACAGAACTGAGATAGTTTTGTAATAAAATAAGAATATGTTTATTAACAAAGAACAGATATGTATGTGATAAGCAGGGATCCTAGTTTTCCGTGATAACCCCCCTCCCCCCCAATTCTCCAATAAAAAAACATAAAAATCTGTGTTTTTCTGAGATTAAAATAAAATGCTGAACTTTAGTTTCCCTAGTCACAATATATAGAGGTATCAGTAGAATAAAATGTTTTATTGTTATATTTAAAAATTTTAAGCAAGTTAGAAGCCTACCATCAATATGAAATTTGTCCTTGCCAAACTCAGTGACATGTCTTATGGGGTGATTTTTTTAAAAACGTTTTCAGCATCTTTTCATAACTTTAATTACTCACATCTGGAGGCTGAAGTGAAAAATGAGTTGCATGAAAACACAAATCCCTATATGCCATTTAATAACCTCTGTACGCCGGAAGCAGTTTATTGGAGTATGTCTAGCTATGTAAATTTAAAGCGCAATCAAAAATCAACCATAAGAGGGAGAGGTTACGCACATTGTATAAGTGACACTGGAACTTTCAGTAAAATTTAGTTAATGTATGTTTTTATTTTTTCACAAAATATAAAAACTAAAGATTCTCTATAAAAACACACATTCCTTGTTTTTCCATCGCAAACGGATTTCTAGGATCCCTGGTGATAAGTAAGAATAAAAGTCACGGATATGGTTAAAAGTAAAACAAAACAAAACATGCTTTTTAGTGACTAAAACTTAACTTCAGCAGGTTGCAATCTTTTGTCTAAACAGGTTTTTCAGTTCCAGCTACTCTTGGTTTTGAGGCCAAGAGGATCCACTTTTCATTAGCTCAATGGGCACCACTTCCCCTTTGTCCCCTAGACCAGTGGTTCCCAAACTGGGGTTCAGGAACCCCTGGGAGTTCACAAAATGTTACAGGGGGTTCTCGGGGGGCGGGGGGGAATTCCCTAATGGCGGACAGAGCTGTCCCTAGGAACCCTGGGCAGCATGGGGCCAGCAGCCTGGAGCCCCTGGACTTCCAAGAGCTAAACAGATCAAAGTAAGCATATCTATCACACTGAGATTTAAACTTCAAGACTTCTTATAAGACATGGAAAAGAAGGTGGATATTTTTTGTTGTTTTTAAAATTAAATAGGCAGCTAGTATTGTTTTTAAAATTATTATGAAGAACAAGTTTAAGCTTTGTTGTAACGTGCGTTGTTTGCCTGGACTGCTCAAGATCTGAATGCTTGTGTAGGAGGAACTCTTTGAGTTGGCTTCTTAAATACCTTCATGCTGTTTCACATCTGATACTCCTTGATGAAACATAGGAGCCTTGTCTTATAACAGTCTTATTCAAAGTGATACAAGCTACGAAAGTGAGATCTTGGAAGAGTGTTGCTGTTTTCATAATGTAATAAAAATACTGTAATGATTAATAATAATAAACAGTGTGTCATAAGCATGTCATAAAAACAAATTTTATATTTCCAAGATCACTGCTTTTATAATTTATACTCAGGTAAAGGAGAAAATCCCTGGAAATATTCATTTTTAGGAGGGGGTTCGGGAGACTTGACATTTTAGTGAAAGGGGTTCACAGGTTGTTGAAGTTTGGGAACCACTGCCCTAGACGATAGATGCTAACATGGCTCTTTGCGTTTGTTTATAATTCCCAAAGTCTACTGTCTCCATTTCAAGAGCCAGGAAGTTTCCTAGGGGTGCAAGCTCAATCTTCCATCGTGATTATTAAAATGGGTTTTCTTGCTCATTTAGCTCTATGACTTTGTTTTCCTTCTATGTAGATGTATCTTTCATTGTCCTCTGAGGTATTACCTGGCTCAATTTACATTGTAGACACAGGAAAAGAGGCAAAATAACATTCTTTTGTCTAGGACAGGCTGGGTTTATGCATTGCTTGCAGAGTATCTTCTAACAAATTTTCAGCACACGTTTATAATTCTTTATACATTAGTATTATTGCGTAATGTATGTACAGGTAATGACCTGCATGTTACTGGTTTGCATATGATACCTTATGTAACACCTTTTATGACAAGAGGTGTTGATTCAATGCATGTGTCCAGCCTAATGGGAGTTATGGTATGGTGTGCCCTCTGCCAGCTGGTTTTGAAGGACTCCTAGGGTCACAGCAGGTTAGGGACATCTTTCCTTAACTAAGCACAACCACTGTTTTAGCTTAATAATAATAATAATAATAATTAATTAACAATAATAATAATAATTCCTTATTTTATTATTAGCGGGGAAAGAGGGAACATTTTTCCAAGGACCTCAAAGTCTACCTTTTTTCTTTGAGTCTGTGCCCAGAACCACACACACACATACATTCAAATCCATCTTTTGTATTGCAAATGTGGGGGTAAAACTAGAGGCCATGCTTTGAAAATGTGTCCTGTTTTTCTTTTGTAAAGTGCTGTGAGATCTGTTGATGAAAAATGCAGTGAAAAAGTTAGATATTACTAATTATTGTTATTGCATTATAATAAATAAAAAATAAATAAGTTATACCAATATAAGCACCTTTATACCAGTATAACTGTGTCAACACTCTGGGGTTGTACTGCTTTAATTATAGCTGTTTTTAAACTGATGCAGTTAAGTGGTAAAATAAACGGTGTATAGAAAAACTTCCATTACTTGCATCTGAAGAAGTGAGGTTCTTACCCACAAAAGCTTATGCTCCCAATACTTCTGTTAGTCTCAAAGGTGCCACAGGACCCTATGTTGCTTTTTTAGAAAAACTTGGTGTACTTTAAAACTAACAGTGCATTGTCTCACTTCAGGGAATCAAAAAGCCTTTTACTGAGGTCATTAAGGCCAACATTGGTGATGCACATGCAATGGGACAGCAGCCCATCACTTTCCTTCGTCAGGTAATAATTTTATAAAATAATATTGTTTCTAATTTTGTTTCCTCTATAGAATATCACAAAATTTCAGACATGGTTTGCTAGAGAAACTTGTTGTAGCTAAACACTTGATTTCCCCCAATATGACTAACACAAAACTACTCAATTGTTTTTTCACTATGTTACCAGTTGTGCTTTATAGCCTATACATGTTTCATGCTTAGTTATTTGTTTGCTTGTGTGAATGGACGTTACTTCCATGCATACATGGTATGCGATACATGGAACTACCAGTTCAGCTTTTCCAGTAGTGCCTCTACCATCAAAACTCCAATAGTTTGCCTTCTAGTAGTCCCCACTGTGGCCCTCTTTTGCATGTGTCCCTCTACAGTATTCTCCCTCTTTTATGCCCCTGAAATGTCCACCTCCTGGCATGCCCTCTTCTGGCCCTTTGCTCACATCCTCTGCCAGAAAACCAGTTATTGGTAATATAGGTAAGGAAAAAAATAGACTGTTTTTAATCCAACAGTGTCCTTTTAGGGCCTGACTTTTCAAAGGTGTGTACAAACAGTTGTACACATCCAATTGCATGTGCCTGATTTGTGTGTTCAAATACCACTTCTGAGCCTGCGGACCAAGTATTTGCACGTAGGGAGTTAAATGCATAGCAGACCTCTGTTCACAAATAGTTAATCTGAGTGTGCACCAGAGGTATTTGCATGCGTAAATTGGGTTGTGTGCATCTTTTAAGGACCTTAATATCTTAACATCTCTGGGCTAGTTTTGAAGAATGTGTTTAGCATCCAGGCATGAGTTCTATTGTAGAAACTATACCAAAGCAAGAACAACGAAAGACTTGTAGCTACAAGTACGTTTTCAATTAACATTTTATGCATTTACGCATGTAAAATCCTCAAATTGCATTTTATTTATTAATATTATGGCATCACTCAAAGGTTCCAATCAGGATTGGGGCCACATTGTACTACACGTTGTACAAACACAGATGATAAAAACAGTGCAGCTCACCATTTTCTAAATATATATAATTTTTAAAAGTCATTTAGCAAACTCCATTATCTTTCATAAAGATAATAAATGACCACAACTCATTATAACAAATGAATTCTGATCAACTAAAACATCAAATAACTTAGCTCTGAATTCAGGGATCCCTTCTCCCTGTGATATACATACATGCATTAATTCTGCTACCATCGCTGACCAGCAAGGATACTATGGCCCATCCATGTCATCCTGGAGAATGCATGGAAAACAAGGCAGAGATTGAGACAAATTAAAGCTGCTCTCAGTAGGGACCTCTTGATTTCCCTCACTGTGGCTTAAATTTCTTCATCATAGTTTATTTCCTTTAGAGCATGGTTCCATTTCTACCCTCTGCTCTCCTTTCATTTCTTATTTAAATACCTTTAGCAATTCAAATTAGTAAAATAAAAACTGCAAAGGTTATTTCAGAGAAGTATGACTAGGGCTGGGACTCGGGAGGCCGGCGTTCATTTCCCACTTCTTCCACAGACTTCCTGAGTGACCTTAGGTAAGTCATCTTATCCTCATCTGTAAAATGGTGCTAGAAATAACTATTTCTTTAGCCCTTTTTCTATTGAGATTGTACATTTTTCAGGGCAGGAATGATCTCTTACTATATGGTTGTACAATGCTTAGCCGAGTGGGGCCCCAATCTCAATCAACTGTAATACAAATAAGAAAAAGGCATTTGCTGCTCTCATCGTTATTAATTAGGTTCCAAACTCTGATGACAAATATTTCCACCTTTTATGTTTTTTGGGAGGGAGAGCGGGAATGTTTTTTTAAATAATTTGAGACCTAATCTATTGATATCCTTCATCTCAAAGGAGCTAACTTTCATGTTAACAGCTTAAAAATAACCATCCAGTGGCATTGAGCAACCGATAGCAATAGTCAATTTACAAAGTTTTTCTTGGTACTGTAGGTGGTTGCACTTTGTACATACCCAAACCTGTTGGACAGCCCAAGCTTCCCAGAAGACTCTAAGAAGAGAGCCAGACGGATCTTGCAGGGGTGTGGAGGGAATAGCTTAGGTAAGATTTTTATCTAGCATCAATTGTTTTTAATTATAGGTCTGACATTTTCTGTTTTAATATATTAAGCTTGTGTAGTGATGGGCCTTTTAGAAAGGATGTAATTAGATGAACTTGGGTGGGGAAGAAGTGGTCCATGGAATTGTGAACACGGAGTGTTTACAAGACTCTCTACTAACAAGATGGGGTTGACGCAGAAGATGGTAGGCAACCACGGGTGCATGCTGTTGAGAGGTCAAGCAGTAAGCAGACTTCTCAGCAAGATGGTTATTATATACACATTTCTGGATAGCCATTATCATAGTATATGGGCACTCAGAAAAATGACCCATATTCTGTTTATTTGTCTAAGGCAGAGATTCCCAAACAGTGGGCTGCGGCCACAAGGTGGGCCACCAGTGTAACTGCATTCTCCAGTCAAATTGTTTGGTTTCAAAGATCTTGAAGCATTTCTTTGAGTGCATATTGCTAGGGATTTCTATCATTATGATTGTTTACATTAAAATGAAAAGGAAACGTACATTATTTATTTACAGTGTGATAGTTTATATGTATGTAATAATTAAAATTAATAATTTTCCTCAAGAGCTGTTAATAGTATGGTGCAGTGCCTATTGGAAAAAAATTTGGGAGCCCCTGGTCTAAGGTATATAAATTGCACATACACCTGGTTGTAAAATGTATTCTACCATTTTCCTTGTAGTCATTCTTGTGACAGCTGAAATCAACCATGTTTACAAGACAAAGTGCCCTAAAAGAACATGTTGAGGCTCCAAAACAGTTGTCTTGAGCCTCGTGTCCCTCCCAAAGGCCCATGTGCGTATATACAATATAGAAATAAATAAAAACAACTTGGGCTGTCGATTAATCGCAGTTAACTCCCACGATTAACTCAAAAAAATTAATCGCACTGTTAAACAATAGAATACCAATTGAAATTTATTAAATATTTTTGGATGTTTTTCTACATTTTCAAATATATTGATTTTCTATTACAACACAGAATACAAAGTGTATAGTGCTCACTTTATATTATTTTTTATTACAAATATTTGTACTGTAAAAATGATAAACAAAAGAAATAGTATTTTTCAATTCACCTCATACAAGTACTGTAGTACAATCTCTGTCGTGAAAGTGTAACTTATAAATGTAGAATTTTTTGGTTACATAACTGCACTCAAAAACAAAACAATGTAAAACTTTAACGCCTACAAATCCACTCAGTCCTACTTCAGCCAATCGCTGAGACAAACAAGTTTCTTTACATTTACAGGAGATACTGCTGCCTGCTTCTTATTTACAATGTCACCTGAAAGTGAGAACAGGCATTCGCATGGCACTTTTGTAGCCAGCGTTGCAAAGTATTTACATGCCAAAAATGCTAAACTTTCGTATGCCCCTTCATGCTTCGGCCAACATTCCAGAGGACGTGCTTCCATGCTGATGATGCTCGTTTTAAAAAAAAAAAGTGTTAATTAAATTTGTGACTGAACTCCTTGGGGGAGAATTGTATGTCTCCTGTTCTGTTTTACCTGCATTCTGCCATATATTTCATGTTATAGCAGTCTCGGATGATGACCCAGCAGCACATGTTCGTTTTAAGAACACTTTCACAGTAGATTTGACAAAATGCAAAGGTACCAATGAGAGATTTCTAAAAATAGCTACAGCACTCGACCCAAGGTTTAAGAATCTGAAGTGCCATCCAAAATCTCAGAAGGACGACATGTGGAGCATGCTTTCAGAAGTCTTAAAAGAGCAACACTCCAATGCAGAAACTACAGAACCCGAATCACCAAAAAAGAAAATCAACCTTCTGCTAGTGGCATCTCACTCAGATGATAAAAATGAACATGCATTGGTCTTCTCTGCTTTGGATCGTTATCAAGCAGAACCCATCATCAGCATGGACGCATGTCCTCTGGAATGATGGTTGAAGCATGAAGGGACATATGTTTAGTGCATCTGAAATGTAAATATCTTGCGACGCCGGCTACCACTGTGCCATGCGAACGCCTGTTCTTACTTTCAGGTGACATTGTAAACAAGAAGCAGAAAGCATTATCTCCTGCAAATTGTAACCAAACTTGTTTGTCTGAGCGATTGGCTGAAGTAGGACTGAGTGGATTGGTAGGCTCTAAAGTTTTACATTGTATTATTTTTGAATGCAGTTATTTTTTTGTACATAATTCTACATTTGTACAGTTCAACTTTCATGATAAAGAGATTGCACTACAGTACTTGTTTTAGGTACATTGAAAAATACTATTTCTTTTTTTTTTACAGTGCAAATATTTGTAATAAAAAATAAAGTGAGCCCGGTACACTTTGTATTCTGTGTTGTAATTTATATCAATATGTTTGAAAATGTAGAAAACACCCAAAAATATTTAAATAAATAGTATTCTATTATTGTTTAACAGTGCAATTAATCGCGCAATTAATCACGATTAATCTTTTAATTGCTTGACAGCCCTAAAAACAACCTTTACCTACTCATAGGGCCAGTTCATTTTTGGCCATCCAGCAGCTCAGCCCGCTGCTTGTATCTGGGAAGTCATGTTTGAGTTACTATTCTAAATCTAGTGCTCTAGCCAGGGGGTATTGCACAGAACCTGAAGAATCTGACAGACCTGATAAACTCCTTTACGGTATGAAAAGAGACTAAGGGTGACATTTCAAAGTACATATTAGAGTAACTGATGTGTATCTTAATATTTGTGATTGCAGTGCCTCGTTGCTATCGTAGTAGGTGCTATAAAATAAACAGAATATAATTAGTGGTTTGGTTAGCAGTCAGGCACATTCAAAGAATGTCAAACAATTCAGCTTTCATTTTTGTCTTTTTGTTTACATGTAGTTCATACTTTCATCTTTTTTGTGTTGGTTTTTATGTGGTCTTCTGAACTCCTCTCCTAGTTCAATTTAGCAGATTTTTTGCTTACTGTTTTTAAGTTTTATGGAATCTGTTATAATCCCGTTTACTAAACCAGGGACTCCCACCTGGTCTGTTGAGCACTTCCTGGTGGTTCATGGAGAAGAGTTTGGACACATGGTGCCGGCTCTCCCCTCTTCCAGCTGCTACATTGCATTAAAAAATAAAAATACTTGAGTTCTTTCCTATTAGGGGGTCTCTTGTGATGTCTGTTAAACAGTGAGCCATGCTATGAAAAATAATATGAATCTGTCCGTGGATTAAACTGACCTTTTTGTACAATATGCCTAAACTACAAGCTGGGGAAATGTTTTGTTCTGTGGCTCATAGGTGGTTAGTCACGGAGGTCGCTGGAAGTCACGGAATCCGTGATTTCCAGAGACCTCTGTGACTTCAGTCTGCGGTGGTCGGGAGCTGCAGGGTCCCCCACTGCCCACGGGGGCAGGGAGGAGGTGGCGGGGGCACCCCACAGCTCCCAGCTGCTGCGAGTGGCGGGGGAACCCAGCACTCCCGGCCACCATGGGCTGCAGGGGAACCCCCAAGCTCTGGGCCACTGTGGGCACCCGGAGCTGTGGGCAGCAGGGGTACCCCGCAGCTCCTGCTGCTGCAGGCGGTGGGGGTACCCCGCAGCTCCTGGCTGCCACAGGCGGCAGGAGGGACCCTGAGAGCTGCGGGCGGCAGGGGTACCCCACAGCTCCCAGCTGCTGTAGGTGGTGGGGCCCCCGCATCTCCCAGCCGTGGGCAGTGAGGACCTTGGGGCTCCAACACCCAACCCACCGTGGGAGCCCCCGGAGCTCCCAGCCTCTGCGCAGCTGCCCTGCTGCAGGCGGTGTGGAGACCTGTAGATCCCTGTTATGTCACAGATATTTTTAGTAAAAGTCACGGACAGATCACAGTTTCCATGAATTTTTCTTTATTGCCTGTGACCTTGTCCATGATGTTTACCAAAAATATCCATGACAAGTTCTTGGCCAAAATCACATCAGTGGTAGCACCAGGATTAGAATTCATTGTCTCCAGATATCAGTCCCTGTCAAGGCTGCTTCCCCACTTTGAACTTTAGGGTACAAATGTGGGGGCCTGCATGAAGACTTCTAAGCTGAACTACCAGCTTAGATCTGGTCCGCTGCCACCGTTCCCAAAGCTAATGCCCTTCCCTGGGAAGCCTGGAGAAACCTTTCACCAATTCCCTGGTGAATACAGATCCAAACCCCTTGGATCTTAAGACAAGGAGAAATTAACCATCCCCCTCCTTTCTCCCACCAACTCCTGGTGAATACAGATCCAAACCCCTTGGATCTTAAGACAAGGAGATATTAACCATCCCCCCTCCTTCCTTCCACCAACTCCTGGTGAATACAGATCCAGCCCCCTTGGATCTAAAAACAAGGAAAAATCAATCAGGTTCTTAAAAAGAAGGCTTTTAATTAAAGAAAAAGGTAAAAATCATCTCTGTAAAATCAGTATGGAAAATAACTTTACAGGGTAATCAAACTTAAAGAGCTCAGAGGACTCCCCTCTAGCCTCAGGTTCAAAGTACAGCAAACAAAGATAAACACTCTAGTAAAAGGTACATTTACAAGTTGAGAAAACAAAGGAAAACTAACACGCCTTGCCTGGCTGTTTACTTACAAGTTTGAAATATGAGAGACTTGTTTAGAAAGATGTGGAGAACCTGGATTGATGTCTGGTCCCTCTCAGTCCCAAGAGCGAACAACCACCAAAACAAAGAGCACAAACAAAAGCCTTTCCCCCTCCAAGATTTGAAAGTATCTTGTCCCCTTATTGGTCCTTTGGGTCAGGTGTCAGCCAGGTTACCCGAGCTTCTTAACCCTTTACAGGTCGAAAGGATTTTGGAGTCTCTGGCCAGGAGGGATTTTATAGTACTATACACAGGAGAGCTGTTACCCTTCCCTTTATAGTTATGACAGTCCTATGTTAGGTCCATTAGCCTGTGCAACCTGAATGTGAAATTCTTTGTGTTTCACAGAGTATGGATGATCTTTGAAACATTTATAGACTCTGTGCAGGAATCTTTTCCCAGAATAAGTGTATTTCAAAGTACTTGCACCTGGTCAGTGCAAGCAGGGTTCTGAATGCTTTCTTGCTTTCAGCAATCTTAATCTGCAGACCAAATGATCATTTTGAACATGAACATTTTAAAATATATAAATGACTAAGCTTGCAAAACTTACACAAATGTCAATGGATAAACAGACATTCTGTTTATTAGTGACTGGAATGTGATTTTGTAATATCGTGTGCGTTAAAGAGCAACTGCCCATCTGATTAACTATAACAATAAATATTTAAAAACCTGCAGTGCAGATAGAGAAAGTCTGATATTCCTTTGTAGGTTTTCAGAATAGTGCGTCAATCACCAATCTCACTTAGCTGATTAGCCCACGTAAATACTTGTCTAAAATGAGGTTTTTAAATTTTTCTGACTGGGAGCTGCCCCTGCCATAGTGCTGAGGGTTCAACGTTTTCCTTTTTTGCTGCTTCTTCCTCTTATTTTTTGTAAACCTGGCCCTTCCACACATACCTTTATGGTCTGAGGAACTGTGCTCAAATTACAGCTACAGTAAAACTGGCTTCTTGAACAGGTTTGGCAGTCCAACATGGAAGTGGCCAAACTGTATTTCAAAATCAGTTCAAAATCAGCTTTGTCTGGGCCAACCATTCTAGCTAACACTTCATTGTTGCTACCATTGAGGGGAAACTTTAGGGCTGCTGGTATTTTAACAGCTGTTGACTTACCCTGCTCAGAGCAGGTGTAAATGACATGGTAGTTAAAAATGTTGTTTGCAGTGTTGTGGGTGAAACCAGATAATCACTACACTCTTGAATGAACTCTCACAGAAAAATGATTAAAAAAAAAAAAAAAACCCACCATACTACTCCTGGGGGAGGCTTTTCACAAAATGGTCATTCCATATGTGACCTCTCAGTCCTCATCCTCAAAGGAAACCTGCACCACCCCTTTAGGTGAGCCGAGTCCAATTACCCCCCTCCATCCAGCAATCTACTTAAAGCCAAGAAGGTCTTGCAGCTTCATGGCAGTGTACTAAATTAGCTGTGCACTTACCACTTCAGCCTCCATCAGCCCTTGGGCCTTATACCTTGAATTCATCTTTCAGTCTGCTGCAGGTTTATTTTTTGCACATACTTAGCAATGTTGTATTTAGGACCCAATAAACTGCCTTTATTTAAGACAGTTACAGCTGTGATTATAAACTTCATCAGAAGCTTGTGTACCATAACCTTACACAGTACTTTTGTAGCCTAGCTCCTTCCCCTACAGATAATTGAAAAGCAATTTAGATTGGAAGGCAGGATGGTTCTGTGTTGTCAGAATCTGAAATTTTAATCTGAAATTAAAAGTCTTAGAAGTTTCAGCATGTTTTAAAAAACGTTTATTTTATTATTCCATTCACCCAGGTTCCCTCTATTCCTTCCTCTTGTTATTTAAAGAGCAGGTCATTTCAAAAATTAAATTGGTTGACCTTTTAGGTGACTTTCAATAAAATGGCTGGGCGATTGTCAGAGGGAAGACTTGGGTTTCTGTCCATATGGCAAGGCAAATGTTAGATAATTCGTATTAGCAATCCAATATCTTCATATTTATTTTGTCTTTCGGAGATGCTTATTTCAGGTTTACAGCCATGACTGTGTTCCTCTTGCAGCACTGTGAACGTATCACCTCATTTTCTACTTCAGAAAACTGCTGTACTGGGGAAATAATAAAGCTCTCGTACAGCCAAACTACCTCATATACCACTAACTTTGGAATGTTACGGCCCAAACATGGGCATTTAAGGTTTGTCGATTGTGTACATTTGAATATCTGCTCATGTTCTCCATTTCTCACAGGGTCTTACAGTGCCAGTCAGGGTGTAAATTGCATCCGTGAAGATGTTGCAGCGTACATTGAAAGACGAGATGGAAGAGTACCTGCAGATCCAGATAACATATACCTTACCACAGGGGCTAGTGATGGAATTGCTGTAGGTGTTAAAAGTTTGTGTGTACATGTATATATTCTGTGCATAAACAGTATGGTACATTAGACATATCCCTTAAGAAATATAGACTATAGAGTATGATTCTCATCTTCTTTGCACAATTGTATGTCTGATCTCTCACATACACCACGCCAGTGATTCTGAACTGATTTACATTGAAGTCAGTTATGTTATGTGTGAGCAAAAGAGAGGAGTTCTGAAAGAGGCCCATGGATACTAAAATCTTCATATGGCTGTCTAAAGCTTTTTAAGTGCCTAAATATTGATTTAGGAGACTAGCATTAGCCATCTTGGCTAGAAGATTTTGCTGTACATGACTAAGGGCTTCGCTATACTTGAAATGCGTTGCTGTAGTGCTTCAGTGAAGACACTACTTCTGCTGACGGGAGGGGTTTCCTGTCGGTGTACATAACTCACCTCCACGAAAGACAGTAGCTAGTAGCTGTATACACTGGGTGCTAGGTCAGCTTAGCTGTGCCACTCAGGGGTATGGATTTTTCACACTCCTGAGCAATGTAGTTAAGCCAACTTAATTTTCCAGTGTAGACCAGGCCTAAAATGTGTAGACACTAAAGCTTAGAAGAGGATGTTGTTCACTGGAGAAACCAGACCCCACAGACTGAGAATTCTTGGAGAGCTTTAAGGAAACTATGTGTTACGTAGATTCAGTGGAACCTGCACTAAGGGCCACCTTCAATAGCCAGCCTTCCTACATTAAGCAACTCACTTTAAAGTATTCTCAAAGTTTCCAAGGCAGTTTTTGTTTGTTCTTTAGCTGAAGACCATCTCTACTAGGTAATAGTATATGTTGATCCTTTGCATGGTTGCTGAAGATAGATTTGCTTTGCTGTAGTGCATATTTTTATTTTTTTAGCTAGTTTGCAAAACTTTTTTTAAATGACATCTTGTGGCACAGTTTGGTATTACAGTACTCTGATTTACAGCAGCTTCATTGATTCATCCAGTGTAATGGGTTTCCCAGACTTTGCAATTTCAAGGGCTCTATTGGCAGTGTGACAGGAGTGTGAGCATCACGTTTTTCCATAAAACTTTATCAGATATATATGCATATAATCATATTTGATTATACTGGTACTACCTTTGTTGCTTGTTTGAATTTGCCAGTGATAAGCCTTCAACTTCAGCTGGCAGTTACAGCAAGAGGGCAGTTGTTGATTGTTTTTAAAGGACTCTATGTGTTGTGTTTGGCCATTATTATGTGCTACATAATTTTTGTTATAAAACACCGTAGCCTTCTCTATCTAACAGTTGGTGTGAAATGTTATTTGACTTAAAAGATAAATGTCCTTCAGTATTCAGAACTAGCAGTGTCACTGTCATGAAGGCTGGTGACTTTGTGCCTCTGTAACTGAAATTTGCCTAAGGCTTTGGGTCTCATAGAGCGGGAGAAAGTCACACAGCAAGTTGTTCCAGAATATACTGTGAATTGCACTGTCATCTGTTTGTTTGTTTTTCTTTAAATTCCTAAACTTTTCCAGACTATTCTAAAGATCCTGGTCTCAGGAGGAGGGAAATCCCGAACTGGAGTGATGATCCCAATCCCACAATACCCCTTGTATTCAGCAGCCATATCTGAACTAGATGCCATCCAGGTGAACTATTACCTGGATGAAGAGAATTGCTGGGCACTAGATGTGAATGAACTTCGTCGTTCCTTGAATGAAGCCAAAGCATACTGTAATCCAAAGGTCCTTTGCATCATCAACCCAGGAAATCCCACTGGTTTGTAATGGTTTCATTTAAATGTTTCACAGTTTATTTTGTTCACCCCTTTTTTTCTTTTTGCTGTATATGCTTAGAACTTGCTTGTGACTTATCATTGCACATGTATAGCTGGACTCTAATGATAAAATCAGAGATTCCTACCATATAACCGATTTGTCACCCTGAAACTTAGTTAGGCATGTTTTAATTTACTGAGATAATTTACCAGCTAAGCAATCAAGCCTGGGTTCAAAGAACATATAAACCTGGGTTTAAGTGTTTTGTGTGTGCATGCCAAAGAGGTTTGGGCTTACCCATGTAAGAGCATGTGTGAACTGCAATGAAGAACATATCCAAAGAAGACTAGTCTTATCCTCAGCTGACTTGTTGACAAGGGTCTAAAAATTAATGTCTCACAAATTCACTGTCTCCTATAATTTAGACAATACATCTCAAGCAGTTGTGATTGGAGACTCCCCACCCACCACCCCAGACATATTGTATAGAGTATATATAGCATATAAGTGATTGTAATGAGTTTTATGTCCCAACTTCCATACCTTAAAAAAATAAAATAAAAATAAAAAGCTAAGAGGGACAACTTATTGAAGAGGTAGCAGCCTTCCTGGTTCTAGACTAAAAGACTGTGTACATGTTCTCTACTAATTAACCTGAATTGCAACTTTTCTTCTCTCACTTTAAATTATAGGTCAGGTTCAAAGTAGAAAGTGCATTGAAGATGTTATACATTTTGCTTGGGAGGAGCAACTCTTTCTTCTGGCTGATGAGGTAATAGAGCATTAAGACTACATACCTTTCTGTGGTGAACACACCTGCAGTGCAGCAGAAGCACTAGGTGCTCGGTTCTCGTCCTTTGTGCCCAATAAGTGTGACTGTTGATTTCTAATATGCAGCATGCTAAAAGTTGTGAACAAAAAAGCCAGCTTCTCAGTCCTGAAGAGTTAATTTGAAAAATCGGTGTGCTGGACTTGACCTAGGTGAAAAGGGTAGTGGCTCCAATAAGGATGTAACTCTAGAAAGAAACTGGAACAACATCCTAGTCTTGACCTGCAAAAAATAGGGTGACATTAGCAATTGGTTTAGATAATTAAAAGGAGGGAAACTGGAGCAGGGGTGGGGTGGGGATTGGGAATTGAGTACACAGATAAAAAACATAAAAGTTTAGAAATAATATACAAAATCAACGTTCAATACTCTTCTTGCAAGGGCTACTCAATTAAGTATAGCATAAGCTATACATTTGTTATGCTTGAAGTAACTGTAACTTCTCTCTTGTAAATGCTTTCAAGCATTAGTACATCCCAAACTTTCTTCAGCAACTTACATTCTGTGTAATATGCCGTCGTTTATTCACATTTAGGCAGAGTGCATAATGTTTCCTCTGATTGTGTAGGTTTATCAAGATAACATTTACTCAGAAGAATGTCAGTTTCATTCCTTCAAAAAGGTTCTGTATGAGATGGGACCAGAGTACTACAGCAATGTAGAGCTAGCATCCTTCCATTCCACCTCCAAGGGATACATGGGCGAGTATGTCCATCTTCATTTCTTTATTGTTATACAATATAGAATGTACTTCTTGCACAGTATTTAGTAGAATAGCTTCCTCTTACCTCTTGTCAAGCAGGATGATTTTTTCACATAGTGAGCTGAGTGTCAGCTTGTATCTTCTGTTACTGTTACCTAACAACTAGTAAACAAGGAAAATGCATGAGTTTATATATGGAACATTGTATAACTTATGGGCTAGCCCAGTGGTTTTGCAAACTTTTTATTTAATGGAGTAGTTTTTAAAAAAGAGAGCACCTATCACAGACCTGCCTCCCATCCCAACACCCCAGTCCTACATTACTAGGTTCCTAAAATAGTTGTGAGTGCAGCCTACCGGGGATGACACAATGGACCTCTGGACTACTGACTAGTTCAAGAGTCACTGGATCAGCCTGATTTTATAGAAGGGTGGATGTGTGTGTGTTTGTTTCTTTTTGGGGGGGATCAGGGGAGGGAAATGCCAGCTTCCTGATCAAATGGATTCTGCTTCTGCTATACACTTCTACTCTGAGGAATAAACATCCATGTTAATAGCTAGACTAAGCTCATATTGAAGCTGCATATGTTAATGTCTAAATGTCACACCCAATACTTTCTTTGATGGTAATTAGCTACCATTATACCTTACCCAATATGAAAGAAGATGTTTAAAAATGTAGGTTACATATATTGATGCTAAGCAAGATGCTCATGATTAATATAAAGTTCAGCTGGATGCTCCCTCTTTTTCCCCTCTTGGGGTTGTTTTCAGTAATTAACATTCCAGATTATATTCATTTTTTTCCTCTCTCTCTCTCTCTCTCTATCTACTGTATTCTCAGGTGCGGTTACCGAGGGGGTTATATGGAGGTCATTAACTTGCATCCAGAGATAAAAGGACAGCTTGTTAAACTTCTCTCTGTTCGCCTCTGTCCTCCAGTCTCTGGACAGGCAGCTATGGATATCGTAGTGAATCCTCCAGTACCTGGGGAAGAATCTTATGCACAGTTCATTAAGGTCAGCTCTAATATTGTTTGTGTATTTCTTAACCTTATCCCATATATCACCAGGGTGTGATGAGAATATACAGAAAGATCCCATCTCAGCCTTCCTTATGGTAGCCCTATAATAACACTGGCCAACAGGACTACAGAGTAATTTCAAATTCTCTTTGTACTAGTAGCTTCAACATCTTGGTGGAGCCACAGCACTTCCATCACATGTTTGTGGCTTTTCATTGAGTTCATCTGCTTTTAAATATAATTTCTTTCCCCGGTGGCTTCCGTGGTAAATGAGGGCAGCTACTCAACAAAGCTGGCTTCTATGAAAAACTGCACAGGAAAAATGAAGCTACTAAATGAGGGTGACTTTGTAAGTGAAACTATATTGTACCCTTATATATTGAATGCTTATTTGAACAAAGAATAGTAGCTTCTCATTTGTACAAATGCTCTACCAAATTCAGCTGTAGTGTATAAATGGAGTTAAGAATGGATAAATGTGGCCCATTATTTTAGAAAGAAGAGTTTTCACATTACATGGAAAATCAATCCTATTGTAGGGGATGTAGTAGAGATCTGTCAAACCAAAAATGCTTAGCTGCTTTTAGTTGTGTGTTTTGGTGTGTGTGTGTTTTTTCTTTTTAAAGACAGCTCTTTTTATCTCGTAACTAGAGCCTGTGAGATATTGTTAATTAGACATCACTGATTTGCCTTAGGATCACCAGCCCAGATTGATGGTGACCGAAAGTCATCATCATCTGAAGAATGCTATTCAGTGACCTTTTGAAAGGACTTTCTCAGTACTGTTCCAAATGGACAAGTGTTCTCCTCACAAAAGCCCCAATTTGTACCCTTGTAGATAGTCTCAGCAGAAATGCTACAAACTGAATGAGTATGGAGACTGAACTACTCTCTCATCCCTGGAAACTGGTCCTGCCAGGTCAACCTTGAGGCATATTGAAAATACAATTTGAGAAGGCTGACCTGCTGTACCTATTCTGTGGATAAATAGAGAACTCCAGGAATGTTGTTCCAGAACCATTGTTCCAGAACCTTTCACAAATGCTAAATTCAGAAATGTACTTCCTTAAAAATGATACCATCTCCCCTCTACACACAGCCTGTGGACTAGGGCTCCCACTTGAATTCTGGGCCTTTCAAGGGTAGTATCTGCAGCGGTGACTTGGCATCTGCTTTGCTACACATGCAGAAATCCCTCTTGGCCACAGAACCCCAGAAGCTCCGTTCCAGGGGTTTGGGCCAGTTTGATTGTACAGTACATATCTGCTGAAAAGGCATTGAAATTACAATGATTTTATTCAGTGGGGAAAAAAATTGCAAGTCACAAAACTTGCCCAGACCAGAACAATGTTAAACCTTTGGGTTTGCATTCAGTGTTGCACCAGAGTTATAGGAAATATATACCTTTTGTCATCTTCCAGCAGCAGGTATTTAAGATGGAAGATATTAGATTTGACTAGTGTGTGACTGCTGAATTAACATTGACATCACTTTTGGTCCATTGCAGTTTGTCTTGGGTATTTGTTATTGCTAATCTTTGATATATTCTACTTACCTCTTACCTAGTAAGAAGTGAGTTTAAGGAAACATTTTGTTTTACCAACTGCAAAACTATTGAACCAACCTACAATTCATCATCTAAGGAGCGATTCAACTCTTTTCTATTCTCCCTGCCCTCCTTTTCTTTTAAACAGGAAAAGGAGTCTGTTTTGAACAATCTTGCCCAAAAAGCCAAGCTAACAGAAGACATGTTTAATAAAGTGCCAGGAATTCACTGCAATCCACTTCAAGGAGCTATGTATGCCTTCCCAAGGATATTTATCCCTTCCAAAGGCATTGAGGCAGCAAAGGTCAGTCAGCCATTGTCCGTCTAACCTCGCCACATTGTTACTGGTTGTTATCCATGAGGGAATTTTATGCCCCGGAGTAGAACAAGTGCTTTCCAGCTACAAACAACGACTGGCTATTGCTAAGAGATTATATCACTAATAAACAAGTGGGCAGGCAGTCCTTTCATTTTCTAATTCATTTCTGATTGGGGCTCAGTTATACCCGTGTTACTGAGAACAAAAGTGGGGTCCTTTGTGAACTTTCTGAGCTGAAATAATGCCTCTGAATCACGTATATAGCCTGAGCGTGTTGATTTGACTAACTTAAAATGTAAGAACTTCCTCCAAATTATTATTCAGGTGATTTACTACTCAGTAGATGTTTTGGGAAAATCCAATTGGAATGTCTAATTTGTGCTCTGGGCAATATTGTAAGGATAGGCATGTAGGAGTTAATTCATCAAATATTTTTAATACCTTTAATCTGTTAGACACTTCAGTGAAATTATGTTTAGAACACCAAAGAACTCCATTGCTAGAAGTTTCTAGGTCTCAGTCAATCAAAGAGGGGAGTAGTTACGTAAAGACAGAGTGACTGGCTAATTCTGTTCTTTTGAGCTGGACTGATTGAGAGCCTGCAGTGTGGAGGGGATCCATTTCACCATCAACGGGAGTTGATGTCCATCCATGTAGTGAAGAAAACGAAAGTGCAAGAGAAACGTTTGGAAAGAAAAATGAGCATAAAACTGTATTTTGTGTATTATGATTTCATGTTATGATCTGGAGATGAAAAATTACTCCTAAAATTCAATCTCTTTTCTCAGGCTCATAAAATGGCCCCTGACTTGTTCTACTGTATGAAACTTTTGGAAGAAACTGGAATCTGTGTTGTACCTGGCAGTGGATTTGGCCAAAGAGAAGGAAGTTACCACTTCAGGTGCAGTATCTGTTTAATAATCTTTCTCTTTACTAAATAAATAAAACTGTTAAGGTTCTTACAGCATGTCCTGTATAAAAACAGACTTGGACTAATTCACGTTGTTTGTGATACCAGCCTTTTTTTTTTTTTTTTCTTGAGCATACTCTGTATAGCTAATAATTATATCTAGAGCAGTAGGACTGGTTTTTGCTGTGTCATTTGGCTTCATACAGTATTTCCCCAATTTGCTGACATCAGTTCCAAATATACAGAACAGAGCACAGTGAGTATCTAAGTGAACACTCAAGGGATCAGAAAATACTGGTTCTTAGCAGAAGTGATCTTTAATTCTGCTGAAACCGTGGTCTACTTTTAAAATGGTTATTTTACAGTATGGCTCTATACTGAAAAGTGATTGTGAAAATTGCACCACCTTACTCAACAGTTGCAGTTCCTGTATACCTTGAGTAATGTGTGCTCACTTTACTGAAATAAGGTGTGGGGGTTTTTTAGCTATTTTTGGGCCTGACTGCCACCCTTACTTGCACTAAGCAGCACTTTACTCTGCAAGAAGTATAGTTATCTTTTTGGGACTACTTGGGGAATACGGTGCTGCTGAATGTAAGTGTTGTAGAATCCAGACCTTTGTTAGCATTGCATAATCAATATAACGGGAAAATGAGCTGGCTTGTATTTTGACTTGTCCGACTCCAACAAAACTGTTCACTGAATTCCAGTTGCAGGGCCAAATTTTGCCCTTCATTATACCTGTGGAAGCGCATGAAAACAATAGGGTTGCTGTGACCCAAGGATCTCTTGATGTCAAGTACAGGGCACAGGAGTGAATAAGGGTTACAGGGATCCCCTAGGTCTGGTATTTACATTCTAGTTTGCCAAAGAGTGTCATGTAAGATTTCTACTGGAAGCCTGAGGCCTTGGCTACACTTGCAGATGTACAGCGCTGTGAGTTAAACCTGACTTCGTGCAGCTGAGTAGGGAAAGCGCTGCAGTCTGTCCACACTGACAGCTGCCCAGCGCACTGTCGTGGCCACATTTGCGGCAATTGCAGCGCTATTGGGAGCGGTGCATTATGGGCAGCTATCCCACAGAGCACCTTTTCCCATTCTGGCGCCGTGGATTGTGGGAAGGGGGCGTGGGTGCAGGGCATTCTGGGTCCTATCCCAACACCCCGTGATGCATCGCTTCGCATCCCAGAAATCCCTCTGTTTCCGTTCACCTTTGGCGCCATCTTTCAACGTTTCTGTGCAGCCCGATCTGTGTGCGGGAAATGGAGCCCGAACTGCTGAGGCGTATGCTGACTTATCTCGCCAGCACATCACGTTTGGTGGTCAAACTATTCCTTAAGATCCAAAGTGACAGTGAGAGTGAGGAGTCCGACGATGCTATCGAGCTGCGTAACGCGTACAACACGAAATTGCTTGTGGCATTCACGGACATGATCAGCACCGTGGAACACCGCTTTTGGGCTCGGGAAACAAGCACCGAGTGGTGGGATCACATCGTCTTGAAAGTCTGGGATGACGAGCAGTGGCTGCAGAACTTTCGGATAAGAAAAGTCACTTTCATGGGACTGTGTGAGGAGCTCGCCCCCACCCTGCGGCGCAAGGACACGAGATTGAGAGCTGCCCTGCCAGTGGAGAAGCGGGTGGCTATTGCAATCTGGAAGCTGGCAACTCCAGACAGCTACCGGTCGGTCGCAAACCAGTTTGGAGTGGGAAAGTCGACCGTTGGAATCGTGTTGATGCAAGTTTGCAAGGCCATTAATCGCATCCTACTCAGAAGAATCGTGACTCTGGGTAACGTGCAGGAAATAGTGGATGGCTTTGCACAAATGGGGTTCCCTAACTGTGGAGGGGCGATAGATGGGACGCACATTCCTATTCTGGCACCACCCCACCTAGGATCCGAGAACGTTAATCGGAAGGGGTATTTCTCTATGGTTCTCCAGGCGCTTGTGGATCACCGTGGGTGTTTCATTGACATTAACACAGGCTGGCCCGGAAAGGTGCATGACGCACGCATCTTTCGGAACACTTGGCTGTTCAGGAAGATGCAGGCCGGGACTTTTTTCCCAGAGCGGAAGATCACGGTAGGGGAAGTTGAAATGCCCATTGTGATCCTTGGAGATCCCGCTTACCCGTTAATGCCGTGGCTCATGAAACCCTACACAGGGAGCCTTGACAGCAGCAAGGAACGGTTCAACTACAGGCTGAGCCGGTGCCGAATGACTGTGGAGTGTGCCTTTGGCCGTTTAAAGGGCCGCTGGCGATCTCTGTATGGGAAGCTGGACTTGGCCGAAAACAGCATCCCCGCGGTTATATCTGCGTGCTGTGCCCTCCATAATATTTATGAAGGGAAGGGTGAAAGCTTCACTCAGGCATGGACCTCTGTGGTTCAACACCTGGAGGCTGAATTTGCACAGCCAGAGAGCAGGGCTATTACAGGGGCCTAGTGCGGGGCTGCAAGGATTAGGGATGCCTTGAGGAGCAATTTGAGGCTGAAAACCAGCAGTGATATCTGGTGCCCTGCACGGGAGTGAAGTGCAGTAGTTCCAATCTTTAGGAATCAGTGTCTGCTAAGCAGACAAGCAGACTTGCGGTGCCTGTTTATTTCCTGGGCTAAGGAGTCCTTTACTTTATGCAATAATAAAGAATGTTTTCAAAGCCAAAGAATCCATTTATTGAAAAGAAAAACAATTATTTATTGAAAAGAAACAAGGGGGTGGAGTGGGGAACGGTACAATCACAGATTCGCGTATGTCCTGTCTGGTGTGCTGTGCAGTGAGTGCTGCACTTCAGGATAGCTATACTGCATGGTGATGGGGGTTGAGTGCAGAGGGTAAGGGTCGTGGTTTTCAGGGCTGGGTGGTGAAGATACTGGTGTTGGAGGCAGCGGGTGGCGTGAAGAACACGGAAGTTGGGGAAAGTGGGTTGGAGGTGACAGGGGGCACAACGGAAAGAGTTTTGGGACAAGGGCTGTAGGGGGGGGTGGCGTTTGCGTTTGCGGTACTGCTCCTCTTTCTGCATGGCTACGAGCTCCTGGATAGCGTCTGCTTGGTGCTCCAGGATGCTTATGAGCCGATCCGTGCTTTGCTGCCGGTGCTCTGTGCTTTGCCGCCGGTGCGCTGCGTTTTCCTGGCGGATCCTGCTTTCTCTCTCCCTCCAGTCCTGTGCTTTCTCATTCTCTCTAATAGATTGCCGCATCTCTTCTTGCAGCATGTCGTCTTTGCTTTTTCGCGGTCTCTTCCTGAGTCTTTGCAGTCTCTGAGCAGGCAATAAGAGGGACGGCTGAGGTCTCAAGGTTGATGCTGCTGTATAGGCAAAATGCAACATTTAACAGAGGCAGCATTGTTTATACCAGACAGAGTAATGATTCCCCCCGCACTTAAGGAGTAGAAAACACACAGGGTCTACACAATAGCATAATTTTCCCATCTGAAACAGAGCACACACATCCCACGGGAGCCTCAAAATGGTGAGTAAGGGGGACTGATTGTTTCAGGGCTGCACTGTCCTCTGGGTTTCTGTGCCTTGGGGAGAGCCAACAGCTTCAGGGGGCACCTACACTGAACACTGTCCCAACATTTTCCACAGGAGTTCGTCCTGGACGATATCTCGCTGCTGAGGGTGACCTGGGAAGCAAGGGAGGGTCTTCTACTGCAATGCGGCTTCTGCCCTGGCCCATATGCAGCTTGCCTGTGTGCAGCAATGTTCCCCCCGCCCCTCGTGGCACAGTGGCACGGACACGTTAGCCTGGCTGGGACAAGGACCACGGTGGCTCTCCCGATAAACCTGCACAAGCGCATTGCACACATTCTGGATGAGACATTCGAGGAGATTACTGAGGCCGATTACCGCGATGTGATAAACCACATCAATGCACTATTCCGCATCTAGGCATGCATGCCTAACCCTCCTCTCCAAAGAGCCTGCACCGAAAAAATTCCTTCCCGAAAAAAACCCCCGCTTACCGGGAACGTGCTCTTCTGTTTGTCCTCCACCAAGTACCGGCCGCTGCGACTGGTTACCTTCCTCCTGGCTCGAGAAGAGCTCCTGGCTGCATGGCTCCAGGGATTCCGGGGTGTCTCCATCCGGCCCACCACCATCACTCCTGTTTTCCTCTTCCTCCCCTCTCTCCCCCCCCCCCCACCGGCTCTGAAGTGTCCATGGTGGTGCTCGGAGTGGAGGTGGGGTTAACCCCAAGTATCGCATCCAGCTCTTTGTAGAATCGGCAGGTCGCGGGGGGAGCACCCGAGCGGCCGCTTGCGTCGCGGGCTTTGCGGTAGGCACTCCGCAGCTCCTTCACTTTAATCCTGCACTGCAGAGCGTCCCGGTCATGGCCCCTTTCCATCATGTCCTTTGATACCTTCCCGAAGGTATCGTAATTCCTACGGCTGGAGTGCAGCTGGGACTGGACAGCTTCCTCCCCCCAAACACTGATGAGGTCCAGCAACTCGCCATTGCTCCATGCTGGGGCTCGCTTGGCGCGTGGAGGCATGGTCACCTGGAAAGATTCGCTGATAGCACTCCACGCCACGCTGGGCTGAGCAAACAGGAAGGGGATTTTTAAAATTCCCGGGGAATGTAAAGGGTGGGTCACATGGTTCATTACCTGAGGCCAGGGCAGTAGAGTTTGAACTGATGACCAGAGTGGCTAGAACAGGCATTGTGGGATACTGCTGAATAATTCTGGAGGCCATTCACAGCGCATTGGGCGGCCACACTGGCACCGCAGAGCTGCAGCGGCAGCGCAATACTCGCTATTCCTCTCGGGGAGGTGGAGTACATGCAGCGCTGCAACCACGGAGATACAGCGCTGCAAATGCCTTGCCAGTGTGGACGGGGAGTGAGTTACAGCGCTGGGGGCGGCTTTACAGCGCTGTAACTCGCAAGTGTAGCCAAGGCCTGTGTTACACTGGTGCTCATAATCTTAGTGAAATGTATGTGTGGATATATTTTGGAAACTATATTTGTAAGGCCTTTTAGGCTTGGCTACACATGCAAGTTAGACCGCATTAAAGCAGCCCCAGGCGCCCTAACTCACGACCCTTCCACACTAGCAAGGCACTTAGAGCGCCTGGACTCTGTAGCTGGAGCATAACGCTTGCCGCACCTCGGCTGAAACGCCCCAGCGTCAGTGTGAACGAGGTGTTCCATTACTGCGCTTTGATCCCATAATCCCCTTAAGTCAAGTGACCACTCTTGTCATTGTTTTGAACTCGGCTGTAGGAATGTGGCTATGCCCTTTCAAAGCTCCGTTTCTGACAGCAGGCTGCTTATCTGCTCCGGGACAAAGCAAGCCATTAGTGTGGAATGTGCTGTTGAGAGTGTGTGTGTGTGTGTGTATGGGTCTGCTGCTGTCTGAACTTACAAGACAGCATGCTGACATGCTCTCAGCCCCCCCAAAACCCAGTCTCTCCCCCCACATACACACAACACAGTCCCTGTCACACTCCACGTTTCAAAAGCACGTTGCAGCCACTTGCACACTGGGATAGCTACCACAATGCACTGCTGTTTGTGGCGTTGCAAGAGCTGCTAATGTGGCCACGCCAGTGCGCTTGAATCTGACAGTGTGAACACACTGCAGCTCTTTCCCTACTGTGCTCTCCGAGGGCTGGTTTAACTCACAGCACTCTACATCTGCAAGTGTAGCCATGCCCTTAGTTAAAGGCAGGTCACCCAGAGGTATAGCATGCCTTGAGACAGATTCCACCAAACAGGAGGTGGGAGACACTTATCTCCTTAGCTGATCATTGTGTATTGTGTGTCTTACAATAGAAGTCTATTGGCATACTGAGTCCAATGCTAATGAAAAGATTGTTGGGACTTCAGAAGGCAAATTAACAGGAAGAGGTGAACAGTGGGGGGTGAGGGGACCCTGTTTTAGAGGTGAAGAACAAAGGACTGGGCTAGTATATCTAGGGGTGCAGAAAGATGTGCTGAGGGAGACAAGTTGCCAGCAGGCTTGATCTCATGAAAGGAGAGTCTCAGCTATGCTGGTTGACAAACACTGTGAGAAGGAGGTGGGGTAAGCAGTACCTTATTAGACAGGAGGACAGCTTGTTAGTTGAGTTTAAGCTTTAGAATTTGTTATGATTTTGTTTTATATGTAACTCTTGTTTCTAATATTTCTGTTTTACTATCCTATGAATCTTTGTGTTAAATACATTAACTTGCATTCTCTATAAACAAATCTAAGTGCTGTGAGTTAAGCGGAGCTGTGATCTGAGGTGTAACTAGTAAGCTGTGATGTACTGTTCCTGTGGGAACGGAGGATCTGGTCATTCTATGAGTGTCCAGTGGATAAGGGTCTGGACACTGTGCAGGGATGTTCTGAGGACTCAGGGGTTAGAGTTTGGCTATTGCTAGCCTGGATGAGGGACAGCAGAACCCAGGTGGACTGAGAGGGGAGTGCTTGGGTTGCCTATGGCTGGGACAGTCAGCCCTGGCAGGTACAGACAAAGTTTCCTCATTCTAAGGGCAGGTGTCAGGGATGCCTCACAAACCTGGCAAGTGTCACAGTTGTACCTGTGTAACTGAGAGCAGAATTTGTTGTGTAGAATTTTTTTACTGGTGAGAATACAAGAGCTGGAAGGAACCAACTCCACTTGCAGATAGCTGAGTTTGCAGGGCTGGCTGTTAGAAAAAACACATTTCACATGTAAACTGAACAAGCTTGATACAGAAACCTTAAAATAATAAACATAGTAGCCCACAATGTAATTTTTGTAGTCTCTTTCCAGAAGTAAGATTCACAAATGAAAAGTAGACTGTCTATTGCAGGGGACACTTAATGAGGTTTTGCTCTATTTAAAAAACCGAGATGACAAGCCCCTGAATTTTAGTACACAGGTCAATCAAAACCAGGTGCTCTATGTACAGTAACTGTAACTGTAGCTGTAACAGAAATTCAGAAAATAAGGGAATCTTTTTAAAAGCAGGTTGCAGGAAGTTAAAAGTTCTACTTTCTCTGCACTGTCTGGAAAATATATCTCCAGGGGTTTGCGGGGAGGGTTGGGGTGTGTGTCTCTCTTTCTGGTTTCCATTTCTTTAATGTTTATTACAATGTATCTTATCAAATGTTTTGCAATACAGTGTTTCTTCTCTTTCCCAGAATGACCATTCTCCCTCCAGTAGAGAAGCTGAAGATTGTGCTGGAGAAAGTGAAAGACTTCCATATACAGTTTCTCGAAGAATATGCGTGAAAGAGATGCAGACTCTCTTTCCCCCCCAAAAGAAAATGCAGAACATGAACAATATGTGCTGAGAATGGGCTGTTCATCTAGTTAACTGCATTTACAATAGATAGAGCCCATATGTGGCTAAAACTTACACTTCTTCCTGAACAATTAAACCTAATGTCTGGTGTGGGAGATATTGCTATACAGAGGTGTGTGGGAGGGGGAACATGAAGAGGGAAGGTGAAGAGAGAGTCTTAGTAGACTATTTTGTGCCTTGATAGGAAGTTATATTCTTGACTTACACTTCTGGCCTAGTTGGTTGTGGAGGAAGTCACTTATGAAAACTATTGATGATATCACCTTCTACAAAGCAGAAATGCAGATACTCAACATATTTGCTCAGAAACATCCATTTCCCGTTTGAGATTTTACCCCAAAAAATCCTAAAATCTACATTCTGGGTGTGGTTGGTTTGTTATTGTTTTTGAGTATAAAGTGTTACCCACATCTGATCAAACTGGCAGTTGTTAGAATGTTCATAAAAATCTTTGGCAGATCATTTTGTGTGACTAAGTTCTATTGCATCTGAACTTTACATTATTTCTAAATAAAATCTGAGTGGAGCACAGGCAGTTCTGAGGGCAGAAATAGTGCATACGATATATTGTGTTTTGAGTCTTAGTTTAAGAAATTGAAACTCAATGAATTATGACCACGAACTAGTTTATCCACACATAATTCAAGCTAGAGTAGACAAGTATGAGAGAACAATAGCATTGAGCTTTTCATCTCATAACCACTTTGTTAAAAAAATAAAAAAGCTGGAGTCTCCTGTTCACATATGCCATTTGTGTATATTGACTATTACAAGCAACCAACTTCAAAGCAAATGTGAACATCGTTAAGCCTTAATAATAAGGTCCAACACAAAAACTGTTAAAATTGCAGCACCTCTTGATCCTCTGAGGAATGATTCTTTGGAACTGGATGATTAGGAGATTAGTTTTGGGAGAAAGAGTCCTTCACTTTTCTGGTTACTGGTTTGAATCTAGCCCAACTCTAAAGACTGAAAGATGCTTCCATCAGACAAATATTTGTATGCAGCTTAAAGGAAATTAATTGGTGATTTCAGTCTTGTTTCTAGTGAAAATGTCTGGATCACACAAACTACTGTGTATGCCATCCTCAGCAGGGAGGGTAAAGGCTGAATGGACATGGAGGGTTGGACACTCTGTACTTGAGAGGGTTCTTCCAGAACAGGATGAGGTATGGTGGCACAACATTATGTACATGTTTGTACCACCTGTGCCATTCTTATTTTGTGGAGGAACAAAAAAGTTAGTCTTTAGGTAGGCTGTCAGTTTGGCACTTTTTGCCAGCACAAACACAGAATTGAAAACTCCCACTACCAATCACGGAGGTACTAAGTAACTTCAAGTTTTGTCTGAGTAGTTTGTGCAGATCACTGTTTAGCGACAGCATCTTATTTATCCAAATCATTAATTTAGATCTCATTCTTTAGGAGTAAATTAGAAATCTTGTTTACTAACATCATTTTGTTAGTAATACCTGGCTCAGCATGTGGTGGTAATAAGGAAGTTAAAATCTTGGGAGTTGAATTAAGTACAGGGACAAGTGAATTAACACATTGGATAAAAGGATGCGTCAGTCTAGTGTGTTAAGGATAATGATGATTATTGGCCATATCTCTTACAACAGCATCAACTGGCCTATAGAATAGTACTGGAACAGACTGCACTTAGAAACTATGAAAATATCAGAAGCATGCCCTATATGGAATGAATCAGTGGCTTCCTTTCAACTCCTAGTGGACAAATATCCAAAACGCAACCTCAGTTGAAAATGGTACATTGGGGAGCAGTGTTGTCATAGACGCCTGGAGCTTGAACTAAACTTTTAAGTTTGGAGACATGGGTCTCATCACATCAGTTGTATCTCTGGGAAGGCTGGGAAAGCTTGTGTTGCTGCTACCCATGGATAAACAGAACGCTTCATTTGCCAGCTCTGTGGCATCTTTCATAAGCACTAATATAACTCTATACAGAAATGTAAAAGTAAAAACATGTAATAAGAGGTCAAAACATTCACATTTAAAGACAAAATAAAAATTATCCAAGAAATTAAATTTTTTCTTGCTGTTGAAATTAGCGCCCAAGTCAAATCTGGTTTGGGGCTGACTGCTTGGAAGTGGCTGCCATAACCAACATGTAGTCTGAAAATTCTACAATCTAATAATGGAAGTTAGTATATTTTTTTACACTTTTGTAACAGCAGCTTTTTTTCATGGCGTAGTATTTGTAGTCTAACAAACCAATAGATTTTATATTTACCTTGTGTTTACACCTGATATTCCTGAAAACAATCCAAGGTTTACAACATACTAGAGACATTCTATATGGGTGTTGAAAGCTGCTTTTTTCCCCCCGTCAGAGCAGCAGTCCTTATAGGTAACTTTTAAATCAAGGATAGTGACCTAATTTTAGTTTTCTAAACATTATATGATGGTGCCTTTTATGTTTCTGACATTGTAAGGGAGAACATATGGTTTGTTTTGATGCATCTTCTAGAGAAGGGTGGGGGGTTTCTACTGTTCATCCACAATATTAGTATGTACTGTGGCAAGCTACAGTATACAGTTATGTTTTTGTGGAACATAACTGAAAAACTAAGAAACAAAGACTTACATTTTCATTGTCTTCAATGTTTAATCGACAATCTCTACTTTTTAAGGCATGTTTCTAGGTTTCGTTTACCTACAGGTGCTTCTTAATATTGTACTTAGATTAACTTAGATGTATCCAAGACTTCAGAACAATAAAATAGATGTCAGAGATGTGGTAGTATTTAATATTCTGGGTCATTTGAAACCAATTGTCTAGTTTGTATGGTGAAATATTTATTAACTCCATGGTCTCTCACTATAATAAATCATTTCATCAACATCATGTATGGTTGATTTCATACTTCCTCAGATACATCATTCAGTGCACTTGTCATAAACTTCAGTTAGCAAAGTTTCCTCTTTTCCGTGCACATAGAGCAGAATTTCACTCCTGTAGATGGCGTTAAGAATTAATTAAAAACTGAAGGGGGCTGATGTCAGAAAATGGTACTGAAGTCAATTGGCAGCATGCAAAATTGGGCCTATTGATAGAAGACAAGAAATCTATACAATAATTAATTTAAAAAAAAACCTTAAGTACCTTTTAGAAATACAAAACCTGGGCTGCATTGTACTACATATGAAACTGAGCGCAGCAATTAATCTCTAGAGCTGTTCCTGGAGCCAGGGAAGAAAAGGGGGCTAGATCCTTGCAAGTCAGTAGAGGAGTCCTACTACTTAAGCAAAAAGCCAGCCCTTATTTCCCTAAATACCTACATGTAAGCCAGCAAGCTATAAAGTCCTTGCCTATCATCCTCTATAGAAGCTCTTCAGGGAAATGGGGCAAGGACTTTTAGAGCAGTAATTATGTTTATCATCTGTTTGTAGTGGGGTTAGCATAATACCATCCTGATTCTAATGAATGATTTACTGAATAAGCAATTTAAACCACATCAGTTAAAGAAATGGGGCATCCTAGTAACACTTACAAATTAACTATATGTAGTTAAGTGTTGATGCTGTAAAAGACAGAAAAAGTTCTCTGCCTTGATCATGCAGTATAATGAGATAGACCTGGTGCATGAGAAGGAAATCCATCTTGGACCCTTTATTTGGATTCCTTTCTAAATCCCTGCTCCAAAGAACTTAGAATCAAGCTGTTAATAACATGGTATACTCCAGCCTGCTAAAATAAAACAAACAATTACCTATCTTCCTTTATTCTTCTTTGCTGAGTAAAGAGGAAGCTGCCCTTATTTCTGCAGTTTGAAGTCTATATTTGTAAGCTGATATTAAGTCAAAGAGAGTAGGAGGAAAAGGTCTGGCAAAAGAACTAGGTAAACAAATGTATTAATGGGACCATTGCCTGTGCCCCAAACTCATAATATTAAATAAACAAGTGTCCAATCACACACTCTTCTTTACATTATGTTTTCAGATTAAAAAATAAAGGTGAGGAGGGTTTATCCCTCCTCCTCCTGGGGAGGTGGGTTGATTCCCAGTGTGACCCCTTCTCGGCCCAGGCAGGCTCCTGACCCCTCCTCGGCCCTGGCAGGGGGCGCTCCCCTTGTGTGACCCCTCCTCGGCCCAGGCAGGCTCCTGACTCCTCTTCAGCCCAGGCAGGGGGCGCTCCCCTTGTGTGACCCCTTCTCGGCCCAGGCAGGCTCCTGACCCCTCCTCGGCCCAGGCAGGGGACGAGCGCAGTGCCGAGCCCCGTGGTCCCTGCGTGGGTGTGTCCCGCCGCCGCGGGGGAGGGGAAGCCCGCGGCTATAAGCGTTCCCCGGGCGGGCGGCGCGCAGGTTGCGGCTCTCACTCTTGCAGCCATGCCGCCGAAGAAGTACGTTGCCGCGGGCAAGAAGCGCAGCGCCGACTCCGGTGTGGAGACAGAGCGGGGCGCGCTGACCCAGGAGCAGAAGGACCAACGGATCAGCCTCTTCCTCAGGGGCTTCAACCAGCAGGGTGAGGAGCTGCCCCGCGCCGGCCCGGCCCCTCCCCGCCCTGCGGCTCAGGCCTGAGCAACGGGCAGCTTGGGGGGCTGTTCCCAGCGGGGCACTTGGGTTGGGGGCCGAGGCTGGTCAGCTGCCGTCTCCCGGGGGGTTGCTGGGCCTTCTCCGTTCCAGGCCCGCGCATCTCCCGCTGTCCTGGGGGCCGCAGCCGGGGGCGGTCGGCAGGTGAGCCTCAGTGCGGAGGGGATTCCCCGCCGAGGGGCTCCGGGGCGGCCGCTCTCCCGCCACGGACGGGCTGGCGCAGGGTCTAAAGCTGCTCACCAGTTATTCGGCTTCCTGGGTGTTTGGTCAAATCTGACACTTCCCCCCCCGCCCCGCTGCAGGGCCAAACCGGAGCGTGTGGCCTCCCCTCAGCAGAGTAACACTGCGGGGCGCCGGCCCTGGCCCGCTCTGCATAGTGAGCTGGGCGCTGTGAGGCACAATCACGGTTACTGAGGCTGGTCTCCTGATGCCAGTTGATTTGATTGGTAGTGTGACGGAGGAAGAGGGATATTTATCTCACACTTACCAAGTGCATCCTTGCTCTTGTGCTGGGATGCGCCCTGTGGTATGAGCACAGAGTGGCCCGCTTCCTATCCTCCGCTAAAAAGGGAGGCACATAGCTGAGAAAAACAGCACAACTTCCAGTTAGAAAATACTTCTTAAATGTTTGGTTTTGTTTTCTTTACAATCCCTTCTTAGATGTAGTTCACTAAGGCTGGTGCCTTAGAAGGGGAAATGGAGAAACACTTGAAAGAAAGACACAGTGACAAATGGAAACTCCTATTTAAAAAAAAATGAACAAACATGTGGGCACCAGTAGATAGAGTCTGGATTTGTGCAAACAGGTTGTAGATAATGGGGTTGGCATCTTCATAGAATTCATGGATGAGTTCATGTTCTTAGCAATGTGGAAACTTTCCATTTGCATTTTCAACTTAAGCATTGGGGCACAGAACTACCCTGTACAACTCCTGTTGGGATGACTATTGTCTGCAGAACTAATAAATACATGTATTTACATTTGATTTCTAACTACATAATCAATGTCTAGTTAAAAAAAAAAAAACCTGCATGTGACATCAGTCCTGATATGTAAGCCTCCTATTGATGTTATCAGAGGCAACAAGCTGACTTATTATAGTCTAAGGATTTCTAATGAAATTAGTTGAACTAGACTTCTTGGAACTATTCCATTAAAAATCAACAGAGGCCTTCTAATATTTACTGACCATCTGCACTGAAACCAATGGGAAATGGCTACTGAAGTCTACATTTGATCGGATCAGTCTGGCAATTCAAGCAGCTTGCAATACAACAATAAAGAAATGTAGCTTTGGCAAATGCACAACTTACTAAATGTTAACTTTTGTTATTGTAAACTGCCTGTCAAGGCACCTAATGACTAACCACCATTAGTCTTCAAAAGAGGCCAAACTACTAGTTTAAGTTGCTGAACAGCCATAGATTTGTTCAGCACCTTTGAAAAATCAACCCTTAGACTTTTTCTCCTAGGTATGAAACTACAAATTGGTTTGCTAACTCATATGCAGGCAATGATAGCTTTATCATCCCTCTTTAAATAAAGAAATACACTTTATTTACCTGAAATGTTGTTAAACTTAACTTTATGCAATCTCTTTTCTTCCCTCCACTTAATGGCTAATCTAGGACTTTTCTTTCTGGGAGTGTGTGTGTGTGTGTGTGTGTGTGTGTGTGTGTGTGTGTGTAAAGTATTGGACTGGGATTTAGAAGATCTGGTTTCAGTTTGTCTTTGTAACCTTGGGCAAGCTGGATAATCTCTCATCTATCTGTAAAAATGGGATGGTATTTCTGTATTTTCCAGGGGTGTCCTGAGGCTTAATTAATAATGATGAGATGCTTGACTATTAAGGTTATGAGGGCATGTAAGTACCTAAATAAGGATAATGGTAGTTTTAAAATGTTGAATTGTTTACCAGTTTGAGGACACCCAGATTCTAGGAACATGTGGCATTGCATAACTTAAAATCTACTTGGAATTAAGCTGAACTTCTAGTCAAACTGACTGACCCCTGTAAATACATGATCTTAATTCTTTGACTGGAACAAAGGTACTATCCAACAGGCAAACTATTAATGAACTTGGAAGTGTATTGTACACTTAACAACAGGTTTGTTTTTTTTATTTGAAGCCAAAGAGAATCTTCAAGAAATGAAGAAAGAAATTGATTCACTTTTGCAAACAGCTGAGAAAGCATTTAGAGTGGAGTTATTGAAGATGCCAGTTGCTGTCAGAAAAATGAAAAGAAAAGACTTGCTTAGTAAGTGTGGTTTTCTTGGAATGCATGCTTGTAGACAGCATGGATAACACTATCTACTTTCATGTCTTAAGTGTAGCTCTAAACCTCCCTGTAGGCCAGTGTTTCTCAAATGGGTCTGTGGACCCCTGGGGATCCCCGAGGGTACTCCAGAGCTTTCGTTGGGCCCTGCTGATCAACTCCTCCCCTTTCCTCCCAGCGCCTGAATGCCGGGGATCTGCTGTATGTCAGAGGCTGCTGAAGCCAAACCTGGAGATTTTAGGCACTAAAAGTCCAGAGGTGCAGTGGGGGTAAGGCAGGCTCCCTACCTCCCCTGGCGCTGCGCCACTCTCGGAAGCGGCCGGTACGGCCCCTGGGGGAGGGCCAAGGAGTCTCCGCACGCTGCCCCTGCCCCAGCGTTGACTCCACAGCTCCCATTGGCTGGGAACTGCGGCCAATGGGCGCTGCAGGGGCAGTGCCTGCGGGCAGGGGCAGTGTGTGGAGACCCCTTGACCCTCCTGCCAAGGAGCCGCTGTCAGAGAGACGTACCGGGCGCTTTCGGGAGCCACCGGGGTAAGGTAAGCCCGAGGCAAGTTCTGCCTTGCCAGAGCCCTCACCCCCTCCTACACTCCAACCCCCTGACCCAGCCCAGAGCCCACACCCAAACTCCCTCCCAGAACCTGGCCCTGTCAACACTGGTTCTCCACTTGCAAAGTAACTCCCTGCTTTCCATGTGTCAGTATGTAATGCCTGCATCTGTAACTTTCACTCTATGCATCTGAAGAAGTGAGGTATTTACCCACGAAAGCTTATGCCCAAATAAATCTTAATCTTTAAGGTGCCACCAGACTCCTTGTTGCTTTTGTTCTCTTCCAAGCTCTCTCCTTCATCTAGAACAGGAGTGGGCAAACTACAACCCGGGGGCCTCATCCAACCCTCCAGATGATTTAATCCGGCCATCGAGCTCCCGCCGGGCAGCGGGATCCAGGGCTTGCCCCACTCTGGCACTCCAGCCGGGGAGTGGGGACGGGGGCTTGCCCCACTCTGTGCGGCTCCTGGAAGCAGCAGCATGTCCCCCCTCTGGCCCCTACACATAGGGGCAGCCAGGGGTCTCTGCATGCTCCCCCTGCCCCAAGCACTGCCCCCACAGCTCCCATTGGCCAGGGACTGCGGCGAATGGGAGCTGCAGGGGCGGCACCTGCGGACAGGGCAGCGTGCAGAGTCACCTGGCCCGCGCCTCTGTGTAGGAGGCGGAGGGAGCACAGACCGCTGCTTCAGGGAGCTTGCTTGAGGTAAGCGCCGCCCGGAGCCTGCACCTCTGACCCTGTCCTATGCCCCAACCCCCTTCCCCAGCCCTGATCCCCCTCCCGTTCTCCGAACCCCTGTGTCCCAGGCCGGAGCAACCTCCTGCACCCCCAACCCTTCAGCCCCATCCCAGAGCCCGCACCCCCAGCTGGAGCCCTCCCCCCAGCCCAGAGCCCCCTCCCACACTGTGAACTCCTCATTTCTGGCCCCACCCCAGAGCCTGCACCCCCAACCAGAACCCTCACCCCCTCCTGCACCCCAACCCCCAATTTTCTGAGCATTCGTGGCTTGCCATACAATTTCCATACCCAGATGTGGCCCTTGGGCCAAAAAGTTTGCCCATCCCTGATCTAGAAGCACATGGACCATAGTTAAGCAAATAGTAGTTACTGTAAACAGGATTTGGTTTTTTTTGTTTGTTTTTTTTTGTTTTTTCTTGTGTAACAGATCTGCAAGGAGGAGAGGAAGCTGCTGTTGTAGCTGCCGCTGTTGTAGCGGTAAGTGTTTGTAAATTGTAGCAGAACTTTAAATATGGAAAATCTGACAACACAAAGGAACTTTAATAGGAACATTTTTTGCTATTAGCTTAATTTAAGAAAAAAAATGCCACACAAAAATACATGGCAGGAGACAATAACCTATAATAATGTGAAACTACTGCACATTGTCTCTGACCCTTTTAGGGTAACTTACAAATATTGTTGCCACAACTTCAAGTTTAGTTATTCACTCCCATTCTGTCTTGTGCATGTGACTGAAAATGGATTTGCTAAACATCATCTTTACCTCATGCTGGAAACTGTCTCTGAAAACACCTTGTATCACTTTACTTTACGAACTTAGTCACCCTCTCCCCTAGGCTAACATAAATATGTATCTTGGGGAAATTTACTGATTGTACAGATCTCACTTTGTTCTTTAAATATCTTCTAGAATGACTGCTCTGTAGAGCACATTCCAAATACCAGGCTGGTGAGGAATTGCAGCAAAAGAGGTGAATGATTTCATGACATGGACTTCCAGTATCTGATCTATTTTTTTATTATTATTAATGGTATGAATGTAGTGACTGCAAAAGAAGTATTGTTATTAAGACTCCCTTTGGTACTCTGAGTATATAATTTATTACAGTAAAGCCTACATAAGAACAGCCATACTAGGTCAGACCAAAGGTCCATCTAGCCCAGTATTCTTTCTTTCGACAGTGGCCAAAGCCAGGTGCTTCAGAGGGAATGAACAGAACAGGTAGTCATGAAGTGATCCATCCCCTGTTGCCCATTCCCAGCTTCTGGCATACAGAGGCTAGGGACACCATCCCTGCCCATCCTGGCTAATAGTCATTGATGGACCCATCCTCCATGAATTTATCTAGTTCTGTTTTGAACCCTGTTAGCCTTGACCGTAACAACATCCTCTGGCAAAGAGTTCCACAGGTTGTGCGTTGTGTGAAGAAATACTTCCTTTTGTTTGTTTGTTTTTAAACCTGCTGCCTATCAATTTCATTTGGTTAACCCTAGTTCTTGTGCTGAGAAGGAGCAAATAACCTTTCCTTATTTACTTTTTCCACACCAGTCATGATTTTATAGACCTCTATCATATCCTCCCCTTAGTCGTCTCTTTTCCAGGCCGAAAAGTTCCAGCCTTATTAGACGTCCCAACAGATATTTGGGAGTGCAGGAAGGGGGAGGCAGAGTGGTGCAGCATTGTGTTGGGCGCTGTAAATATATCTACTAAGAGACTACAATCTGAAATAAAGGGTGGAAGGGAACACAGAGGTGGAGTGAGTTTCCCAAGGTCACAAAAGTCAGTGGCAGAGCTGGGAGTAGAATGCAAGTCTCCTGGGGAGTCCCATTCCAGTCACCTATCTAATGGACCCATAGACACCGACTCCGTGGGTACTCCAGGGCTGGAGCACCCACGGGGAAAAATTGGTGGGTGCTTTGCACCCACTGGCAGCCAAGCTCCCCGCCCCCACTCACCTTGCCTCCACCTCCTCCCCTGAGCGCACTGCATCCCCGCTTCTCCCAGCGCTTGCTGCCGCGAAACAGCTGTTTCACGGTGTAACAAGCTCTGGGAGGAAGGGGAAGGAGCGGGAGCACAACGTGCTCAGGGGAGGAGGCGGGGAAGAGGTGGGGCCGGGGATTTAGGGAGCAGGCGGGGACTTTGGGGAAGGGGTTGGAATGGGGGCAGGACAGGGGTGGGAGGGGGTGGGGCAGGGGTGGAGTCGGGGTAGGGCCGGATTGGGGCGCCAGCAGAAGCCGGCGCCTATGGATGGAACACTCTGTCTGTAAAAGAATAAGTGATCACTCTGTATCTGACCTATCAGTCCTCATCCTCAAAGGAAACCTGCACACTTAAAAGATGAGTTTGGGAGTTTACATTCATAATCTTATTAAGACCATGATTTTTAGTGTCCAGCAAAGACATTGGATTTATGGCTTATTACAACAATCTATACCTCACTAACCCCCTTTTGTCCTCTGACTATAAGGGTGTTAATGGGCCACTTCACCTTGAATGGTCCCTTAGAATATGTACTAACTACTTATGCTAAACTGTCTGTCTGACCTTGTATTTAGCTGTGACGCTCTTAGTACCTTTCTCAGACCTGAGCTCCGTGAAACCTTGTCTCTCTCACCAACCGAAGTTGGTCCACCTCATCTCTTTAATCTCAGAACAGGTGCAGTAGAAACGGTGCACCTCTGTCACAGTGGTCTGAACCTACTCTGGAGGGGGTCACTTCTAAGGGTGAGAGGGGTGGCTTGGTATCCTTGGCATCCCAGATATGTCAGTGAGGGTGGCGATCCATATATAGTAGTTATGATGTTGGGCACACTTGCAATCCACTTAAGCATTGAACTGAGTGCCAAATGGCCATCAAATGGTGGAATCAATTGCTATTTGTCTACTAACAGTCAATGTAGAGCTAAATGGACTGGTTATTGTGCCCATCACTGGAGCTATTAATATTCCATGTATTTCTAATCCACTTTGAATTGTCGTTTTTTTTTTTTATAGTTAAGGTAACTACAATTGTTGAATATAAAGATGAGGAGAGTGTGCCTGCCAAGAAAGCATCCCAAAAGGTATGTGTTCAAGGAAAATAACCAGGGCTAGATCCCTCCTGAAACCTGAGGCTACCTCAATTGGTCCCTGGTCAGTTGCCTGCTTGTCATCTTAAAATAAACTATTTTAAAAAAAAGAAAAAAAGTATGAACTATTGTTCTCAATTCAGAATTAGCTGCGGTCCAATATGCTTATTTTAATTAATTAAATTTAATATAAAATCCTATTGTGAACTAGTTTTGTAGTCAACAGATAATGAATTAATAAAAGTATGTACAACAATCATTTGCTGTAAATTCAGCACTATTTTTTAAGTCTCCTCCTGCAATTGAGTAACTCTGGTAAGGGTCCATCCTGCTGAATCATTAGAGGATATGGTGGGACTTTAAAGTCCCTAACTTGATTTTTCTGTTTGTTTGATGCCCACCTTGTGTTCAGTAGATAGCTCCCCGTATTTGAATGGGTTGTTTTTAGAAACCAACAGTGATAAAAAGCATTGCATGTGCATCAACTTATCCAATCTTAACTCTGTCTCACAACTCAGTGACTTGGTTTTGCTCAATGACTTGCAAGTGTCAACTGGGCATTATGACATGGGTCTTCTCCCCCACATCCAGCAAAAAGACTTGATCTAGTGGTACAAGCATGTGTGTAGATGTGCCAAAATGGCTCTTTCAAAAACAATGTTACGTGGTGTACTGACCTGTCAGGACAAGCAAGACAGTAAACAGTTCTATACAGTGAAGCCATAGCATAGGGATTTCATATTCCTCAGTTTACTCATCTGTAAAGTGAGTATAATTCCCTATTCAACATGGGTTTTAGGAGGTTTAAGTCTTCATCTGAAAGTCTCAGTCCTATTACATTTAATGTCATTTATTCTAACAATGCTTAATTTTATTTATTTGTTTTAAGGTGTCCAAAACAAAATCACTGGCTTCTTTAGCTTCTGGCATACATCTCAAAGAAAACCACTCTCTTTCTAGGTATGACTATGATCTATAGTAGTTCTTGTAATTTTTTTTGGACTGAGTAGCTTTTCAAAGAAATCACTGTGATTTTTAACTCTGCTAAGAAGAAAGCATTTAATGAACATTACACAAGCTGGATCAGATTTTATGTGATTTACTCTACTGAAGTAAATTTTAATCAGATAACTACCGCCTCTTCTTCCCTTCTCCCCCCTGACCCCCATGGGGTGGCTGCTAAAGAGATATAGTGCAATCCATTTGAATGTATACACTTGTGCATCTAATTGTGTGTGTAATATAAAAATATCTAGTTAATCTTTAATTGCAGACAACGTTTAATGGAGGAAAGTAGCCTTTAGGTAACCTGACATGCTTCAGTTAACAAGAATAACAAACTATACAGTAATACTTTTGCTAATTTTAACATCTGAAAGGGATTTGCATCAATATCCGTAGTGAAATATCTATTTGAGCTACTTATAGCAAAGATGAGCCGAAGTCTACTCTTCTTTGATTTGCGAGTCAGAGGAACTGATGTCTCCAGTCAAATAGGTATAAAAATCTGTGCAATTATGTATTGCAACTGTTCACTTTTTAAGAATCTGAACATGTCTACTAGTTCAACATACACCTTCTATCCTCTTCTAAAGTGTACTCTAGATGTTGAATCAACTCATACTGTACACGAGAAGAAAACTAGAAAACCTTAACTAGGTTTAGTTATTCAGACTCCTAATTTAGGATTACAGATAATCTTCAAATCCACAAAATTGACCTGTAAAACTAGTCAGCTCCTTGGGTAGGCAAAACCTGTTGTATCAGTCTCTGGTGCATGGCTTTTCCCTAATGTTCAGTAGCATTTTGCTCTCTCTCTCAATTGTGTGTGTGGGGAGGGCTTCAATCCCTAGCTCTAAAACCATCTTTATGGGCCCATTAGGATCCAAAACTGGAAGTGGCTGTTCTCTGGCTCGGATGTGGCCTCTCAATAATTCTTGTGAGAACTGATCGTAGGAAAACTCCCTCCACTTCTGATTAAAACTGCCAGGAGACTGAATAGGAACCTTCGCTTAACTGTGTCCAGATCACTGTGCTCTCTCAGCCAGTTGCTAATACAAATAATCCTATATTGCTTCTAGCCCCCTCTACTTGCATAGGCTAGATTCTGGTGGATGATATCTTGCTGTGTAAAGGACTTTATCTTTGCTGTGCCTCCCCACCCTGCCTTTTTTTTAAAGCAACACTAACTAGATAACTACAAAGTACTGTAACGTTGTCTAACTTACCAGTCTTCTGCTTAGGGAATTTAAAATATCTGCTTCATAATTGGAATTCTCTAGACTAAAAGTACTGTACTGTGTAAAAGCAAATGCTGTTTTTCTGGCAGATCTGCATACTCTACTCCAAATGTGAGGCATTTTAAGGCTCCTACATCTGATCGCACAGCTGCAAACTATAAATCTGCTCCACGTGTTTCTAGAAGGTAGGCCTTTCGGGTCATAGCACAACTGATCTCTTTTCTTTTTAAACTCTTACTACCATACATATCTGGATACCAAATAAGGAATGCTCCTTTGAACAAGACAATGTGAAGATCTTTGTAAATACAGTGTCTGCCACTGTAGGATTTTAAGAAAGGAAGGTGGCTTCTATCTGTAAAAGGGTTCCTGTTCATGGAGGAGGGTGGGGGAAGAGACTGAAGTGGATACAGTTTATACTTGTGCTGAAATTCTGGAGGTACTGGCTATGTTTTCATCGTTAAGGTTACCTTCTGAAGCTGGCTTAATGGGGCGCAAACTACTAGTTTTCTCTACGTGTTGACTATAGTTTACAGAAACACAGCAGTTTAGAAACAAGTTTTCAGCACTCTTAATTTAGCTGAAATAATTCACTCTTGGTTGAAAGTACTTGCAACATTTAGTATAAATTCATACAAATACTTCTAATCGGTTAAACTATACATTGTAGCTGGAAAGGTTTTTAAAACTGGTAATTCTGAACTTGCTTCTGGCAAACACAACCTGCTGAATGAAGTGAAATCCTTTACAGTAAGATAGCCAAAATCAGCCCTGAAGCCACAAAGTGGTTCACAGCATTACCCTGGCCTGTTGTTATTATGCCATTGTGTCAAGCGTCTGTCTCTTTCAGGTTAAAGAAGCCTAAAACATTATACTTGCTCTCAAATATTGGAGCCTGCCTTTGACTACAGTACAAAATAATTTTAAATACAAGGGAAATATAGGAATTCCATGTCAGACCTGTCATCCACCTACTCCAGTCTCCTGCCTCTGAAAGTAGCCAACATCAGATGCTTCAGAGGAAGGTGCAAAAGAACCTGCAGTAGTCCAGTCCTGGATAATCTGTTGCTAATGAGTCTTTTCCTACTCCCTAATAATTAGATTGGCTTACTCACCCTAAAGCATCAGTTTGTGTTAGTGTTCACTGTGATAACTGGAGACTGTTCTTCTCCATGTAAATGTCCAATCCCAACTGAAGATTGATCATTGGCTTAGGATTTCTCAGTTGTATTGCACCCTGCCAGAATGGCAAAACATTACCTGGTGGTGCCAATAAACACTACTACCTTCAAGATGTTAAGATGTTTGGGTTTTCTTTAGTGTTGGTTCTAAATGGTTTGTAGAACAAAGTAGAAAATGAGCATCCATTAAGTGCACCAATTACGAAGCTGGCTGTTACTGAATCACATTGGCTCTAATGGCTCTCTGTAGGACATGAAAATGCAATTTATTAGAGGTGAAATTCTGTTTTTGTATTCCACTTCTAGACTACCACAAATGGCTGTCTCAAGAACTGTACCTATGAGAGAAAAAGTTCAAGCCATGTCACTAAGAAGTAACTCAGTGCCTCGGGAAAAAGCTGTTCCATTTGTTAATATACCTCTGGCTGATGGAAAGGTAGTAAACCTTAACTTTTCAGTTTCACTTGCTTTAGATGAATCTGTCTTTGGCAAATATATAAACAAAGGGGTATCTGGAAAACGTTTTTTTCCTGTCTTTGCCAGCAGTAGTAGTTGCTACAGTTAAGTGAGCAGCTTGTAAACAAAATGTCTCTTCAAAATGGTCACTTTCTGAAGTGAACATTTCTATTAACTTCCCATATTATAACATAAAAATGGCCATACTGGGTCTGACCAAAGGTCCATCTAGTCCAGTATCCTGTCTTCTGACAGTGGCCAGTGCCAGGTGCCCCAGAGGGAATGAACAGAATAGGTAATCATCAAGTGATTCATCCCCTGTTGCCTGTTTCCAGCTTCTGGCAAACAGAGGTTAGAGACACCATCCTGCCCATCCTGGCTAATAGTCATTGATGGACCTATCCTCCATGAATTTATCCAGTTCTTTTTTCAACCCTGTTATAGTCTTGGCCTTCACAACATCCTCTGGCAAAGAGTTCCATAGGTTGACTGTGCATTGTGTGAAGAAATACTTCCTTTTGTTTGTTTTAAACCTGCTGCTATTAGTTTAATTTGGTGACCCCTAGTTCTTGTGTTAGGAGAAGGAGTAAATAGCACTTCCTTATTTACTTTCTCCACACCAGTCATGATTTTATAGACCTCTATCATACCCCCCACTTAGACATCTTTTTTTATCCAAGCTTAAAAGTCTCAGTCTTGTTAATCGCTCCTCATATGACAGCAGTTCTACCCCTAATCTTTTTTGTTGCCCTTTTCTGAACATTTTCCAATTCCAATATATCTTTTTTGAGATGGGATGACCACATCTGCATGCAGTATTCAAGATGTGGGCATTCCATGGATTTATAGAGAGGCAATATGATATTTTCTGTCTTATTAGCTACACCTTTCTTAATGATTCCCAACATTGTGTTTGCTTTTTTGACTCCTGCTGCACATTGAGTGTATGTTTTCAGAGAGCTATCCATAATGACTCTAAGATCTTTCTTGAGTGGTAATAGCTAAATATTACATTAGTGTCAGTCTAGTAAATGACTTAGAATCTTGTCCGAACACTTGGACATATGATGAAGGTTTCTAGGTATCATACCAATGACTATGCTGACCAGGACTAGTGAGGTGAAATAAGCATTTGACGTACAGTAACTCCTCACTTAACGTTGTAGTTATGTTCCTGAAAAATGTGACTTTAAGCGAAACGATGTTAAGTGACTCCAATTTCCCCATAAGAATTAATGTAAATGAGGGGGTTAGGTTCCAGGGAATTTTTTTTCACCAGACAAAAGACTATATTATACACACACAATATAAGTTTTAAACAATTTAATACTGGTACACAGTGATGATGATTGTGAAGGTTGGTTGAGGTGGAGGAGTCAGAGGGTGGGATATTTTCCAGGGAATGCCTTCCTGCTAAATGATGAACTAGCAATTTGCTGAGCCTTCAAGAGTTAACTCTCACGGTCTACAAGGCAGCAGGAATGGAGGGAGGGGAGAGAGTATTGCAGACAGAGACTGTGTGTGTGTGTGTGTGTGAAAGATGCGCATTTCCCCTTCAAGTACACTGCCTTGTTAATTAGATCAGCTTGCTGAGACCACAGCTGCCAGCAAGCTCCCTCTGTCCTGAGTCCCGTGGTGTGACCCCCCTGCTCTATGGAAGATGGGGTAAGCGGGGTGCAGGAGCAGGGGGACACCCTGACATTAGCCCCCCTCTTCTTCCCCTCCCCCCGCACAGCAAGCAGTAGTCTCAGGGAGCAGCTCCAAGGCAGAGGGCAGGAGCAGCACATGGCAGTGGGGGGAGGGACAGCTGCAATTGCTAGCCTGCTGGGCAGCTGCTGCACAGGGAACTTAGGGGAGGGGGGAGCTGACAGGGCAGCTGCTGGTCCACCCTGGTTCCAAGCCCCCACCGGCTAGCTGCAACGGGCTGCTCTTCCTGCAAGCAGTGGACAAAGCAGGCAGTTGCCAAACAACGTTAGAAGGGAGCATTGCACAACTTTAAACGAGCATGTTCCCTAATTGATCAGCAATGAAACAACGTTAACCGGGATGACTTTAAGTGAGGAGTTACTGTATTTCCCCTACTCCTTCACTAGGCTGTACAGTCTAAAATAACTGAACACTTGGGCTAAAGAAACTTCTGTGAATAACTTGTTTCAGTCTGCACTACTGCTGACTTTGAAAGATGGGATTCTGGCTGTGAAAGTTGATGGATGTTGGTTAGCTAACAAGACTGACACCTCACTGTGCCCTGGGTGTGCTGAGAACTCTTGTTTCTTGAATTATTTCCACTTAGATTTGGCTCCTTGACCAGCAGTAACCCTAGTTTAATGGGCCATTATCTTGTGTTCAGAATGTCAGTCATAACTAAAGCCAGTGATAAGTTGGAAGGAGACATATGCAGACTAACACTTTTTGGGCAGAATGTTTTTTTTAGCCAATAAAGCTGTTAAACATATGCCTCAGCTCAACTTCAGTGCATGGTTGTAAGAAAAACGGATATGGTGATTCACGTGAAACATGCTGAATAGTTTTCTCAATTAAATACTTTGTGATTATGCTCAGACTCTCTCTTCTGCTGGTGAAGACCTCCATAACATCAATGTCGAGTTGCTTAATGATGACACAGTTCAGCATATTCATAATCTAGTGGTAAGTTTACAGAACCAGTAATTTGTAAATAGTCTAAGATTGCACAGAAGTCCTGGCACTTAGTTTGCTCCTTGCATAGATGATTTGAAGACTATTTCTAGTAAGGGAGAAATGTTGCTTCAACTTTAACTTGAAGCAACATTTTTCCTTTACTAGGAAGAGACAGCCTTTGTTTAAGTCTATTTTATTGAGTCCTGTCAATGACATTGCTTCTAAAGAAAGGGCAGAAGTCTTTCTTCTCCTCCTCATGTCTGTCTGCCTGCCTGCCGTGTGAGGAAACTCAGCTTTTCTCACTAATATCAGTGTCTCAATCTGCAAATCAAAATAGACAGCTAAGTTTCACATCATGTATACTGATGGAGGGGATTGTACCTCACTCTCTGAATAAGAACTATAGGGGTCCCATCAAATCTGTACTAAGCTTGGACAATAACTCCTTCCCCTACATTATAAAGGTGTGCTTATATACCCCTCTCCAGGAGATAAATTTTACTCTGCTGCTAAACATCACTACTAATTTTATGCCAGCTAGTGGCCCTCCTCCAAGAGGTTATTGTAACAGGGAGTCTAAGACCTGGCTAATATGTAATATTAGAAATACAGTTGAAATATCCATAGTTATAAGTAGGTAATGAGTATTATATGGAAAAGTGACCCACCCTTGTAGGTGGTGGGACCTTACTTTAAGTTATATGAATTATAGCAGACTGAAGATTTGACAGCTACAATATGGCATGCCTCTGCCTCTATTGCAAGCATGGGGTGGGGAGGCATCTCTAAAAAGCTAAATACCGGGCAGCAGCTAAATTGTTCTGCCCTCTCTGCTAATCTGTACGTTATCCTAGTACTCTACTGCTGAAAATTTGCTTCTCAATTTAGCTGTCTTGCAGAGTTTAAACAACTCTAGTTTTAATGTCTGCCAATAAAATTGGTCTAAAATGGCTTTCTTTCCCCCCAGAGCCAGTTGACTGTTTTATGTGGAAAAGCAACAGTTAAACCAAGTTAATGGAGTCTACGTGCATATCTTGTGTTCTCTTTGTTGTGTATTATATAAATATTCTGTGCAATTACCACTTGTCTGTTTTAAATGTTGACATAGAACTTAATATCTTTTTTAATAAAGTTTTATACTGCATATTTAACTTTCTATGTATAGAAAGACTTAATGATCACATTGCTGTAAAATTTGTATGTTTTTACAAGCTCAAAGCCATGTTACCAGTTGCTTCCTTAACTGAAAGATAAGACTGCTTCCTATTCATGTTAGTTTAATGAAGGGACAACTTGGTATCCTTTCCAGATTGCTCATCTCTATTTTTGACCTCCTGTGCTCAGTAAAATATACATAGGAATATACAGTAACATACATCTGTTCTATCAGAAGCTATTTCCCATCCTTCTGAAGTTGTGCAGCATTAGTGCTAAGCACCAATTCAAGATGATGCAAGGTGATATAAACTCATTCGTTTAGATCTACTTAGACCAATCTATGTGTGAGTCTCATTTGTAATTTGTATACTGGGATGGGCGGTGAGGGTGTAATGTAAATTAAAGAAGGGTAGAAGTCACTCTAAACTCTCCTGTTAGGCTGTCGTGATATTTCTGTAGTCTAGCCCATAGTCACGTGACTAAGACCAGGCTACACTCCGAGTAAAACCCTAAGTTAAATGAAAGGCATTCGGGCTCAACTGTATCAGATCAGTTTCTCACTAGGCTTCCCTAAATTCATCTTTGCAGCTGTCCTAAAGTTTTCAGTTTCAAAACTCATTGATGCAGCATTCTGAAGCTTCAGTTGTGTGTACTATGTTGACACAAGTTGCCAGTACTTTATCTTGTAACCGTTATGGGGTGAATAAGCCTAGAATTAATCAATAGGATGTTCTCAACCACTTCAGGTTTCCCTCTTGATCCAAAGAAGAGTTGTTCCTAGCAATCTTGATTATAAGAAGCCTCCATATTCAAGGAAGCTCTTCAGGTTCATAGGGTTGTTTATCGATTTCTTTCTGACATCAAGCTATTGGATAACTAGGAGGGCAATAGTGTAAAACTAGCACTGGATTGTTTAGCAGTTCAAGAGTAAAAAATAGCAACCTTCTGGATAGTTACTTTGACAATCTATATCTGTTAAAACCTTCCACTTCATTTGACTTTCAACCAAATTTTTTTGTGTAGTAGGCCGTCACTCCCATTCACGTTTGGCGCATAACTTACAGAAGCATGTTCTACTAGCTAAACTTTAGTGTTGCTTCTTACAACAACCTAAGCTGCTGAGATGAGCTTGGCCTCAACACAAGGGTCTGTGCTGGAATAAGAGAGGGACTGCAGCCTGATTGGTCTCATGAGAACTCCAGTGGCTCACTTACACTTCCCTTTGCTTTTAGCAAGGGTCGTGTGTTGGCTTTTTACTCAGGTTTCCCTTAAATGTACAGTTATTCTGCATGTTTCCTAGGGTAATTCCTTCACTGGAAATAGGCATAGGTTTAAGTATGGTGAGAGGCAAAGCTGTGCTGCTGGAGTAGCACTTTAAAACTAGGGGACTTTCCTTGTACTTTGCCTCTGTACAGACCTAGTGCTGCTCATGGCAATCTCTGTCCTCTAGTGGTAGAGGATTAGGAGTGGAAAGGCTGAGCTAACTTTATCTCTGTTAAGAGCATAGGAAATTTTGTCACCTTACCTCTTAGTGCAGCTTTTGACACTTCTGCGTCACTAGTGACCCTTTCCCACTAGAATCTTTACTTAAGAGGCATCTGCTTTGTCTGTCATAAAACTATGTACAGAACAGCTTCCCCTTCTGGTTACATGTTCTAGTTAATGAAACTAGGTAATTTTACACTGTAGAAAATAGCGATGAAAATAAGGCAATTATAATCAAAGGGAAACAGTCCTTGCACACTCTCAAACACTAACAAAAGAGAATGGTGGGAAGTTAATGAGAATGTAAAAAATTGTGTTCTCTCTGTTAGGTTGGGTGTGATTACCATGGCATTAGGGGGAAGAGTTGGTTAATTTATTATCAGAGTTTATGTTCTCCTCGTGAGTCTCAGGAAAGTTTGCAAGAGCTTCAACCTTGGCCATATAGTTCCTAGAGTGAGTGGTGACAGACTCTGTGTTACTATTTCATTCCTTTTAAGGGTAGTTTTCTCACACCTTTTTGTCTTTCTGCTCTGAGGGCTTGTCTACACATGGAGATTTTCCTGATTAACCCTGTAGGTGGACACTCTCTTATTCTGGGAATAAATGAGGAACAAGTCCAGGTGCAGACACGACCTAAGGTAAAAGTGGGGGAAGTCAGAATTTTGGTAATTGTGATCTGTCAAAACAATCCTACAGCTATTGACTGCCACATTCAATACTAGTACAAACCAACTGTCCATATCCTGATTTCCAAGACCCTCCACAAGATGATCCAAGCCATGTCAATAATGCCATCTCCACCACCTCAACAAGAAGCATATAACTATCCAGAGATGATGTATGAAACTGGGTTGCAGCTTTCTTTGTAGCTGTTCTACAGCTGTGGAAGTTCTGAGAAGATATTACCACACATCTTGCCATTAATTTCAGAAATGCAAGACCTCCTTTTTCTTAAGTTACCTATTCCAGAAATTGCAGCTATACTATGTGGTCATGGTAGGGTAATGCAGTAGGGGGAAGAGGAAGATGAATTAAAAAAAAATCCTTATGCTCACAGAGGGATGGGAAAGGAGTTACAGTGAGTAGCTGGAACAGCTCAATTTTGATCAGTCTTGATAACCTCCTAGGTGCTCAAATACCTGCAGTAATATACAGTGTACATGAGTAAAGTAAAATAACTATACAACATTTACCAGAATATTCTTGAAAATGTTTCCTTAGGGTTGAAAGAAGCTTTTAATCCCTCTGTATGTGGTAGCAACACACTACACCCTGGTCTACACTAGGAACTTGCATCAATATAGTTTTCTCTCAGGAGTGTGAAAAATCCACAGGACTGAGCCACAACTATATTGCTGTAAATTCCTAATGCAGACACTAGGTCAACAGAAGAATTCTTCTGTTGGCATAGGTGCTGCCTAGTGGGGAAGTGGATTACCTGTGCTTATGGGAGAAGCCCTTGTGTTGGCATAATAGTTAATGTCTACACTGAAGGGTTATCAAAGTGCAGCTGCAGCATTTTTAAGTGTAGATATACACTTGTGGTCTAGGCATAGTGAGGGTGTTTGTGACAGATGGGCAAGATAAAGATGAATAACTTGGCATGAATAGCAAGTAGGTACACCCAGTCTATGCTGTTTAATCATAGTGGACCCAAATAAGTAATTCAGAAGAACCAAATTGTTGTGAAGTGACATTATCATGCTTGTTAGGATAATTTATCCTACAACACTTAGTGCTTATCTTCAACCTGTTTCTTTTGCAAGTCATTACCCAAAACAATATAACCAAAATGCTGCACAGTTGTTGCTAGGGAAGTATATGTTTACATGTTTAAACTTGATGTACTCAAACAAGCCTAAGCAAGTAGTGTGAGCTTAAGCATTGATGTTAGAGAAGCTGTAGAGGGAGGGAGTCATGTGCAGGTCAGTTCATTCTGGAAAAAAAAAAAAAAAAAAAGACTGCTCATTTAAACACAAGTATCATGAGTATTACTATTATTTCTGCTGCCTACCTTAGCAACCAGAGCTGATCAATACCATTTTCAGTGCATGGGTAGGAATCTAGGCTCTTAAATAGTAATCATGTTCTATTTCCCTATGCTGAGTACTTGTAAAGATGCTGCATTATCTTGGTTCCAGTGAGTAAACATAACATCACTAACATGAAACAAGCAGCAAAAGCATCTACATCAGGGGTCCTCAAACTTCATTGCACCACAACCCCCCTTTGTGGAGCCTGAACCCTGGGTGGAAGGGAAGAGGGGGTACAGCCAGAATCCTGCTGGCCTAGGTGGAGGGAAAAGGGGGTACAGGCCAAGCCCTGCCACCCTGGGGGAGAGAGGAGTTGCAGCCTAAGCCCCATTGCCCCAGGTCAGGGTGGAGCTTGGGCTTCAGCTTCAGCTCTAGGTCCCAGCAACTCTAGTGCTGGCCCTGGTGACCCTATTAAAATGGGGTCATGACGCACAGTTTGAGAACCACTGATCTACATTTTTAGAGTTAGGGAGATGAGTATTACAACTCAATGTAAATATCTTGATGGAAATACAAGAATTCAGTGGGGACTGGCAAAGCTAAAGTTTGTCCTGTCCTAGTTCTCTAATCACTCCTTCAGTATGTACTTTGGAAGATCCTCTTCATCCTTCCCTCAATGCTTTTGGGAGAGGCATTTCTACAGGGTGCTGTTATTTATCCCTTCTCTTCTCCCTTTGCCTCAACCTCCCACCCCACTATAAACATCCCCCCCTTACTCTCACAGATATTATGGAGCACACAGCAAGCAGTAATAACAATGGGAATATTGGTTGCGCTAAGATCTAACCTAGTCAGCAAACAGCGCCAGCAAGCTTTTAAATGACCAAAGGCACATTCTACCACCATTCTGCACTTGCTCAGCCTATAGTTGAACTGCTCCTTACTACTGGCCAGGCTGCCTGTGTATGGCTTCATGAGACATAGGAGCAAGGGGTAGGCTGGGTCTCCAAGGATAACTATTGGCATTTCAACATCGCCAACAGTAATTTTCTGGTCTGGGAGGTAAGTCCCTTCTTGCAGCTGCTCAAATAGTCTGGAGTTCCTAAAGATGCGAGCGTCATGCACCTTTTCCGGCCATCCCACGTTGATATCGGTGAAACGTCCCTTGTGATCCACCAGTGCTTGCAGCACCGTTGAGAAGTACCCCTTGCGGTTTATGTACTGGTTGGCAAGGTGGTCCGGTGCCAAGATAGGGATATGCGTTCTATCGCCCCACCACAGTTAGGGAAACCCGCACATTTCCCAGAGTCGCTACCCTTGATAGCGGAACATCAGTGATTGCATTGGCTACTTGAATCACAGCAGTCCCCACAGTAGATTTGCCCACTCCAAATTGATTCTTGACTGACCGGGAGCAGTCAGGCATTGCAAGCTTCCACAGGGCTATTGGCACTCGCTTCTCAACTGTCAGGGCAGCTCTCATCTTGGTATTCCTGCGCTTCAGGGCAGGGGAAAGCAACTCACAGCATTCCAGAAAAGTGGCCATACACATGCAAAAGTTTCACAGCCATTGGGAATCATCCCATACCGGCAACATTATGCGGTCCCACCAGTCTGTGCTTGTTTGCCAGGCCCAGAATCGGCGTTCCACTGTATCAACCAGCCCCACTGTCGCCATGATGTCTCAAATGCCACATCCCATACTTTTAAGAACATCTGTGTTCATGTCCTCCTCCCAATCATCCTTGTGCTGCAGTCTGTTAGCCAAGTTCTGCACATACTGCAGTATAATATGTGGGGTGTTTACAATGCTTGCAACAGCAGCGGTGAGCTGAGCAGGCTCCATGCTTGCTGTGCTATGGTATCTGCACGAGTATCCCAGGAAAAAAGGCATGAAATGATTGTCTGCAGTTGCTTTCACAGAGGGAGGAAGGGGAGACTGATGACATGTACCCAAAACCACCCGCAACAATGTTTTTGCCCCATCAGGGATTGGGAGCTTAACCCAGAATTTCAATGGGCAGCAGAGACTGCAGGAACTGTGGGATAGCTTCCCACAGTGCACTGCTCCCTGAGTCGATGCTAGCCACGGTAGTGAGGACGCACTCGCCTACTTAATGCACTTAGTGGGGACATACACAATCAACTGTATAAAATCGATTTCTAAAATTTGACTTCTATAAAATCGACCTAATTTCATAGTGTAGACATACCCCAAGGGTCTGCTTATGCCAAGGGTTAGGCTAGATGACCATATACAGTCTCCGTGTCTTGAAGTCTGAAATTCTTGAAGTTACCCATCTTCAATTCTGGAAGGATGTCAAAAAAGCCTTGTTGCTATTCTAAGGACAGTGGATCAAAGACATATCCCAAGACTTGCCTAATATCAAAGGGGCACTAAAAGCCAAGAGCTGTTAAACAAACAAGGAACAAAATTCTAAACTTTGACAATAAGCACGATTTGGTTTTGGATGTCAAAGCTATTTTTCTAGCATCTCCATATTGAGAGGTGAAGTCTTTTCATGCATGTTTAAAAATTTAGAAGGCAAGGAATTCTAGTGAAAGATTGAAACTACCTGTGTGCAGGCCAACCAGTTCTTATGTTAATAAATTCAAAAATACTTTGATTAATAAGGAAAGCTGCATGCAGGTAGAGGTACTTCAACACTGAAATGGTTTTTCACTTAATTGTGAACTCTGTGGGGCAGGGATGAAGGTTGTACAGGACATAGTCAAGTACAAGGATGCCATTGTACTAGGACTCTGAGGCAGTATAGTAAAACAAATAAAGGAACTAACCAATTAGAATCAAGTTTAGTGTATCCTTTTAGATAAATAAAAGTGTGACAAGGGGAAGGGAGTATATTATACACCAACTGCTTTTATTTACTTTCAGAAACCTCACAAGATGGTAAAAAAACTTTTACAACCACTTCTAATTTAGTCTTCCGTTGTTCCCAGTCAGCTCTAAACCCATTATGTGTAAAGCCCATTTATGTACCATGCATCTAAAATGATAGATACAGGCTATGAAATTCTTTATTCTATTTGTAGCAGCTTACGCAGGTGCAGCCAAATACCAAGCCTCAGGACAAGTTGTACACAAACTTTACAATGTAGAATTTGAATTTAAAATATGAAACTTAAAATCTACACAACTGGTAAAAATCAAGCACAGATACGAGGACAAACTTAAAACCCATGTGAAAAGGAGTCTCGTCTTCCTTTCAAGTGCTTTATTCTGCTACAGAACAGTCAAAATGAAGATGTAAGCTTTGTGGTTAGTTTAAATTATACACTCTGTAGATACTATAGACCAATTTAAAGGTTACACATACAGCAATAGATGTCCATCGGTTCATCTGGATTGTTTATACAATCCAGCTGGATTGCTGAAAACAAGTCAGGCAAAACTTGAAAGAAAATCCTTGTGCAACATTTTAGACAAATGTTTACTGATGGGCACACTGTACCCCAGGTCCATGATGAGTGCTTTCTTCATCAGAACTATCATTGTAGGCTTCACGTCTCTGACCACCACCTGATCCACGAGTGTTATCAAATTCCTGGAGATCTACCTCTTCTGTATCACCAATTACAGGGGGAACTTCTGGTCTAGATGGCAGAAGATCTTCAAGTTCCTGCCAATAAAAGAAGCATAGTTAGTGGTGTATCAGAAAACAGAGGTGTCAATATTTGGTACACATCTCCCCTTCATTCTTAGGCCATCTCTACATGATTAAGTTGCACCAGTTTAACTAAAAGGTATTTCTTTAAAAACAGGTGCAAGCCCCTGTGGGGACATTCATGTTAGGTTAAGAATGTCTTACATAGTTATCATAAATGGATTAGCAGTCTTAAAATTCAGCAGGTGTTTGCACCAATTTGCATTGGTCAAAATCAGTCCTTTTAACTGGTACAACTTTCTGATTTAGACAAAGCCATAGTCACCAAGAACTGATGAGTCAGAAATCAAAACAGTAGCCACCTTCTTTCATTTGTCCTCTGGTCTAGTAATAGCTACTATATCGAGTTTTCAAACGCTTTTATATTACACCCACACCCCAGAACACCAACCCTCCTGTGGTTTTTCATGTAAACTAACCAACCTCAATGGAAGGTTTTAAAATCACTTGTGCATTGTAAACTACATTGAAAGAACAATTTGGCTGTACTCAAATCCAAATGTAACTACTGGAAAGAAAGTGCATGGGGCACAATACAATGAGCCCTTAAGACACCAAATCTCAAAAACACATGTTTGATCAAACTGAAGGAATACTTACTGAGAGCTTTTCTGGGCTAATCCAGTTATTTTCAGGAAACTGCACATCAAACTTTATGTAAAGATCTCCTTTTTCAAAGGGATTACGATATTGTGGCATTCCTTCACCTCGAACTACACGAACACAACCTATCATTAAAGGCAGAAAAAGATTAATCAGTTTAAAGGAAACTGTACCAGCTTTCTGTCTGACAAAATAACGTCTCTGCATTTCTAGGACAATGGCTACAAGTTGCAAGAGCATGAGAATAATTTGACCATACAACATTTCAAATAGTACAGCCACACGTGTATCTAGATAAATTCTTATATCAAATCAAGGTTTACCTGGTTCAATTACTTTTCCAGGAGGATATTTCACCACAATCTGACGTCCATCCAGGTGTTTGAATGTGAACTGAAATCCACACAGTGCTTCAACAAGTCCGATCTTGTGTGTCATATGCAAGTCATTGCCTTCCCTCTGGAACACCTAAGAATGTGACATTAATCATCATCATCATTCTGCATTCTAATACTTATTACTGCCAGATCTCCACCTACCCATAAACCCTGCTTTCCCCAACAATTCACTCTTGTTATATCCCCCAAAAGGCAAAGATACTCTTTATTTAGTTCTACTTACAGAAGTCCTTGGGAACTATGAAGTGTCTCTTAATATAATCCTGCAGTAATAAAATCCATAAGTTATAAAATTGCTGCCTTCGAAAGTTAGCACTCATGTAAGGATCAAACTCCAGATCTACACCAGTTATAGCTTTCCACAATTAAGCAGGTCCTAAGAGTTGCATGTTGTGCAATATGTAATAGTATATATTTCTGTGACTCTGGTTCCATATTCATTAGAAACAAATTAGAGTTGTAAAATGCTGTGTGACTGTACAACAGACTGAGTCTTTCCCTGACCCAAAGATCTTCCAATCTAAACTCAAAAATTACAACACAATGGAGACCAGGTAACAAAATTATATATTTAAAGACTATTTCACTTAGCCTCAAAATGTTCATAAAAAAGCTAGCTGTTGATCATGCCACTATTTTCAGATTTTAAAAAGGGGGGAGGGGCAAAAAGACAGTCCACATACAATTAAAGGCTTTAAGCTATTTTACTAGAGTAGTACTTCAGACTCACTGCTAAAGTGTTGCAGTCCTTATAAGCATTCAGTTAACTTTAGCATGAAGTCTTTCAGAAGTATCTTCAGTGCAATAGACAAACTGGAAGTGTCTTATTCATGTGGTATACATGAAATAGGAGTGTTGTTCCAAGTCCTCAGGACAAAGCCCAAACCAGTTGTGTATAGTTGCTTTAACTGTCATCTATGTATTCAAGCAAGATCACAGCTGCTTTAACTGATCTGTAATGAGGCATTTACATTTACAGAGGTGTGAAGCGAATGAAGGACTGTTAGCCCATTGGCATGAATCCAGAGAGATTGCTCCTTTTTCCCTTCGCACCTCTATTAGAGATACCTGAAATTGTTCACTACTTGCTTGCTCACAACATACAGATATTTAGTGTAACAGCATATAAAACTTGGTTCATGACTTCATCCTCAAAGTTATGCTTTCTTGCACAGCAAGAAAAGACTTGCTGGAAAGTTTTTCTTCAGCATTAATGTCTGTCCTTGAAAATAAAATATGGCAACAGTTTTATGCTGACGTTTGTGAGAAGACAGCAGAGTTTCTCCCCAAGAGCAAGTAGTTTTTGGAACCAGGAGATCAGCTGGCATATCAACCATGACAATAATTTTAGTAGATTCACCTTTCCTCAAGTTTTTCAGTACACTGAAACTATGGTACCAAAATGATTTAATACTTTAGTCAGCATTTCTCAGACTGGGGTCCGCGAGGGTACTCGGGCCCCACTGATCAATTCCCCCTCCCTCATTTCCTCCCAGCGCCTCCTGCATGCCGGGGAATAGCTGTTCAGCAGGGAGGAGCAGGCGGAATCAACTCCTCCCCCCTCCCCAGTTCTTCCTGCACGCCTGGGAACAGCTGTTCCCTGACATGCAGGTGGTGCTGGGAAGGAGGGGGAGAAGCGGGGATGGGGTCCTACTGATCAACTCCTCCCGCACGCACCCCAGCACACCGCAGGACAGCTGTTCCCCAGTGTGCAGGAGGCACTGGGAGAAAGGGGGGGACAGAGCACACTCAGGGGAGGGGGGCAGAATCATGTCAGGGGCCACTGGCCCCGCTGATCAATTCCTTCCCTTCCCTCCCAGTGCCTCCTGCATGCCGGGGAACAGCTGTTCAGCGGCATGCAGCAGGCGCTGGGAGGGAGGGGGAGAAACAGGGATGGGGTGGAAAGAGGAGGGGCAGAGGTGGAGGTAAGGCAGAAGTGGGGCCTTGGGCTGAGCAGGGTGTCTGGGGGTGTGCAAAAATTTTAAAATCAAAATGGAGGTCCTTTGAAGTTTGAGAACCACTGCTTTAGGTTCCTCTCAAACTCATATAAACAAACACCTTACAATATCACCATTTCACCACCATACTAACAATTATGCTAGCAATCTTTTGTCCACATATTCATGAACTGCAGCATGCTTATTAAAAAGCAACTGCGGACTGACCTACAGCGTTACTAGTAAACATGGTCATAGCAAAAAGGAGAAAGCCACAATATGATTTACTGTACAAGACAGTACAGCAGCAGACATAGCTAGATCAAAAGACCAAGACTGAGAAGGCCTCTGCTTCAAATCTTGGAATATCTGACCTGTCATCAGTGCTAGCAGTACCTGACACTTGAAGTCACATTGCCTATCCTAGTAGCCTCCCTTTCCCTTCACCCAATTACAGCCAAGAAGTAGGGAGGAGCACAAAGTTGCAACTGAGCACACAGGCAAACCAGACAGACAGCTGTAGGAGAGGCTAGGTCAAGTGCTTTGGTGTTGGAGTGCTACTCCAGCATGAATTATTTTAAAGATTTTTCAGATACTTGTATTACTTCAGTTTTTAATTCAGAGCTTTCCTGATGGACAATGACTAGAATTTGATCAATGCAATATGTATGAACTTTAAATTCACAATACTTTATTTTGTTTATGGAACACCAGAAAAGGAACAGCTTGCACCCCACAATTTCACACAATAGTTTTACATGCTGTTTTCATAATACTGAACCATCACTTATGTTACTTCACCTAATGCACTGAACTTTGCCAAAAATAGTTACCACATTAAAGCATGGAAACATTCTCCTGGACTTTACTGTATACTGCAACTTTCCTTAAATAACATATTCCAGTAATTTAGCATAGTGTACTGTGTCAGAATAAGTTTTATAGTACTTAGTTCAAAGGTATGAAACCCAATATTCTCCAAAGTACATACTGTGTAGAAATATAAATGTGCCAAGACAGAATGAAAATGCAATTAGCCAAATGTAGGTCTACAGTTTGGGTAGAAAAGAGGAGGGGTCCTATGATGAGTGCAATATCAGCATGACCATGCTACTTATCTGGGTTAATATTTCCAAACCCATTTGTCACACTTCCTAGGTTAACAGAATTAGAGAGCAGTTTACAGCAAGTGAAGATTGAGGGAGATTCCCCGTTTTCATCTGACAGCCTTTGAAAAAAACAGCTGGCTTTATACTCAGCTTTACTTACTGCATGCCAGGGTTGAAGCAGGTGCACAACAACAAGGACAGGACATTCATAGTGGTAAGTCTTCCAAGGGTAACCCTGCTTCAGTTAGGAGAGTAACTTTTTATGATCATATTGAGACAGTGGGATGCTTGGTGTGCTCCTCTGCATGTCTACAGACAGAACCATCTAGCTCAGAATTATAGCAGTTACCATTAGAAACGAGCCATGTATGTGTAAGTTCAGTTTCTCTCCCTCAATTGTTCGTTTAAAGTAATCTAGGTAACTGTGTAAGTGTCTGTACTCCATCATCCAGTTAAATATTTCTAAGGAATATAAAAAAACCACCAACTTTACTTCACCTATTAAGTCACAAGTTACCTCATTCTCCTTTTCTTGGAGCAGGAGGACAATATCTCCTGGTTCCACTCCTGGGGCCTGATCTGCTTCTCCAGTAAATGTAATCCTCTGCCCATGTTTCATGCCTTTATCTACATGGACTTCAAGAATCTTTACTTCTTTGATCACCTTCTTCCCTTCGCATTTTTTACAACGGTCTTTTTCATTAATAACTTCACCTAGAGAAAGAAGGATTGAAAAATCTAAGAATATTTTTCTTCCTTATTTGAGGATACAGTACCACTTATTTTGCCGTACATTGGTTCTCTTGGGCACATTCCCCTATCTCAAATCACTTCGGAAATTTTTTTCTTTCAGTGTTATTAGTGTGTCCCACAAGGGGAAAACTAATCTAACGCTATCCTAATGAGAAGAAAGAGACCCAAAAGGCACTAAGAGGATGAGATCTTCAAAATCATTTTGTGGGATGGAAGATGAGTTAGAACTCAGATTGTAAGCCAGATGGAACAAGAACCGTGACTTCCAATTCCAAACAGCATGAGCATTTAAGGAAACCTGCAAGGAAAAATAAGCTTTGTCTGTGGCTTTTATTGCTCTTCATGCATAAAAATGGCCTCCTCCACCTCTAAACAAAAAGTAAGTTATAAGGAATCAGGTTCCTCCTTTCCTCATTTTGCTTGGGGAACCTATGAAAAATCTTTGAGAAACCTGGTAATGGGACAAAACTGAAACCAGGGTGCAGTTCTCCTTTCTGGGGTGTGGAGGCTGAGTTTCAGACTGTGGGGAAAGGCTCTGGCAGGAGGAAACTACACTACTAAAAATAGCAGCGTAAAAGTGGGAGGCACTGCTTGGGTGTGTAGAGAGCAGTGTAGGGTGTTTACCTCTGGTAGTTCAGGTATGTAGGGCACTCTACTCCCCTAAGCTGTCTCTCACCATCTACACTGCTATTTATACCTGTACAGATGGTGAGACACATCACTGTAAGTGTAGATGTAACCTGGGTGGGGGATGCAGACGGTACACGAGGGAGAGAAGAGAGAAAAAGCAGCAGGTCAGGTTATAGCTTAGTGCAGGGGTAGGCAACCTATGGCACGCGTGCCGAAGGCGGCACTCACACTGCCCGGGTTCTGGCCACCGGTCCGGGGGGCTCTGCATTTTAATTTAATTTTAAATGAAGCTTCTTAAACATTTTAAAAACCTTATTTACTTTACATACAACAATAGTTTAGTTATATATTATAGACTTATAGAAAGAGACCTTCTAAAAACGTTAAAATGTATTACTGGCACGCAAAACCTTAAATTAGAGTGAATAAATGAAGACTCGGCACACCACTTCTGAAAGGTTGCCAACCCCTGGCTTAGTGTGACACCACCATTCAGGTTCTCCTGCAGAGAGGACCTGACATTCTTAGTGTATATGTTCACTTTTAAAGCATTTTTTACATCTTGACGATCAGTAAAGAACAAACAGTTGTGCTTTGCCTTTCACCTTGAACAGGAGAATTGCCTTCTAGAAGACTGCAGGGTGGTTATCCAAAAAGTATCCAATACTTCTTAAGAGCCTTTTTGTTTTCTAGTCTATTTGGATATACTTTTAAAGGACAGATATTTTATATGGAACTGCCTTCATTATAACAGACCAGAATAACCAGAACATTCTAAGAAAAATATCCTGTACAATCCCATCACTTCAGTTGCCAGTACAGTGCCTATTGCTTCTTCTATTTAAGTACTGCAAGCAGAAGCAATTGTTATGTTCAGTTATTTAGCTACTCAGAAATTAAAGCCATACTCCTATGTGAAACAAGTGTACAGAACATTACGATGCAGCAGATGTGTCCAGTCCTACTGGAACTTTGCATTTACATTAAATCAGGCAAAGTAACAAAGAGCTAAAAACAGGAAACCACAGTCTTTCAATTCTTTAGTAAAAAGTTTGACTGGTTATAGAATAAAAATAGACTAAAAACTAATTTTTTATTGCAGCTCAGCATTTTCAGCTATTACGTCATAAGTAGTACAAGCACAAGATTTCAGACAAATTAGTGGTGTTGCATAAATTAAGAAAGATCCAGGAAATATATGCAAGGAAGAGGATATTTAATTCACTACCATATATGTGCCCAAATCAGCAAAAGTAATATAGAATGTAACACTATTATTTCCATCTTTCAGAAAGTTAAGAACACTAAGTTGTATGTCGATTTTAACATTTGTTTCTGAAGGAGAAATAAATTGATAATATTTTGGAACGCTGAGAAGAGTAGATATAAAAATCAATGAATATTTAAAGAACTTTAATTTAAATACGGGTTTATTTTTTAACAATCTATTTAAAATTAAATTTGAGATGACATGTAAATTTAGGCCTAAATTTACTATAATAATTACAAATAATTTAAAATAAAAAAATATCAAGCAGTATGTTTGGTGCCTAGTTTGAAGGAAAGCTTTTTTTTCTCTTCCAAACTTTAAATAAAACTAGGTGAAAGAGGATGAGATCTACTAGTTCTAAATTTTTGAAGGACATGACCCCAGAAATAATAAATTCAATTATTAACTACAGATAATACTTTCTTTGTTTAATAAATTTAAATGCAAAACTGCTTCCATTAACTTTTTTGTTATATTTCCAGCACACTGAAGGTAGTTTTATTTAATAACGCCATTTAGTGCATTTAATTGAATTCAAATTTCCATCCAGAGATTGACAAAAAATACAAGTAAAAAATTAGTCTAGTAAATAAGAAATGAATCATTCACTATTTTCTAACAAATTACAAATTTGAACGCTAGTTAAGCTTCCTAAATGCTTCAGTGTACAGATATAATCCATCCCCTGGTTAACAAGAAGCAGCACCCAATTTAGTGGGAAGGATATATATATAGTTGCTAAACATATTTCAATGGTTACAAATAAATGACAATCACCCTCTCTTTAGGAAAATAACTCAAATGAACAAATGCAAAACATTGCTCTAAAATGCTTTGATTTAAATCAATCTATCCTGATGCTAAGTTAAATTTATCCCATAAGAGTAAATGGTTTTTATAGTGCTAGCACCAGACAGCAAGATACTGGGGCAAGCATGTCCAAATATTTCCAAGCAGTAGCACCTGTTATTCTGGTTCCAATCCTCCCCTACTTTGCAAAATTGTGTTTTTGTTCCGATACATGAAGAAATATCCTTTACAGACTAAAATCAAACTTCACTAATTACAATCCAATTCAGAAATTCTCCAGATGAGATATGACAATTTACTATTGAACCTAGATTCTAACCACATTAAACATTTTTAAAAGCACAGGAAACAGTTGGCCTACCTTCTCCATTGCAATCGGAGCACACAGACTGCATCTGCTGAACCATCCCAGGAGCCAGCTGTCTGATCATGATACGTACACCTCTACCTCGGCAAGCACTACACTTCTGAACAGCTCCGGACTTCCCACCCTGACTAAATTGGAAAGTGTCAGATTATAATTGAGAACATATGGAAAATAAATACCAAACTTAAGTTTTACATCTCCAATTGCACTGATGCAGCAGTGTCAGTTGCAATTAGGCTAATCTATCACTAACATACAGAGGATGTCTTTTCAAGATTTTACAAAGAGCACCATTAATTGCATTATAGGTTAGATTTTGGTATCTCCATGCTTCAATACTTGAACCTGTTCTAGCTTACACGTGAAGAACTACTACACTTCATGCTATATACCAATTTGAATTAACAGTTTAACAAATTTAAGAGTGAAAGCAGCCAAGAAGTTCTAGCACTGTTCATGAAAAATACAAAACTTACCCATTACATGAACTACAAAGGACATTCTTGCTAAGCTGTAGTTTGGTTGTCTTTCCATTATATAGATCTTCTAAAGACACTCTAGAAAATAAAAGTAAGTTCTCCAGTATTAACATTCTAATAATCACTTCAGGAAAAAGTCATTTTAATAGTCTAGCTTAGTTACAAGTTACTGTCTAAGAAAATTTATGATAAAAACTAAAATCACAGCAACCTTCAGCCTTGTCTACAAATACTTTTGGAAAACAAACAAAACAAACAAAAAACACCCAGCCATATGTAGAAGAGACGTTAAACAGTAAGTTTTTGAGCAAGTAAAACTCTGTACACTGACACTGTAACAAAGGCTACATTAAGATAAGCAGTTATTAAAAACACAGAACCCTATCTTTTAGGATTTTAAGCCAGACTTTGCAGAACAGTTTCAGATCTGGTGAAATCCCATTAGAAACTATGCAACTGTAAATGTACATACTTCAAGGAAAAGCTTTAGATTAGTCCGAAGCCAGAGCTGAGGTTAGCTCTCTAGCAGAGGCCAACAGGAAACAAATTAGCCTAGTCACCTGAAGAATTAAGAAAGGTTTAAAGGAGATCTAAAACAAGTCTCAGATGGGTTAACACAAGCAAGACAATTCCTAGCAGTTCTGGATAATAGTTATAGTTTAATATTTTCCTTAAGAATTCACACTAGGAGTTTAATTTTGTCTTATTCATTTCCATTGGAAAAGTGTTTGTGTTGATATATTGTTGGTATGTTCCCATGACCACTTTAGCAGTCAGATTTGAGAACGTTGGATTACAAGGTATCTAAAGCACTAGAAAAAAAATTAACACCATTTGGTTCTCTTATCAGTACAGTCAAGCCGCTTAAAAGTAGTTGTCTAACAACATTTAGTTCAGAATTTTGCATATTTCCAGAGACTTCAGAAATCATTCAAAAATAAATGCAACTCAGTTTATTTTGAACTGCAAAACATTGCTTCTGGTGTCAATGTTTAGAAAGAAACTAAAAAGAGGTATGAGAATACAAAAGCTAATTTATAGTTTGTTTGTACAGTACTAGTTGCTAGACAAAGTAGCTGGCATGCAAAAACAGATATTACACTAAGCACTTAATGCGAGGAGTGGCCTAGCCCACAATACAGCATCGGTGGGGGTCAGAAAGAAGCTGCTCAGCCTGCAGAAAACAGCAGTGAAAATAAGGTGTAGGCTTATGAAGATGAGCAGGGATCCTAAAAATCCACACCCCTACCCCGCCTCCTCCTCTGAGCGTGCGGCTCCCCGCTCCTCCCCCCCTCCCTCCTGGAAAGCGCTAAGCGCTGCCAAACAGCTGTTTGGCGGCGGGAAGCACCTGGAGGTAGGCAAAGGAGCAGGGACGCGGTGCGCACGGGGGGAGGGGGCGGCGGCAGGGGAGAGGAGCTTGGCAGCCGCAGGAAATAACTCGGGGGGAGGGAGGGAGGGTGCAGCGCGGGGAGCTTGGCAGGCCACAGCAAATAATTCCGCGGGCCATTTGAGACCCCTGGGTTTGATAGTGAATACATAATCACCAGGTTACTAGGAGGCTGGAAGGCTAACATGTCCCACTAAACAACTTTAAGCATATTTATGATCAAATAATTTAGACAGTCATTTGTGCAAATCAGTCAAGAATGGGCAAGATTTATATGTTTATAAAAAGAAGCAGAGTTTATACACTGACTAATAAGATATGGACCGTAAGACTTGAAGTTCCAACCACATATATTATTCTTTTAAAACACTATTACCAAAGGCAAACTTTTAATGCAGGAAGATCTGTTTCTTTTTTGCTGAAATCTAGAAGTAACGCTTTCAATGAATTTGAGTTGGAAACAGTAGAGACCTTTTGAATGAACTGACGCCCGCTAGAGCATCAATGATTATCAGACCAGGTTCACCTTCACCATCTCTTTTTGGAAACTTAAGTTAGAAGAATCACAGTATCAAGATACTCACTTAAGTGGATGCATCATATCTTCTCCTCTTCTTCTACCATTGCGACTTCTACTCTGATTACCCATGAAACTGAACAATCCACCACCAAAAATGTGGGAGAAAATATCGTCCATTCCACCACTTCCACCGCTACCTTCTCGAAGGCCCTGTTCTCCATATCGATCATATAACTCGCGTTTCTCAGGATTTGACAGAACTTCATAGGCAAAGCTTATTTCTTTGAACTGAAAAAGAAGTCAGGAAAAAAAGCCTGTAAGTTACTTTTACATACATAAAAACAGATTTACTTGGAAGATAGTCACAAAAGAAATGCTAGCATCTGATTTATAGCCCCACTTCATCCTTTTATTCATGAGGGAGTGTACAACCCTAAATACTCTTCCACATCAGAAGTTCCACTGCAGTCTAAATTTTGACCTTTAGAACAGGTAGATTTGGCTGTGCTTGTATGAATCCAACTCTTTTCTTCCGTTTTACCATGAAGGATGACTGTATCATCCTCTTGGGCATTGAAGGAGAAATCAGTAGAGATGTCAAGTACAAGCTTCTTATCTTTACCTCCAAGGCCTTGTCTAGACTGGGATTTAAGTATGTGTGATTACCACATTAGCTAAGTATTAATGTTACTCTTAAAGTTGTAATCTAGACAAGGTCTGAGGTCCTGTCTTGATGGACAAAATGGATGTTTTAAACACGTTAGCTTAACTGAAAAACCCTCAACGGTTGTTAAAACAACAATAACCTGTTGTAGTCTACACAGTCAGCTAACATGGCTTGGGATATGTTAGTCTTCTGAAGTGTTAAGAAGACTTTTCCATCATGTTAACCCAACTCATTTGAGACATCACTGAAACATCTTTTTTCATCTCTCAAGACAGGTTACTTAACTGAGCCCTGCATGTCTAATCTATTTTACCTTGAAGGTGACCCCTGAATTCATTGTTTGCATCTCTTTCAAACACCTCCACTTCTATCTCTTATGAGTGGAAAACACTTCCAAGAAAGATCTGCAAAACTGCTGCCTTACTCTTCAGATCCCTCCTAAACATTCACCTCTCCCACAATGCCTCAAAGCACTGCCAGCTGACCGCAGCTAGGCAGGTGGTGAATGGAGGCTTTTGCTTACTATACAACAACTCATTTTTATGTTACTTTGTCCTTGGCCACAACCTAGATTATTATTTCTTTGGGTCACTGTCTTTTTGTTACTGTGTATATGAATAAGTCCTAACATAGTAGGGCCCTGAATCTCTTGTTTGATGCCCCTAAATACAATGGCAATACAAATAAATACATTTCAAGATAAAAAAAAAAAAATCTTACTTTGTCTCCTGCATTTGGATTCTTATCAGGGTGGTATTCCTTGGCCAGCTTTCTGTATGCCTAATTGACAAAAGAAATAACACAAGTCATTAAGTCTGTGATGGATTCCATGTTTCAAAATAAATCAAGTTGATTAACTGAACCTGTATCTTCAGAGAAAGATACAAATGTCTCCTGTAAGTGTGCAACCAGCACCTACTTAAGTCAATAATCGGGTAAAAATATTCCAAGGTCAGAATCTAGCCATAAAGCAAAAGTCCATTAGAATAAAACAAATTAGTTGAGTCCTCTACAATAAAACAGAAAGTACCTGATATTTTATTTTAGAACATAAGAACGGCCATACTGGGTCAGACCAAAGGTCCATCTAGACCAGTATCCTTCTACTGACAGTGGCCAATGCCAGGTGCCCAGAGGGAGTGAACCTAACAGGTAATGATCAAGTGATCTCTCTCCTGCCATCCATCTCCACCCTCTGACAAACAGAGGCTAGGGACACCATTCCTTAACCATCCTGGCTAATAGCCATTAATGGACTTAACCTCCATGAATTTAATTTTACTGACTCAGTATTAACTACCCATTTATGGATTTGGCACATTAATGTAGTGCATAGAGTAACTGAAGTACTACAAAAACTAGCATTTAACTGTTGATTTTCTGTATTCTGGTTTAGGTGTTACACTGAAACTGAACTCAACCAATTCTTTATACAGCATTCATTACTGATATAAAGCTGTAATTTCCAAATGTGAACAAGGGGTGATGATTACCATTAGCTAGAGGGTATGGATTTGCATACCATAGTTATTAAACCATCATGTTGGATGTAAATCCTGTCCTGATTTGTCACGCTGCTCAGGAGTCCATTAACAAAATGGCTGCCTCAGGTTCTCACCCAACCCAACCGATCAATCCACATAGATAGTTTCTTCATTCTCTTCCCTTCATACTTCTCAAGGAAGATTTAGCACCCCTTTGAATTAAGTACATGGACAGAAGTATGCGGACTCTAATCTTTTAAATCTATTGTTCTGAAACAGTAGCACAAGGAAGTAAAGCAGGTTCTCTAAGAAGTGGTTTTCAAACTGCTTCTTTCCTTTTGAACATGTCTGGCTGTACCTGAGTAACAATATTTTGTACACAGCTTAGCATAACCTATTTTTCTGCTACCACTTCAGAGTTATGGAGCTGAATTTAGTTGGGGAAGTTTTCACTACACTGTCTCAAAAGAGTTACAACAGTTACTTGTGATTTAGAGGGAAGAAACTTTACTAATATAAACAACAAGGAGTACTTGTGGCACCTTAGAGACTAACAAATTTATTTGGGCATAAGCTTTCGTGGGCTAAAACCCACTTTATCAGATGCATGGTGCTTAGAGACTGTCCAGTTTGGCCAATGTACATGGCACAGGGGCATTGCTGGCACATGATGGCATACATCACATTGGTAGAAGTGCAGGTGAACGAGCCCCTGATGGTGTGGCAGATGTGGTAAGGTCCTATGATAGCATCCCTTGAATAGGTATGTGGACACAGCTAGCAACAGGGTTCTATTTTTAAAAATAGAAATTTTTAAAAAAAGTTAACTGCTCAGAGAGTAGAGACCTAAACTTCTCAAGAACAAGAAAAAGCAGGGTGTTGAGAACGGTTTACATACCGTTTTTCCTTTCTATAGTATAGTATTACATAAAATCTCCACATCATTTTCACTGACCTATTTATCGAGACTGCTGCATTTGAACTATATTTGTATTATTTTCATTTAAACTAAAAGCTCTTGGGGTAGAGAACACATCTTCCTCTTTTGTGCAAGGATGACTAGAATGATACTTCTGAGGGAATTCTATGTCAAAAAATTTAAAATTCTGCACCTAAAAATTATGCGCACAATATTTTAAAATTCTGCAAATTGTATTTGTCAATAAATAAATGTGGCTCCAGCACGGCAGTGGAGAGCACAGGCCACTGGCTGCAAGATCACCCTGAAGACCCCACCTCCCCCGGTACAAGAACTCAGCAGTGAGGCTGCACCTGACCCTGATGCAGTGCAAGGGCTAAGTCTGCCACAGAAACACTCTGAGGCCCTGCCCCACTGTGCCAGGTGCACCAGGTGTGGGTGGTTAGGCTCAGCCCAGCAGCCAGTGGCCTGTGCTCTCCACTGCCGTGCTGGAGCCACATGTAACTTCATGTGCCCCCGCCATGCCTCACCTCTGTTTGGAGGGAAACAATCCCCCCCAACTGCACCCATGGTTGCACCAGCGCACAGTCACACAGAATCGCCCCAGGAGTAGATACTGCTTTATAACTATAGACCCATCTTTTTACTGCATAATTATGAAATATTCTGCATTCATGCATGTAAAGAGGGGATATGAATGCTTACGTAAAACTTAGCCAGTGTAACAAAACAGAGCCTTGATTGTAACCAAAATATTCTAGAATACACTGAAAAACTTTAAAATCCCCAGGCCTTGTCAACATGGAGTATGCCAGTATAACTCACAGTGTGGACACTTTTATTCTGGAATATGTCACATAAGCAAAACCAAAAAGTCACTTTTATACTGGCATAGAAGAATGTCCACGTAAGGGGTTATACTGGTATAGTTACCAGTTTAAAAATAAAATCATACCTTAGCTCTTACTAGTATAACATTCCTGTTTAGACAAACCTTTAATAGATCACTATGGGTATGTCTACACTGCAGCTAGGAGCAAGCCTCCCAACCTAGTGTGGACATAGCTACTTGGGCTCTTGAGCCCACCCAACCTCCTGGGTCTAAGCTCGGGTGGCTAGTCTGAGTCTCTACTGGAGCCACCACAGCCACACTGCTATTTTTAGTATGCTAGTTTGAGCCATTTAGCTGAATGGAATTACTCAAGTGCATAGTTACTCAGAGAAGTATTTTCAGGATCTGGGCCTACATTAGCATTCTACTGCAGCCCTAGAAGATAGTACTTAGTACAAATTAATCAGCATTGAAGATAGTTTTGCCATCTCATCAGCATCATAATGATAAAGCTATTTTGCTTTGCTTTCACTTTTCTTTTCTGCTTTGGCGTAAGGGCTTGACACCAGATTAAAACAGTATCTACATACATTGTCTCAGTTGTATTAGGGTAGCTTGTAAGTATGTTCTCTCTATTTGGACACTCAGTTAAGTCTAAACTAATTAATGAGAGATGATACGCTTGGCACTAGTAGAGACAGTTGGCAACCTTACCATTAACTACTAAAGTACATTTTAAGCAGTGTTGAATCTATACTTTGGGCTACATAACAAGTGCTTTTTATATGTATTAAACAGTTGTATTCCCAGGTTTTCCATTCACGTAACAAACAGGATACCCTAAACAGATTTCTTTCTGTAGACTGATCAAATTTGGCTGTGATCAGCTCATAGCTTCCTTTCATCAAGACACCTCCACTTTGTTGTTTCATAATGATCAATACCCACTCCAAACAAATTTCTCTATCACATGGAGCTGTATAGTTCACAGTAGCAGTACCACCCATCATTGCAAGTGATCACAGGCAGTGAATAGTAACTACCTAACCAAGGCTCTGGTGTAGTTTTTAAGTGATGTGTGGTACCGTTCGGGGGGGGGGGAGGGAGGAGTGGCTTGTATACTACAACATTAAATGGATGGAACCAATAAATGTTTAGATGTCAGTGCTGAGTATAGGGGAATGAAGATCACAATGCTCTAGGCTCTCTTGCTCAGCTTCTTTGTTTATTTTCCCTAGGTGCTTTCAGCTCTATAGGGATGGGACAGGAAGACCCTAACGGAGCCTGTGCTGTTGCTGAAGCAGGTCAGACAATGGTACTGGCTGGAACGTATTGCACTTCAGCGGGTTTTATAGCTGAAGCCTTTAATTGTGATGGGCTCGGCCAACAGAGCACCCCGGAGATCCTACCTTACCGAGGAATGGGAGATTGGGGGAGTCTCCGCCTGGTGCTCGGTGACCAGTCTGGGCATCTCCCCACAGTGGGCACCAAGTAAGGAGACAAGAGCCGGCGGCTCTAGGGCAGGGAACCCTGGCGATCCCCTCAGGTACAGCGGGGATCCCACAACTCCTGGCGGGGATCCCCTCCTCCCACCGGCCACCTGCGCCCCAGCTCCCTCCGGCAGGATGCCTTGGCCTCCCTGCGGCCTAGTCGCCTCCCCCAGCGCCGGCCGGGCGGGCAGGCCGCAACCGGCTTCACGGCGCGGCCTAGCCTGGAGGCCTGGACCCCGGCTGGCCTCCCGCCCACTCTGATCCCGGCCGAGGCCCACGGTTGCCCGGGCCGGGGCCTCCCCGCTTCCTCGTGACCTCCCGGCTGCCCAACTGGGGCCTTCCCGGCCCGGAGCCTCCCCCGCCTGGCCCGGTACCTTCTTAAGCTCGTTGTCGGTGGCCCCAGGCGGCACGCCCAGGATGTCGTAGAGCTTGGTGTCGGCCACGTTCGCCATCGCGGGGGGACGGGGCGGGTTGGCGGCGCAGGCAGGACAGGCCGAGGGGCAGCGGGGCCGGCAGCGAGGACGAGACCCGGACCAGAATGAGAGAGGCCGCCACGACGTCACCCACGCACGCTGCACGTCACCGCGCCGTGCGACGCCACCATCCTCCCCCCCCCCCGCTGCAGAGCCCCGCCCCTGCCTGTCCTTCAGGCACACGCCCCCTACCGGAGAGCCGCGCGTGCACCTCAAGGCCACGCCCCCTGCCCCCGGCTTGGCTCGTGGGTCAATTCTGTGGCCAGCTGCGGGCGCATCGGGGGTGGGACAGACAGCGCCACGGGCTCTCCTACAGACCAAGCAGACTCCCTGCCCCGGCCTCCCTAGGCTGAGAGAAGGGCTGGAGCAAACCGGGAGAGGTTAGGAGCTGCTATGCGACACCTAGAGTTACACTCAGGAGCGTCCATTACAGAGGGGCGGTTTTAGTTGTAAATGCGTTTCTCAAGCTTTTATCTTTCAATAGGACATGTTCCGTGTTTGCTCAGCCCGTGTTTTCTTCCTTCCTCATTTCATAAGCGTTATTGGAGTTTCCCCTGAGATTTGTTTAGATTTACCCCTACCCCACGTAGGCTGGGTGTTACCTCCCAGTAAGTAACCAACAGGAAAAACGCTGAGTCATGGAACAGGGGTTCTAGAAAACTTTCAGCGATGTTAAAAATGAATCCAATATCACTTCTGCATTTTTTTAATCTTCCATATTATTTAGGTTGTGTTCCCGCATTTTGTGTCTTTGTCATGCGTTTTAAAGGAAGGGGTCACACGTGAGGGTTTTAGTAAGTTGAAAGCTATAGTTCCTGTGATATGTGTGAATAAGTGGTAAACAAGGCCTGCTATTTTAGGGAAGTTTCTGAGTTAGCTCATTCTGGCATATGAAGCACAATTTAGAATGGGGTTTAATCATGAGATTTGAAACCATATCTGAGCTTTTCCAGGGTAAAGAGGGTTTGGATAGGATGTTGATACACATGCATTTTACAAAGATGGGTCAGTTTATGCTGCAAAGTTTGGGTCTAGATGTGGTCCAAATTTCTCCAAAATACAAGCAGTTCATATGCATCACTAGATACATATTATAGGTGATTATATTGGATTATTATTTAATCCAGTATATTTCATTTTTTGGTTCTAGGATTGTACTTACTGCTTCAGAAATATCTTCCTAATATCTTGGTAGTTATAATAAAATTATTTCGGCACCTTGTGCAAATATTAGGTATTATGGTAGTATTGCACTGGCCCACAGGAGCACAGAGTAATCTCCCATGAGGATTCAGCCAGAGAAGTCTCCCCCTCCCCAGAAAAGGAGGGGAAGGAATCCTGATTGCATGTAATGAGAGGCTTCTCTCTTTAAGACCAGCTGCTCAGCCTTCTACCCAGGTGAATCTCTTCAGAGTTGTTTGCCTCATTAGAGTGCTCTAGATTGCAGCGTAGGGGCTAGTAGCTCCAGGAAAGGGGGCATTTGAGGCAGCTCTCTGCCTGCATATGTGCACAATATAGCCTTGTAAAGGGGGATGAAGAATTATCCCGCAGCCCTCCTCTTGCTCAAGTTTTGGGGGAGGGAGTTGGTTCAAACCTTGAGTTCCCCCAGTGTGTGAAGCTTGAGGTGAAGATGTTCCTATTAGTACCTCCCCTACTGCCTAGGGAGGAAATGTGAAAAGGCTAAGCCTTCAGAAGGGTATGCAGGAAGTGGAGAGCTGAAAAGCAGGATGTTCTGTGCAACATGGCCTTGAAAAGAAGACTATAGAGGTATTTTGACTTGATTTATTGCGCTGGGGTGTGGCTCCTGTGAGGGAAGTGGATTTGAATTGATGCAACTGTCTGTCCTGTTCCCCCTCCGCACAATAACCTGATAGGGATGTGCTGGAAGAAACTTCATGCCGCCTCCCCCAGCTTAGGAGGAGGAGGAGGGAATTTCTGGCCCTTAAGTAATGGATCCTGCTTGTAGGCCTAAATGCTGTCATAACTTGTCTATTATGGTGCTTTTCACATGAGCCAGCACCTTTTCAAGTGAGGTAAATGGTAGCTGGGGGGGACAGGATAGCAAATACAGAGAGGCATGTCTCTGCACATTTGAAAGAGACATGCCTCTCCCTAGAGATATTTCCCCTTCCCCACCTGTATGCCAGTCCACCACGCTGCAGACTATGTGAGGTATGTGTCTTCTTTCCTGGGAGGCCCTTGTTGCCTTCCTCCAGTGCTGCATTATCCTGTGCATAAGCAAATGTCAAACTGTCACATAATCCAACAGAAAATTCATCTCTCAAAGTTATTTTCTTACTCTATGTAAGTGTTGTGAGCCTACTTTGAAATGGAGTAAAGAATCAACAGCCTGGATGAGTACAGTTTTACCAAACTGAAATAAAATGAGCAAAGGCCAAATATTAAGGAATAGCAAAGAAGGATTTCCTTCTGCGGGTATCATTGCCAGCATCTGTCCATCAAGTATCTAGGTGAAATATAAGCCATGTGCTAAATTAAAATATACCATTTATATACTTCAAGTATTGTTATCTTTGTTTTGGTTCTGTCTCTACCCATTCTTTCTGTCCTCCCTTCTATCTTCTCCTTCACCACCATCCCCAGCAAATTGATAGTAAACAAATATAATAATGCACTGAAAGGGAAATGCATTAAAACCATAGCAGCTGCTACATCAAGTAGCTGAGGAATTTCCTTAGTATTAACTTTTAAAAGAAATGATCATCTTTACCACGACCAAATAGGTTGTGTACAGCAGGACTCAGTTGAAGTGAATGGTACAATTCAAATCTCTTTCAGCTGTTGTTTCAGGCTGTCTGCAGACATAGGTAGAAGCATTTTTTTTAATTAAAGCTGAGTTTCCAATTTCATCATGTGACTGCAGAAGCTGCTTATGACTTAATCTGACCCTGGTCTGTACCCAGATGATCCTGTCCAGATTTTACACTCAGCCCATTACAAGCTGGGACAGAACTTTGTGAGTTTAGAGCAGGGGTCAGCAACCTTTCAGACATGTGCGGAGTCTTCATTTTTTCACTCCAATTTAAGGTTTTGTGTGCCAATAATACATTTTAATGTTTTTAGAAGGTCTCTTTCTACAAGTCTATAATATATAACTAAACAATTGTTATATGTAAAGTAAATAAGGTTTTTAAAATGTTTAAGACTCTTCATTTAAAATTAAATTAAAATGCAGAGCCCCCCAGTCTTGTGGCCAGGACCCCGGCAGTGTGAGTGCCACTGAAAATCAGCTCACGTGTCGCCTTTGGCGTGCGTGCCGGAGGTTGCCTACCCCTGGTTTAGAGAGTATGATGTGAAGGCTTAAGCGCTGTAGACTTGATGATCAATAAGAATTACATTTGCAATTATATATTGCACTGCTGAGTCTCAGTGCCATGGTTTAAGAAGCTCCCTGTAGCCAGGGTTCACAACAGATAGCACTTTGCAGGAAGCACCCAGTACTATAGCTTGAAAGATCCCTAAGTGGCAGCATGATAAGGGCCTAACAAATAAAGGTGAAAGACATTTTTTTTAAATATTTAAAGTTTCAAACATAGATCCTGTTCCTTCAAACACTTATACGTGTGCTGATCTTTTAAGCATGTGAGTAATCACATTGAAATCAGTTGCTTAAAGTTAAGTGTGTATGTAAGTGTTTGCAGGTGGGGACTATAGTCCCCAATTCAGTCAAAGAAAATTTAGCTAGAATTCTCATGGGAAGTAACAGTACAGGCAAGATTATAAAAGAGGTGAGTCTATTTTGCATTCTTTGTAAACACCAAGCTCCCATTTGACTTGAGAGCATTTAGTTTGAAAAGACTTGAGGTTTCATACTTTTTTTTTTTTTAATTAAAAAAAATACGCCAAGTGATTTAGAAAAAATTTTATTAGGACTAAGAATGGTTTTATGAAATTTTTTTTTTTTTTTTTTTTTTTAAGAAATGTTTGTTTGAGAGCAAGATTTATTTCCTTTTTGAAATTTTAAGCATTTCACTTTGGTTTTGGAAACCCAGACATAACAGTATTGTGTTAGAGAATCAGAAAGTGAAACTGATCAGTCTTGTTTCACTGGCAAAGAAATGCAAAGTTCATAAAATAGACTGCAAAAATTGTCAAAAAAAATTTAAATCTTTTAATTTTAAGAGTCTACACTTCTACTAGTAACACATAATAGTGCTCCTTCCTTCCTTTCTCTCTCTCAAAAATGAGAGCTGATGCAGTACCCTAAGGCCCGGATTGGCCTTTGCCCTGCCCCTAGTGTAAACATTATACCAGTGCAAAGTGGGTGTAAAATGCTACCAAATTAGAATGTTAGCATTTTACAGCCACTTTTTAATCACTTTGCACTGGTGTAAATAATGGCACAAGGTGCACTTGGTTCTAAATCTTATACCTATCAATAAACCTTGCAATGGAATAAAAAAGTTTCTCTCCATTCCTGCAATGATATTACAAATACTAAGGCCATGTCTACTGTATGGGGGCTGTAATTGTAGCACCATAGTGTAAATGCTTCCTACAGTAACGAAAGGGGTTTTTCCATCTCTGTCAGTAATCACCTCCCCGAGTGGTGGTAGCTAGGTCAATGGAAGTATTTTCCCATCAACTTAGCCACAGCTACACCAGCTGTTGGTTGACACAGTCATTGGATTTCTCCCACGTGCCAGAAGAATTAGGATGATACTCAATTCTCATAGCATTTCCAGGCCCATATATGGGTTATTCTCATGGGGGAAGAAGGTAGAAGGTCTACAGTGAACCCTCAGCATCTTGTAGTGAGAGCTTGCTGAACACAGCAAAAAAGTATTTGCAGATATTCTTGCAAATAGCCTCCCTCTTTTCCCTATTACTTTGTCCTTTTCTTTCCTGTTTGTTTGTTCTCTCTACCTATTGTCCCTCCTCATGTGCTAAGTGTCAGTTTCTGTACCTATGTTCACCCTCTGGGTCCTTAAGGACACCTTCTTAAGGTTTCCGTCTCCTAGCTGTAACCCCTCTTGGGCGGAGTCCTGCATTTCTCTCCCTCTTGACTAGGGTTTTAAGGTTGCGCATCTCCCTGCATGAGCTTGTGCCAGTGCCTGTACTTTGCTTTTTCTCCCAGGGCAATGAACAGTGTATTGCTGGCAGTTAACACACAGCCCTTTCTAAGCCAGCACATTTATTCTTAAGGTAAAAACATTACAGAGAAAACTTAAATAATAAAACCTATCCATCATATGTGGCCCAAGTAGGCCAAAGTCTTTCCAACCTTTTCACAAATCCATTGGCTGGATTAGAAAAAAAGGACCCAAGTCCGTTTAAATGCAGCCTTTTTAAGCTAAAAGCCAGTTCTTTGCTTTCCTAGTCTCTGGAAACCCAGTTTAAACAAGTATATGCAAATTTCCCCAAGGGGTGGTACTTCCCTGAAGGTGTTTACAGTGTGAGTGATTCATCTTAATCACTCCTCACAGTTTTAGTTCCTGAAGGTGCTGTGGAAACCCTCCCCCATGGAGAAGAATGCAATTGTACATGCAACCCCTAGCCCCCAGTGGTACATAAAGATACTACATGTCATCGCAGTATTTTGTCACGCTAAAATTTTATGCTTTTGGGGGCAGCAACTTTTAAAAAAATTATTACATGTTTGTACAGTGCCTAGCACAAAAGGGTCCTGATCCCTGGTTGAAGCTCTTGCCATATAATACAAATATTTACAGAAAACAAGGTGGTGTGAATATTATTTTGAATAAATATTCAGCGAATGCTTGTCCTGGAAAGGCTCTCCTGCCCATTTTGTGAAAGCTCTTTCTATTATTCACAGATTAGATTCCTCAAACAATTATGAATATTCGTGCGTACCTTGCACTTAGAAAAGGAACTCTGGTTTTTAAGGACTAGGTTATCCAAGTAGAGGGAAAAAAACAGTGCCGTATGACTTATTGTGCGGCTTCCTAACTGTGGCTGTGAAGTACCTGGTTACCTCTGCGGAGATATAGGAAGAAGGGGACACATATCAGGGCCCAAATGGGGATCTGGGTGATCGCTACTTCCCACCACTCAACACAGATGTAATGAGGTTAAGTGGTGTCCGTATAAAGAAATTAAAACTACTGATTATTCCTTAAGATAGGCTTTTAATGACTTACGGCTATAAATGCAATGCAGACAGAATAGGAAAAGAAAAATTAAAGACCAGCATTGAATAAGGATTAATATAAATGACAAATTATATTGCAAACAAGCACAAGTACAAGTAAACTTTTACTACTATTTTTAATACTGCAGCATTAGTATAACCTGAGGTCAAATTATCCCTACACTACCATTCTTAATACTATAATGTCAGCACAACTTGAGATCAAAACAGCTCGAGCAACCCAGACTTCTTTACTCCGTTACCTTATTTTGCATGCAACCAGACTTTTTCTTTAAAACCTTACCCTGCCAAGAGTACATTACCCTTTAGTCGACCGCTCTTTGCATTGGCCAGGTGCAGATAGTCGGTGCAGTTCAGCTTTCCTCGGTTCAGGGGGTGCGGGTCAGACCGATCAAAGAGAATAACTTCTTAGTCCAAGACACACGCACACACCCTCCTGAGGTTCTACACATTTAATCTCATCTGCCCGCCGTGCTTTGAAGCAGGTCAACCAATCAGGTTAGGCCAAATTTAGTGTTATCGCTTTGGCTGTATAATTCATGCTTACTTATTTTCTTGTAGCCAATTATTGTTTTAATTTTATAAGTTATGCTCAAGGAGATAGCTTATTTCTATATAGCCCACTGTCTCGACTGTGGTTTCCCTTAGTTTTCTAGGTAACTTACCTCTAAATGGGCTGTTGGCTTGATTGTGGGTAAGGTTATCTTGATGACCTATGCCTAAAGGCCTAGCCCATCAAACCCACATAGGAATCAGTTCTTTGGCTGCAGCGTCTCTTGACCACAAGTTATAGCTTCATTTTGCAAAGCTTGCTTTTAAGATAATTTTGCAAAGCTCATTTTTTAAAGCTTCCGGAAGTTTTAGGCCTAACACTGGCAATATTGGTGTTCATCTTAAGCTTGACAACAATCTTGCTCAAATTAATCACAACCTCCTGCCTGTAGCTTGAGAAAGCCTTGTCTGTGCTTGTTGGGGGTCAGCTCTCCACCTCCACCAATCGGGGCAACACAAACACTTTCCTCTAGGCCTATGCAGCCCCCCACCCGTCTTCCCTTCTCTCCAGGTTAGCAGTAGACACACTCCAATCTTCGGGCATCTTCCTGGAGTGTCCAGCCTCTGTTCCACTGGACACTCGCAGTATTCACTATAGGGGAGAGAGCCTGGTGTGAGACCTGAACCATAGTCACCAAAGTCAGCCCATGCCATTAACCAAAGTCAGGCCATGTATTAAAGCAGATGCTTACAGATTCACTGTCCGATACATGAATTTGGCAATGGCAGTGCTATCGTTGCTAAAATACAGGCACTCCTAAGAAGCAACAGATACTGGGTATGTATGTTGTGAACACATTGCAAAAGAGTAGCCCAGGTACATCCTGACCTAACTCCAGATAAGAGGGTTTGACCGAAGTGATTGATAGGGATGTTTTGCCCAAGACATTTGGAGCAAGGTACAAGGGGAGGTAACAAGCAGATGTCATGAAACACATAAGGTGGTACGTAAGTTGTTTGTCTCAGTCTATAAATGTCAGGATACCTCACCGTAACCCTTTGTGTGGCCTAGGGGACAGGAGAAAGTCCTGCTGTTGATTGAGCCGCTCCTTGCCCCTGGGCACTCAGGTGTTAGCGAACCTATAACCATGGAGCCAGGGCGCGAGGATGGTATCTTGAGGGCAAGAAACCTGACCGAGTGCCTTGGTTATTGAACCGTGCCTATGTTTTTTGTTTGAGTAACATCGAAGTCTGCTGAATTAGCAGGCTGCATTCTCTGCTAGTGTTAATGACACCGGAGCTCCAGGAACAGAAACACTGAGTAATTCTAACAGCTTAGCAGCCTGGACATCATTCTTCAGCAACATTCTTAACAACATTCACAGATTTGCTCCTCCCAAAGAAGCAGTACCCCCCGAGCTTACCAGTTATACCTTAGATATTTACCACTCCATTTAACACACAGTACTTAGATACGTTTATTGTGAAAACAAGTAAAAGTTTATTTAACAAAATATAGAGATTTGAGTGAGAGCAATTAGGATTATTAGGAAACAAATAGTTACATATAAAATAATAAGATGCATTCTGGAGCCTTGACTTAATTACAGTATATTCTCATATCTCATAAAGTATTGCTCAGCAGTGTTTTCTAGCCAGACAGGCCGTGGTCCCATGTTCCTGAGACAAGCCACATTGTCAGTTTATCTGCTAGGTGAGGGATACAATCTTGTTCCCTCTCCTCCTTCTTTTTTTTTTTTTTTTTTTTTTTATGCAGCTACAGACTATTGTCTCTCCCCCCGGGAGGTCTTCTGTTCAGAGACTTATTTTGGGGTTCCTTTGTCTTTGCAAATTCTCAGGCTCATACCTGGCCAAGACATTAAACATAGCCTCTGTCCACGGATGTTCATTGTTCTGTAAGTTGATGGATTTATCTCAGAATGACAAGCTTTACTTTAACAGTTTTGGAACTCTTATTTTATGTATCTCTTAAACAATTTTCTGTATAAACATCTTGCAACTATTATGACAACCAGTGGGCCACTGGCTCTTGGTAGAGACTTACATGCCTCCCTTGTGTGAACTTAACATGTGTATATCTGACCCAGGGGATCCCTGAAAAACTCTTTGTATCCCTCTGCCAGGTGGCACCAAGGTATTCCTGGGTCATGCTTCTGTAATATCATATAGAGCAACTACTCATAGGATCCAATCCACAAACAAAACATGCATGAAAACATTTAATACAAAACTAACTCCAAATGAACAAATGTTTTGGTTTTTTTAAATTGCATTTTCACAAATAATTTTAAGCAGAAAGGACTACATTCATCAGATAAATTATTTGCAACGAATAACTCAACCAACCCTGTTAGACTTCTGGAGGCTCTCATCCCTATGGGGCTTTAAACTCTGGACCAACGTTTCCTTCACACAGCTTGCATTACCAGTGGGGATTATACTAGACAACAAGCCTTAAATAAGGTTATAGTAGGAAATAAATAACATTTTAGTTTATTAAGACTTACAGTATGAAACAGTTGAAAATGCTAGTAATAGATCTAATACAGGGCTCAAAATTATCCATGCTAATGTGAAGTGGTATTGCCAAATTTTGTAATTTTTTGTAATTATCACTTTTAGCAGTTTAAGTGGGTTGTTCTATTCAGTTTTCTGTATAACTTTATTCTCTTATCTTTTCAGAGCTTGCAGCAACAGTTTCTTTTGTTAAGGAAATCCTCTAGCATTCCCACACTACATAAACATCTGAACTGTAAGTACCCAGTCTTTTAATATTTTTCAAAATTTTGTGATTACACTTGTCTGCACCCTTGGAATACTTTATTTTAACCTAATGTCCCGCAGATCCTGTTGCAACTCTTTCCTTATAATTCTAATTAGGGGTACCACTGTTTCCATTCCTAGAAGAAGAATTTCAGATTGTGATAAGATGCCCAGTATTGAAGTGTGTGTGTAAAAGTAGAAATTCAGTGCACGTATACAGCCCTTGATTTGCATGTGTGCAAATGTCAGAGATTGCATAAACATTGGCGTTTGTACACTCAGAAGTCAGGGGTGCACACAAATGTTTGGGTTTTTTTGTTTTTTGTTGTTTTGAATGTACACTTCTGAAAATCTGTCCCATTAGATACTGTATTCTGCAGACCATACAAACTGGTTAAACTATGAAGGGAAATATTCCCATTGTTTATTTCTTCTGAGGTTTATTTAGTCTATTATTTAATCTAGCTGAATGCATATTCTGAACAAACAATTGTCTATGTTCCAGAGAAGCATAGAAAGGATATTTTCCAATGATACAAGGGAGTATCATAGCAATAATAAAATTTCAAATTTATCTAGCCCCAGGGATTCTCAAACTTTATTGCACCGTGACCACTTCTGACAACAAAAATTACTACATGACCCCAAGAGGGGGGACTGAAGCCTGAGCTGACTCGAGCTTTGCTGTCCGGGGGGTGCCAAAGCTGAAGACCAAGGGCTTCAGCCCCACGCAGGGGGCCTATAACTTGAGCCCCGCCGTCCAGGGCTAAAGCCCTGAGTCTTGGGCTTCTGCCCCGGTTGGTGGAGCTTGGGCTTCGGCTTTTTCGGCCCTCGACCCCAGCAAGTCTAAGCTAGCCCTCACTACCCCATTAAAATGGGGTTGCGACCCACTTTGGGGTCCCGACCCACAGCTTAAAAACCTCTGATCTAGCCCCATTCTTCCCAAATTATTTCATAGCTATATAATGCTGTATAAACTGTACATACATTAAGGTTTGCAGTGTTGTAGCTGTGTTGATCCCAGTATATTAGAGAAACAAGGTGGGTGAGGTAATTGCTTTTATTGGACCAACATCTGTTGGTGAAAGAGAGAAGTTTTCAAGCTTACACACAGCTCTTTTTCAGGTCTGGAAAAGGTACTCTTAGGCCTGGTCTAACCTAAAAAGTTAGGTTGTCCCAGCTGTATTGCTCATAGATGTGAAAAATTCACACTTCTGAGCAATGTAGTTAAGCTGCCCTAACCCCTGTGTAGACAGTGCTAGGTTGCCAGAAGAATTTTTCCATTGATCTTGCGATCGCCCCTTGGGAAGGTGGATTAGTTACACTGACTAAGTGCTGCAGCTGTGCCATTGTAGAGTTTCAAGATTAGACAAGCCCAAAGTGTCACAACTAAGTACAAGGGTTGAACAGATAAGGGGATAATACATGTTGCAAGAAACTATTCAAGGTGAAGTTGGCAGTTAACTCCTCTACAGTTGTAGGACAAAGGAGGGTTAGTATGTTACAGATTGTTGTAATGAGCCATAAATCCAGTATCTTTATTAAATCCATGATTTTTTGGTATCTAGCAGAGTTATGAATTTAAGTTCCTAGGTTCGTCTTTTGAAAATGTTGTGCAGGTTCCTACAGATGCCTATAACAACATGTGATGTACCTCATCCAGTGCACTAAATGCCTCAGCAACCTCTATGTAGGTAAAAAAGAGACAATTACTACACTCTCAAATGAATTCACCCAGAAAGATGATAAAAGACAAACACACCATATCACCCCATGTGAGTACTTTTTACAAAATGATCCCTCCATATTTGACCTCTGTCCTCATCCTCAAAGATAGAAAGCACGGGACATCTTGTTCCTAACATGATAGTGCTGCCATTTGCTCCAGAAGCCATCTTCATCTTTTGTGCAGTGTGGCTGTGAAAGAACCTGTGCAACAAGTAGACGCCAATGCCGCAGGGAAGATTTGGTATGCACTGATGCATGCAACTGGGACAGTGATGAGTGTAGCAACTAAACACAACAGACACACATTCTGAGGGGGAGTAGAAATGTTTCAACTATCTGTGAATTACTGTGATTATTTCTGTGAGTAAATATAGCTTGAAGGGGTGTTGTGTTAGTAGTAGTTCATAGTTGTATGTAAGGGTTACAGAAGAGTACATGGTTATATTTTATTCATACAGTATGGTCAAACAAGACATTCTACAGCCCTTTTTTCTTTGAGTCATTATTGTTATATAAGTAATAGTAAGATGATAATTACAGTTGAACTATGCGTGCTTTAGACTTATTCTCCAGCCAAGCAGGTACATAAAAAATGTATGTTTTATAATTAGGGGGTAGGGCCTGTTTCTATGAATTATAGCCCTTTTTGTGATTTTTTTTTTAATGATTTTTTCTATTGTATGCCCAATAATGTTTAAACATTACGTGATATAGAAAAACTGCACCACTTTCAGCATCTCCATCCACCCTGGTGCTGACTGCCAGATATGTGCCTTATCCAGTAGCAATGAAATTTTCTAGCTAACTAGAAGCTAAGGTTTCTAACTAAGGTTATCCCTTAGTGCCCAAAATGAGTTCAGGCTGGTAGACTAAAACAATAAGCAGAGAACTGGGTAGATGCCCCTTGATGATAATGGGGTATTGTGACTATACACTTCAGAGGTGCCCTTTAAAATATTTCTTTTGTACTAGGTCTACAGAGCTTCCTAGGCTCAGTTTGCATAGTTTTTATCCAATCAGAAAAGAATTTCTCATTGCTGGTGTGGGGGAGGAGAGGGAAGAGGGGAGAGCATTCCAGTTTCCTGTAAAATTCGCGGCAAACACAATATTTCATGATTTTGAGAAACCCTGATTTCTCACTGCTTTCACCTGCACAGCTCTGCTGCTACAACAATTCTCATATTTTTACCGATAGGGTATGAGAAAGTAGTAACCAGTTTATTAGAAGTTGAAGGACATCAGTTAGCAACTATCAAGCATTCAAATCTTTTGTCATGAAAGCTTTCTGAGAAGTATTGTCTGTCAAAACCACTAGAGACTTAGGCATTCTCTAGCAATAATGTATCTAGGGCCAAAACAGTTTACTTAAAATTATTTAATTCAGTGAATTCAGTTAGTTCCAGACTATTGTCAACAAATATTGCTTTACTGGTTTACGAAAATGAGCAGAAAGCCTTTTTGCTGTCTTCCTTCAGTCACAAAGCAACAGTTTTGACTTCTAGAGTTTCATTTATTTTCTGGTGAGATGATTGAATAAAAGTCCTGTATTGGATACAGAGTTCCATGTACTGATACCTTATTGTAGTGTATAGTCATGTTGTAGGATGGTTCCTTGAAAACTCCAAGGGGGCAGCATTTCTCTAACCAGTTAAGAAGTGGTGTTTGTTTCATAGCTGTACCCTAAAGGGCAAGTTGAGGCTCATACATGAATTCTTTGAGCTTGTTAAACCACCCCCACCATGTCCCATTGGCATGATTTGTTTTAGTTCTAAAGGTTACATTGTGACTTGGACTTCAGCAGGAGCAAGACTATATCCCATGACAATTCTGGTACTAATCTCAACAGGAGCAGGAGCTGGCACTTTAACATGTCTCTCTTGGGTTTGCAGAATTTCTGAAATACTTTTAAATAACTAATATTAGAATGAGAATAAATTTTATCTGCAGTTTATTTTATAGTATGGACCATGTGTCTAAATCATTAGATTTACCCCCCTTGCTCTTAACTGCCTCCAAATCTCATAGCCTTTGTGAGCAATACGTAACTTATCTTAAAAATCTTTACTATTAACCCTCCAAGTAAAACAAAATAAGTCTGCAGATATTCTTTATCATTTTTAAAAAATGGACTACTAGTTCACACATCTATTCCCTTTGTGTTTTCTGAGAAAACATTAAAAATAACGCTGTTAACTTGTGTATATATCCTCACACTTTTCCTTGACTAATGAAAGTCATTTTTGACCTATAGTGTATTAAAAAAGCCAGAACATAAAGTCTGTTTTCTACCTTAATGACCTTCTCTGCAGTTCCAGAGGGAAAAAGGCCTGCAGCAGACATAAAATAAAATCTTTTTTCCCACCAGCACAAAACACAATAAACTTTAATAAGGTCAGACAGCTATCTTTTCAAATAGTAGCACAGCTTGGTTTTCAGACCCACAGTTTGTTGCATTCTTCATTTCAATGGGTGGCAAAAGATGACTGAGAGGATGCAATGAGATGGTTCTTTCAGAAGGTCAGGGATTCAGAAGATGATTTGCTCTCTCTCGCTACAAAAGGCTGGTTTCATTAACAGACATGAATGCTACCAGCTACAAGCTTAGAAGATTCCTTTTCTAAGGCTGTTATGGTCTGTGGTCTGTGACATTTCTAGGACCATTTAGGTGGCAGGTGGTGATCTAGAGAATTTTCCCCAATCACTGCCTCTTGCTGGATGCTGGAATTGTTAATTTAAAACACTAAAAATTATGCTCCTTTTTACTACAGTATTGTAGTGGCTGCAGCCTATGCCACACCACAAGGTGTGTGGGAATGGCAGATGAGCCCAAAAAGAAGAGGAGGGCAAAGGTTTCCTCCTCTTGCTAACAAGCATCAAAGAAGACTTCTGCCTCATAGTCAGCCTGCAGCCAGGCACATTAATAGGGTCTCAAGCTAGTCTGGGATTGTTTCAGATAAGTGTCCCTTGGACATGCAAAGAAGCTGAAAACTGCCCACGGCCATTTTGGCAGCCAGTGTTCCTGATTACAGACCTTGCCTCCCACATTTGCCTCCCAGGTCAAGGGATAATCATTCAAACCAGAGAACTTTCAGACACGACCAAGCCCACCAACCTCCTGGCCCTGCGCCCTCTAAACTTGGTAGACCATGTTCAGCTGAGCTACTACCTGCTGTCAGCTAGAACATCCTCTGGATTCCCCTGTTTAGGTTCTCAAGCCTACAGAAATGAGTGTCGTGGGGCAGGCATCCTAAGGAAAAGCTGTAATTCATCCCCTGGGATATCCACAGACAAACCCCTAAGCTCCCAGCCATTAGTTCCATCAGGACAAGAAAAGAGATCCCAAAAGACAAGATAAAATAAGGGCAAAAATATCATCCCTCTAAACAGTGGGCGGTGTATCTCTCCCCCACCCCCTTTCTGAGTCTGAGCCAGAGGACTCAGCTTGAGGAAAAGCTGCCCACTGTCACTCTAATTAGGAAATGCTCCACAAAGGGGTGAGGATGGTCTTTTTTTCTTGGATTTCTGCAACGGGTGATGTGACCTTGTTTAAAGTGATTGATTAATGTAAGCCATATCTATGTGATAGTGATTTGGAAGACTTCCTCATACTGACTTATTAAAACTATTTGAATTCTATTGCCCAGGGCCGGTGCAACCCATTAGGTGACCTAGGCGGTTGCCTAGGGCGCTAGCATTTGGGGGGCGGCATTTCAGGTCCTTCGGCGGCGACCGCAGCGGCCGGATATTTGGCCGCCTCGGTCATCATCAGCATTTAGGCGGAGGGAGCTGGGGCAGGGGGGCGCGGGAAGGGCCGCCTGCAGCAAGTAAGGGGGGGCAGGCATGCAGGGGAACCGCTCCCCGCCCCAACTCACCTCTGCTCCGCCTCCTTCCCTGAGCACGCAGCCCCGTTCTGCTGCTCTCCCTCCCAGGCTTGCGGTGCCAAACAGCTGATTGGCACCGCAGGCCTGGGAGGCGGGAGAAGTGGAGCAGCGACGGCGTGCTCGGGGAGGAGGCGGGACAGGGGTGAGCTGGGGCGGGGAGCTGCTGCACGGCTCCCTGGGCCGGGAGGAGCTGCCGCTGGGGGAGGGG
>NW_020664481.1:32893963-32900276 GCF_002925995.2 Terrapene triunguis | reverse complement strand
GGGGGGGGGGGACGCAAGGTGGAAGTTTCGCCTAGGGCGCGAAACATCCTTGCACCCGCCCTGCCTTTGCCTCATTGCAATGGGCGCTTATCTTTCCTTTGCTATCATGTTTCTCTTTTCTCCCTATCTTTCCTCTTCTCTTGTCATTAAAGGGGTGACTTTTCCTCTGTCTGTAGTCTTGAAACTGACTTGGGGGAAAATTGAATCAGAAAATACTGTGAACTCTTGCTCTTTGATTTTCATTTAAATAGTGGTCAACCTTCCCTTGATCTTGCCACCAGAGGGAGCTTTTGTTTGCTAAATAATTTTACATGCGCACGCAAACACACACACACTTTCATGTCAAAAAAGAAGGAAAGCTCAGCAATTATCCATCTGTTGAAATTCAGCATTCTGGTATTTTTGTCATAGCTGATAAATTGTCTCCGCAGCAATTTTAAACCTTCCCCCCACCCCCACATACACCTAAGAACAAAATCTCCTCTGTTACATCAAGTTAACTCTGGAGTAGTTCCACTGAAATTGGTGGGATTTCTCTTCATTTATTAAAGTGACATCAAAATCTGGCCCATGCTAGCTGGCCAAGTAGCTCTGGCAGTACATTACATTGTACTGTGCAGAAAATCTGTGTTTGGATGCAATCCATCACTCTCACCTTTGAGCTGGCATGGAAAATAGCAGCAAGAAGAATAAGATCAGAACTTCAAAGAAATCTAAAGAATACAAGCTAGAACCCTATAGGTAAGATGTGGAAGGAGAAAATTTCCTTGATGAACTTCAAAAGATTGGAATTGGGGATCTGAGATTGACTGACTGATCTTTGGCATATATTTTGCAATAAAACAAATTCAGAAATGTGCAAGTGCAGTAGCATACAGTACAAGAGTGCCCACACTGTGGGTACCATTAGCTGGGCAAGCTGCTGATGCTTTTTAATTTTTTTTGTTTATTTAGTGTAAAATGTAGCCAGGGATGATGTTTCATAGCTCATGAGTGTAGCCAGGGCATGTAACATCCCATCCCCAGATACCTTAGTTAGGCCCTAATGTTATACACACAAATTTGGCTCCCCTTCAATTCCAATTCAGTCACTTAGGGAGCGGGAGGAAGATTTGTCAGTCACTGACACAGGAGTGGAGAAGACTAACATCTAGGGGACAAGGAAGGCCCCTAAGAGGAGGGGTTTAGGCCTTTTCTACGTAAAGGACCACATTGGGCTCTGCTCTTCCAGAGGCACTATGCCTATACACAAACCCACCAGTCAGAACGTAGTAAACCAGTCCCTAATGCATCTGATCCCACCATCAGTTGCAGAGTTTGGAATTCCAAATTCCCTTCCTGTTTAGAAAGCTGCTCTTGTGCTCTGTTTTTTGGTCCCTAGAGAGAGGAGGTTGTCAGAATTTGAGGAGACTCCTAAAGTAAGGCTGGAAGAGCCATAGCTTAGGCAGTTAATAGGCAGCCCAGGGAGTTGGGAAGTCCTAGATGGAGAGGAGAGGGGCCCTGGATGTTTTACTTTGCATAAAATTGGACCTTCCAAAAGAGTCAGACTTCTTAAGGGATTCTGTCACCTTATGTTCTCTTGGCAGTGAACCTGAATCTTTCTGTGGACTTTATTCCAGTGTCAATATATGCACTAAATACTTCAGCCCCATAGAGTGTCAGCAACTTTAAGTGCTCTAAACATTTTTAAACAAGATTCAATTAGTCAGGAGGATTATCATGTATGGGGAAGGATTATGGCAGCTAATATATATGAGAATCGCATTATAATTCCTTTTGCTGCTTGTGGTGGTGGTTTGAGGTTTATTTTCCCCGAGCTGAAAACCCAAGAGGCAAATTAAAGAAAGAAATAGCCATTCTCAAAATGGGAGGAAGATGTATCAATGTTTCCATTACAAGGTGGATGCCAACAACCACCTACTGGCTAGTTGTATGAACATCCCCTACCAGCAATAGTTGAGCTATTGAGAATGGAGACTGTTCCATTCTGCCAGCTAAAGTGTTTGGGGAAATATCTTTTGATTTTTTTTTCTGGTTGTAATTAAATAAGGGGGAGAGCTTAAGGGTCTGATGAATGGAAGGCTGGGGAAGAAAGTAAATTTTACACTGAGAACTAAAAACTTTGAGACAGGAGACCCAAGCTCAGAAATGATCCCAGGACTTCTGTTTGCTAGGCCACGGACAGAGGTGATCTAGCTGGCCAGGGTGGTATGAGTATCCTCTTTTTCTATAGTATTCCAGACCGTTAGGTTAGGGACCTTTTTTTCTGCCCTTTTATAGAAATAAGCACCATAATTGTAACCATATGTAAGTGGGAGAAATGAGAAGGAAATATACCTGTCTCATGGAACTGGAAGGGACCTTGAAAGGTCATTGAGTCCAGTCCCCCTGCCTTCACTAGCAGGACCAAGTACTGATTTTGCCTCAGATCCCTAAATGGCCCCCTCAAGGATTGAACTCTCAACCCTGGGTTTAGCAGGCCAATGCTCAAACCACTGAGCTATCCCTCCCCCCTAAATGGTATTAATAGCTCCAGAAAAAAAGAACTGAGGGGAGAAGAGAACTCCACTCTGTGGAAGGTCGAGTTTGGGATCCTAGAATTTAAGGAGCTACTGAGTTCTGATCCTTCAATTAGGATGTTGAGCACCCATCCTGAAAATAACATTTCTTGCAAGTGTTTGTTTCTGAAATTGTTAGTAAAACAAATATATCTTAATGTGCCACTAAATTTTATCACATCAAGAGTGATGATAAAAAACAGTTTGAAACATGATAAATGGTGCATAATAGCCTTTTTACTCTTCTCTCCATATTCAGCTATAGGTTGTAAATATCTTCTGTTTCCAAGAAAAAAGCAACATCAACAATTATGGTATTATATCTGTCACATTTGTTGCCGACTTTTTAGCTCACAATTAAACTAAATGTGCCCTTTGATCTATCACAGTTATCTTTTCAGTGCTAATTCACTTTATAGTTTTTGTTTTTTTAAGCCTGGGCAAATTATATCTTTTTTGTAATTTAGTTTTCACTTAGTATGTGTGAATCTTCAGCATTCAGATACTTTAAATTGGCTTATCCACATACTTTTGTTGGTATTTTGGCTTTATTCATCAAAATAATTAATGAAATCACTTTTGAGAGATATTTGGAAAAAAATTTTTTGTGGTGGTGGAACTCTTCTTATATGATAACTTAAATTTTTTTTTGCCTGTACTGGGTGCTGTTTTCATCTAAGTTACCCTGTGAAATTAAGGAAGTTGGGGGTTTTCTATTCTTTTATAGGCTATATATGCATAAAGAAAACCAAGTAAGTTCAAACATTGCAGTTGTAATTTAAAATATTCTAATGAAATATCTACTATCTGGGTGCTGGGCCAGCGAAGGACTAGGATGGGTAACACTGAGATCTGAGTGCCTGAGTTGTAAACACATTATCAATCTCCCTTAACAAAATGATGCATGTTGGACATCTGGAGGGAATTAAACCAACATATGCGGGATACAATAGTTGTTTGCATATTTCTAAAGACAAGTTTACCCCAGGTAACTCCATTTAAATCATTGTGGTTGTGTCCACTTAGGTCAGTGGTGAATTTGCCCTCTAGAATCTACATTTTGGAATGTCCTTACAGGATGACAAATTTTGTGAGCAAATTCTAGTTCACACATAAGCAGGTTAGCATGGTCATACTATATGCATAATAATTGCAAGGGATTCATGTGTTGTGTTCAGTCAGTTAAGGTGAGAGTTATCTTAGTTGAGCCAACAACCTAGAAAAACTCTCTACATTTTATAATTCTCTCTGGGACTGCTACAAGATGAGGATCCTCAAGGACGAATCTTTCATCTTTAGTAGTTTGTCAGCTAAAACCTGACTGAAGTGAATTTTGTGATAAAACTTTAGTGTTTGATGGCCCTTTTTAATATCCCGAACCACACAACTTTGTCAGATGTTTTAAACTCTATGCAGGAAAAGTCTGCAAGTGGTGTAGCAGACAGGTTACAGATCACACCTTAGCTGTGCTTACAGAACTGTGAGGAAGAACCCTGGTTAGCCCATAGATGATTACTTTTTATATGCATTGCTATTAATTTATTACCTTATTAAACTTTAATGGGGATTGGCTGCTAACGCAACAGGAAAAACAACAGAATGCCAATGGCCTCTAATTCATTCAGTTCTATTAGTTAAAACCAAAAACAATCACGTTTAATCAACAAGCTGATTTTGCTCAGTCAATGCAATTACAGTACATGGATTTGGCACATAGTCAATTAACAGAGCAGCTGGCCTACAATGACTGTATTGATAATCTCTCAAATAAGATGCCCTGGCAGAGGTAAAGCCTCATAACAATAAATATACTGCTTCCAGATGGTGAAATGAGTAATGAGCCCGGATGCCCTCCAGCACTGCTTAGCCTGCAAATGCTCTACCTTCAGCACTGAGTTTCTTTGTCAACTGTGGGAACCTATGGACAGTATTAGCTAAATGCTCCTGAAAGGAAGCATCTAAACTATTAATGTCTGACACAGAAGGGTTATAGACAGGCACTGCCATAACCCCCAGGGGAGTTCCAGTGCTAGTGTCAAGCTGACAGAGAGGGCAAAGAGTCTAGCTGTGATGCAGCGTCAAAGTGAGCAAAATCAAATAATTTCATCCCTTGCTGGCAGAGTCTGTGACCAAAAGAAGTGTGATGTGACTAGGGGAGATGAGTGGAAGAAGGAGCTGTCCGTGATGAAATGTTTTAATATTGCTTTGGCAAGGAAATGTGTAAGTTAAGAGAAACAAGGTTTAAAATAAAAATGATTTCATAAAAATCAGAGGATATTTTTCTGGTAAATATTTGCTCACCTTCAGTGTTCATTATAAGTGAAGGGTTAGTACTGGCCTGGCAAAATGGAGGAGGTGCTGTTCCGAGCTTCCACACACATACACTTGCCAATACTATTTTGCTAGCCTGCAATGCCTTTGCTTTCCTTGTTCTGTGCCTCTGCTGAGCAGGGACAGCCTATGTAGCCAACTTGTGGTGGTTCGGAGATGTGGACAAGCATCCACTGGCAAATAGATTGAGACCAGATTTCAGTTATGGGGTCCAGTCTAGGTTAGCTTACATCTCCAGAGTTAATATACTAATGCACTAGCCAACTGTTCCAAAAGTACTCATTACAATGGATTTTAAAGTAATTTAGAAGTAAGACTTGAGGCTTTCTAAAATGTGAACAAACACCTACCCACCAGTTGAGTGTACTAGAAAGGAAAGAGCATAGGGAGACTGTTCCATCTGTGCAGTTGCAAGAGAGGATTCTAAACTCAGTGCTTATTAGAGCCAAAATGGATACAAATTGATAATTCTTAAAAATAAATAAAAGGATTTTTAAAATCCAAAATAAATAAAAAATTTTAAATGTGCCTATTTAAAATTTTAAATTTACAACCTGTGTTAAGCCCTAAATTTAGTATAATCTATTTAAAACCATTTAAATTAAACACAAAAAATAATACTAAGTAGTACATGTTTGCTACCAAGTTTTAAAGACAGTCAAAGCATTGGACTGGTGGAAATCACTGACTGAGTACCTGGAACCAGAGTTTGCTGAAGTGACAGCAAGTAACCTTTGCAGACAGAATATTTTCTTCATTTTAGTTTACTCAACTAGTTCAGTTCAATGACTACCATAGTTCATTCAAAGTTAAGAAATCAATTAAGAGTTGAAAAAGCAGGAAATTTGTTTTCACTCTTCCAAGAATAAAATAAGAACTACTAATTCTAAAATTTTGAAGGACATGATGACCAGAAACAATCAGTTAAATTCACTAGCTACAGTTAATTCGTTTAGGGTTGCCAGTCCTCCAGGATTCTCCTGGAGTCTCCAGGAATTAAAGATTGTCATGTGATGAAACCTCCAGGAATACGTCCAATCAAAATTGACAACTCGAAATTTGTTTTTTATTAATCAATTTTAAATGTAAAACATGCGTTAATAAACTTGTTAACTTTTTTCTTATGTATCCTGCATGTTTAATTTGATAAAATATTTAAAGTGCTGGGTTTGTACATTTTTAATTTAATTTGAATTTCCATTCAAGCAAATCACGTTTTTTTTAAAAGTCATCTAATAAAAAGAAATGCATCATTCACCATTTTGTAACATAATAAAAATGTAAAAATCAAGAATCTGAATATATGTAAGTTATACAGTTACCTATACACATTTATTTAAGCATTGTGTATCCTCCCAGTGAGCAAAAAAAAGCACCAAATTTAGTGTAAAGGCTGTATTTAGCTGCAAATCAACATATTTTAG
>NW_020664481.1:32884484-32893953 GCF_002925995.2 Terrapene triunguis | reverse complement strand
CTGATGTACAGTCTGCATCCATTGGGGGCATAAAAGCTCCCTTTCTTAGGTATCCAAAGCACCTTTCATGGCTACTGTGGTTTAAATACATGCTTAAATCACCAGTCAAAATTCAGTACACAAACTCCACAAAAACAAAATAAAAATAGCCAAAAAAAAAAAAAATCAAATTAAAACAAATCAATAACAGATGGCTCTAAAATGTGCCAGCCATCTTGCATTAGCCATTTTCATATCACACGGATGCATACTTATACACCTCAGCTTGCTCTAGGATGCTCTGGGACTCCAGTCAAGAATCCCATTAATGGGAAATGCCAGGAATATGCATGAACTCTAATAATACTGAAAATTGTAACTAAAATTAAAATTGTGAAACAACTAACATTCACATTAAATAAATGAAGGCATTTAATCTACACTGTCACATGAACCTCTAAAATTAAAATGCTATGTCCCCACAGCAATAAATTGTTTTTTTCTCTCATAAATTGTTCTATATATTAAGTATTTATAATATTCATGGCATAAGGGGTCTGTATGTACTTTAAGGCTTGTTAATAGTCTTAATTATAGAGTCTGCTTTCCTCTCATAAAAAAGGCAGACTTAATTATAGGGCCAGATTGTGAAAAGTGATATAACTACCTCTCTGTTTTTCCCATACATGTTTTTCACCATGCTGCTTTTTTTTACTTATAAATAGACACTGTCAGATTTGTGCATAAGTAATTCATCTTTTATGTAAGTATAAAACAGTTTTGGACATCTAAAAATCTTTACATATTTCAGTATATTATGGTGTGTGTGTGTGTGTGTGTGTGTGTGTGTATATATATATATATATATACACTACATTGTATATATATACAAACTACATTTCAGGAGGCTTAGTGACTTGATAATTGTCGTATTAACCTGCAAAAATTAAGGCACTCTGAAAACCAAAAAACCTAAGCCATGATGCTTTATCATCTGTTCACAGAAATAACTTAGAAACTAATCATCACCTAGACAGCAAAGCCATGGAGAAAATTCATTAACAGATCAGATTTTATGTAATTTAAAATAGGGCATTAGCGAATTGAGTCTTTCACATACACTGTTCTATTGACCCCATGGGTAAATATCAGAAAAGGTTTGTACACAGCTCCTGGCTATTGCTTGCATTTGCGGATTCTGCTCTCCTCTCATAAAAAGGGAATCTTAGAGCACAATTGGGCTTGTTTTTTTTCTTTTGTCAATAAAATAGGTTCTTTGGGGGGCTGGGGAAGGGGACACATGCCCAGCACTACATTGTGTATTCTGTTCTTCCTGCTCTTGTACTAAGAGAAATAGAATAGTTATTGAATCAAACTTTTTGTTCTGTCTGTATAAAATGGACAATTGAGAGGGGAATTGAACAATTTCAATGTTGATTCAGTGTTATGAATGATTGTAAACTGCTTTGCTTTTCTGTTTTTAAAAACCCTTATATATCAAGCTTAGCTCTGTCAGAGGGGATAGAAGAAACAGTCCCCTCCAGCAGCAAAATATTTAGGGCCTAAAAATGTTCAATTGCATATTCAAAAATGTTTGTGTAACTGTATGCCTAATTTACATATATTAATGCTGCGGTTGCACCTGCAAACCTGATGTTTGCATGTGAAGAGCCAGTTGTACTACTAATTATTAGTTTAAAATATTTTAAACAGTGAAGATTAAGAGACTATAATGATCAGATTCAGTTTTCCCTGAATGCCACATTTGGTCTTCTAATATTATGGAATATAAGAACGGCCATACTGGGTCAGACCAAAGGTTCCATCTAGCCCAGTATCCTGTCTTCCGACAGTGGCCATTGCCAGGTGCCCCAGAAGGAATGAACAGAACAGGCAATCATCAAGCGATCCATCCCCTGTCACCCATTCCCAGCTTCTGGCAAGCAGAGACTAGGGATTCCATCTCTGAATAATCATTCATTCTTAGTAGTTCTGCTTTATACGTTTAGTGTGAAATTCATTCCTAAGCAAAATGTCACCCCAAAATTTATGCACCACTTAAATCCAAATTAAGCCCTGTATGTTTCATGGGCCTTATTCTGGCAGACAGCAAAGAGGTGAATTTCACCTTAAGGACCTGATTCTGCCAACTTAACTTGAAGTCCATGAGCGCCTTGTGATATAAGGTATACTTTATCTGAATAAAGGTGGCAGAATCAGGCTCCAGATTATTTCCTATTAACTCTGTGTTAAGATTTTTAGTAACATACAGCATACAACTAAATGATACCTACATATGTCAATTATCCCCTGCACAAATATGTTCATAGCCTAGCTTGTAACCCACACTTAAATAAAACAGCAACAGACCATATCAAGCCAGGTAGATATCACACATAGATATTAGTTGTAACTATTTTTCTATTCCCCGATATCCATAAACTTCTTTTTATAGCTAGTGAACCTCTAAAGATAACTTATCCTGTCTATGCCCAACCAAGAGGCTAAAATCTTCCTTATGTTCTAGGCTAATAAACAGACTTACATAGGACTTACCATACTAGATCAGACCTATGGTCTATCTAGCCCAGTTTCTCATCTCTGACAGTGGACAGCACCAGATACTTCAGAGATAGGCAAGTAGGTGCAAGAAACCCCATAGCAGGCAGATGTGGGATATTTCTTATAATGAAAAGTCTCATTATAATTTCTAATAGTCCAATTCCTCTTTGAATCTCACTAAATTATTGGTCTCAACAGTATTCCATGACAATGAGTTGTAGAATCTATCAGTATTGAAAATTAATAAATGAAAGAACATTAATAGACATCCATGTAGGGCCCAATCCTCCAGTCCTAATGCAAATAAAACTCCTATGGGCGTTTTACCTGCATCAGGACTCCAGGATTGGACCCAAGAGTTTAAATAAATCTTTTTCTTTTTCTCGGTTATATCCCTGCCTCTTGATTCAGTGCAACACTTAATTTTTTTGGTATTTGTTTATTTGTTTATTTATGGATATCTTTAAGAAGGTCTCTCTCTGACCCACAGCCTTTATAGTTTTGGCATAATTCATATATGCTTACTGCTGGTTTTGACTGGCTTTGCTGAAAAGCGAGCAATTATTCCCCTCACCCCAAAAAAAACCCCATGAAAACAAACAAACAAAGTCCCCACCACCGAGAACAAAGGAAAATTGGTAATGTTTTTGCAGTTACATTTATGCAAAGGTTTGTCTGCCATTTGCTGACCTTCTCCAGTGTGGTGATCAAGATCATTTTACATTGCAATCTTCTTCAAAGCTTGACTGGCTGAAAACAACAACATACTCATCTTTGATCTTGGTAAAAGCAAGTTGTCTCTGCTGGTGCCTCCTTGCTGATGAAGTCAGGGAGAATGTGAATGTGATGTTGTTTTGTTTTAAACCAATTCAAGGTTGTATTAATGAACAGGCCCCAAAAGCGTAGTCCTAGGGGGTAGCTATTTTGAGCATGCTGTTTAGGAGAGATGGGTAGACTGCAACAAGGGGAGCCAGAGACGCAGGAAGACCCTGAAGAGCAGCTGGCCACCCAGCACCGGTCACGTAGTTGCAGCAGTGCCAGTTTGCATAGGAGAGGAGCTACAGCTGCATGTTTGTTTAGTGGAATAGCAGAAAGTTGGAGAGGTTTGGAGTGAAGAGACTGGTTGTAGGGAGGAATGTCAGAGCTGGCTAGGGGAAGATGACCGTGGTGGGTGCACTGCAATTTTGGGTGCATCAGAAAACAAGGGGATTAAAATGTAAGGGTTAAGAAAACAGGATTCGACATTGGCTTGACCCAATTCTGATTGTACTTCCAAGTTGGTTTTGATAGCAGATGGCCTGATCATCCCCTCCTATTGGAAAAGGCATAGGATGAGAACTTTCTAAAAAGAAGTCTCCATGAGGATGTATGCCGTGTTGGGAGCTAAGATTTGACTCCCCACTGAAAAACCACCCCAAACCTGGCACATCCCTTAAGATCTGCAGGAGGCCCTGTGCCAATGCAGCAGCACTGGTCCCAGGTGGCCGTACTGTTTCCTTGGCAGCATGGCTTCACTGGAGTCACAATACCAGGAACCTGCTTTGGTTGTAGTTTCCCTGGATATCCTGAAGGTCAGGGGAGATTTCCAAAAATGATAATACAGCCTACTGCTGTATTAACTCGTCTTTGTAACTTCCCTTGGGGTTGGAGGGGGATAATATCCATTTCCCTTGGTGCTGAGTGTTCATGTCCCCTTCCACATGCAGGAGTTAAGATCAGCGGTCCTCCACGTACAGGTCTAAGAATACAGGATTTGACCCAGAGCAGGAGGTGTTTTCTGCATAATTTCTGGCAGATTTACAGTACTTGGGCCAAATTGTGGCAAGTGCATAACGACTCCCTCAAATCAGGTCACCCGCATGGTGTAAAAGCTGTGCTAATGTGCATCCATTACTCTTGCTGTGAGCAGCCACAACCCCATCACATCCCACAACATGCAGGAGCTAAAATTTTTCTGGAGAACCTGGATTGTGATTTGTGTGTGCGTGTGCAGGGATGAAATTGAGCAAATTTTTTTTTTGCTCTGGTTTTTCTTTTGTAATGGTTATTTTGCTGTGCACACAGCCAAAATTTGTGCCAAGAACAGCCTGTGTTATTGCTTAAGTAACTTAGCTAAACCTCTTATCTACTGTAGATTCTCTTTCACTTCAAGGTCTCCAAGTGACAGAGTGATCCTTCCTTAACTTCGGTTCTGCTTCAGTTGAAAGATCAATTTCACTTTTGTTTTATAGACATCTTTATTGTCTGCTTCCAGTGCACTAACACTATGGCATTAGCTTTCCAACGGTGCAGGGAAAAAATAATCTCTTTTAACATCTCTTTAAAAAAATCTGAAAACATCTGCAAAAATCTGAACCTTATTCATAGTAGGGTTCATAAATATGATTTAAAAAGCAAAACAACCAAACAAGTGAATTTTGAGTAGAATTGGTCCAATAGCAGAAAACATTTGCTAAATATGTTGTTTGGTCAATTTTGCCATTTATTGTCAATTTATAATTTGAACAATACTCAACCAGCTCTAATTTTGAGTTTAAATCTATTTGACAGTGTTAAAACATGTAAAGAGAGAAAAAAAACATGGTCGTAATATTTTACTTTTAATGGAGCACTGGCAGTGTTTTGAGTTCTGTAAGGCTGCGGGAAGGCAAGCCCGGGCAAGGTGTTGGTCTTGTAGGGAGGTTTCCTGAGCAGGGGTAGGATCCAGGGACAAGGAGGTCTGTGGAGTGGATTGCTGTGGGGAACCCTCCTCTCAAAGGACATCTGAGTTGGGTCAGCTGGGGAAGAATCGTGGGAAAGAAGTGAGTCTGAGAACTCTCAAGTAGATGGCCTAGAGAGTTGGGTCCTAGGACAGGGGCACAGAGACTGGGAACAGACTGGAAACAGAACTGGGGAGGATGAGCTGGAAATGATGTCTCTGTAAGGGGCATGGAAAACTACTGTGATTCTGTTGTATCCTGGGATTTTGGGAAGTGTGGTTTTATCACAGTGATTCTGCAGATTATATCATGGGTACATGAATAATTTATGCCTAAGGTGGGACTTTGAATGAACACCAAGAGAGGCTGTGTTCCTTTTTATGGAGGGTAAATGAAGGGGAAACGGCGGCAGATATAATGGTTGTGACAAGGCCTGCCACGAGGGGATGCTTGAGATAGGAGAGCCATCTCCTTTGAGGTCTATGCATGAAATGTGTGAAAGAAGAGCTAGATGTTAAGGGATACGTGGGGTGTGTAGGTCCTCTGCACAGGGTGAATTTCATCCTCTGTATATAAAGAGGATAGCTTATGAATCTAATTATCCCTCTAGTCTAGTTTATAATGACATCAACCTGAGTGTGAAGTTACAGAGGAATAAGGTGGGGACCATAAATCTTCACTGAAGAAGAATCCTGTATCTTCTCTGGTGTTAGGAATGTTTTTATCACTCAATTATTCTTCCTTAATTTGCAATTTTCAAAAAAGACTTGAGAAAACTGAAAGGGAAATAAGAAAGCAGGTACATAAAGTAAAAGAGCAAACTATGTCTGAAAGATCTTAGTTAGGGTCAAAAGTTCAAATATGATCTCTGTTTATGGCATGCAGTTTTTGTAAATGCCCAGTCACTTTGTGCATGAAAGTGGAATAATTTACATGAGCTAACCCATGTCATGTACAGCTCCCTTTGTCTGCAGATTAAGTTTATGCTTCTATCACTTGCATGCAGGTGAGAGCAAAGAATATTGCATGTGAATACAAAACTGTGTGCCAACAAATAATACCCATGTTTTGAAAATTTTGGTCTTCATTATCATTTTGTCTAGACATTTGCTCACTAACAGGTGCAGTCTGTAACAAAGCTAGTTTTGAAGAGAAGTATTAATAAACTATTTTGCTGCCACCACTCTCTCATTGAGGTTATATTAGTTATTCAGTAAAGAAAATTCCCTGATCCTCCTTAGATCGCTCTTACAATGCAGCATGATATTATTAATGATCTGGACGATGGGATAGATTGCACCCAGGGCCGGCACCAGCGCACCAAGCAGGTGCTTGGGGCAGCCAACCGCAAAGGGCGGTACGTCTGGCTCTTTGGCGGCAATTCAGCAGCGGGTCCCTCAGGGAAGGACCTGCCGCCAAATTGCCGCAGCAGAATAATCCGGCGGTGGTAGAGCTGCCGCCAAAGTGCCGCCGAGCGCAGCTTTTTTTTTTTTTCCTTCCGCCACTGGGGGCAGCAAAAACGCTGGAGCCGGCCCTGATTGCACCCTCAGCAAATTCGCGGATGACACTAAGCTGGGGGGAGAGGTAGATACGCTGGAGGGTAGGGATAGGGTCCAGAGTGACCTAGACAAATCGGAGGAGTGGGCCAAAAGAAATCTGATGAGGTTCAACAAGGACAAGTGCAGAGTCCTGCACTTAGGGTGGAAGAATCCCATGCACCACTACAGGTTGGGGACTGACTGGCTAAGCAGCAGTTCTGCAGAAAAGGACCTGGGGATTACAGTGGATGAGAAGCTGGATATGAGTCAGCAGTGTGCCCTTGTTGCCAAGACGGCTATCGGCATATTGGGTTGCATTAGTAGGAGCATTGCTAGCAGATCGAGGGAAGTGATTATTCCCCTCTATTTAGCACTGGTGAGGCTACATCAGGAGTATTGCGTTCAGGTTTGGGCCCCCACTACAGAAAGGATGTGGACAAATTGGAGAGAGTCCAGCGGAGAGCAACGAAAATGATCAGGGGGCTAGGGAACATGACTTAGAAGCAGAGGGTGAGGGAACTGGGCTTGTTTAGTCTGCAGAAGAGAAGAGTGAGGGGGGATTTGATAGCAGCCTTCAACTACCTGAAGGGGGGTTCCAAAGAGGATGGAGTTTGGCTGTTCTCAGTGGTGGCAGATGACCGAGCAAGGAGCAATGGTCTCAAGTTGCAGTGGGGGAGGTCTAGGTTGGATATTAGGAAACACTATTTCACTAGGAGGATGGTGAAGCACTGGAATGGGTTACCTAGGGAGGTGATGGAATGTCCATCCTTAGCGATTTTTAAGGCCAGGCTTGACAAAGCCCTGGCTGGGATGATTTAGTTGGTGTTTGTCCTGCTTTGAGCAGGGGATTGGACTAGATGACCGCCTGAGGTCTCTTCCAACCCTAATCTTCTATGATTCTATGATATGGAGTGGAGATCACAATTAGCTGAATCATTTTCTTTAAAGGTTCCCTTAAAACTAAAGGCGACACTTTATTGCAAAAAGGCACGATGAATACAAGGGAAATATGCAGTATTTATTCTAAAAAGTGCAAGCATGTGTGACTGTTTAAGACAACCAGGAAAGGATTAACACATGACCCAGCAGCAGGGGATTTAAGGGAACCGTGTATTGTCAGTGAAGACAGGCAAGGGTCAGGGAAAAGCCTCTGGGGACTGCAGCCAGGCAGGGCAGGGGAATTGCTTTGTTTTGGTGTTACTCATGAGTGCTCTGTTTAACCAATAAATTGTGTCCTAAGGCAATGGCATGGCAGCGATTTGCTCCAGGGCTGGTGAGAGAGCCTACTGACTTGTCATCTTTTCCCACATTATATATTTCTCTGGGTAATCTGACGACCTTCCTGTCTGACTTTCACCCCTTGTCTCAGATCCAAGAGACTGCCCCTTTCTTTAGGGCTCCCGAAGGACTGATGTCTAACAGGCCTCTTCTTCTCCTTTTAACGGATTCCCTTGGTTTTCTAAGCCTCTTTCTTCCCTTTGCCCCCTCTCTGAGCTGTATTGGTGGGACGTGGACCCCAATGCAGCTCAGTGTCACTTGAAAACCAGCTCAAAGATGCAAAATCTGCATACTGTGGTTACCTTAGCAACCTTCCAGCGTTATCCCTTCGGAATTTCCAGGGCAACAGCGCTTCATTCCCTCTTACACACAAACAATTTTTTTATGATAGTTCAGTGTCTCAGTGCACTGGCTTTTCACTCTGGAAATATGGGTTCAAATTTATGTCACAAAAGGAGGTGTGTTCGGCTGTCTTATACATCCTTGTTCCTAGTGGAGAAAAATATTTGCTCACATCACAAAATCATTTGGTTATTTGGAACAGTCTTGTACAATTGGCAGCTCTGCTTGTACAGTTGGCAGCTCTGCTTGTCAGAGCTCCAGGATCTGAAATAACATGGATGTTGCATCAAGATTGAGATGCATGAGCACAGCTTGCAGGGGAAGCTTATTCAGCGCCTGTCTGCCTTTTGCCTGGTTTTAGATAATGTGTTTACAGTATTGTTGTTGGTCCCAGCATATTAGAGAGACAAGGTGGGTGAGGTAATATCTTTTATTGGACCAATTTCCATGGGTGAAAGAGACAAGCTTTTGAGCTACACAGAGTTCTTCAAGAAGCTTGTCTCTTTCACCAACTGAAGTTGGTCCAATAAAATATATTACTTCACCCACTTTGTCTCTTTCGATAGTGCTTGTGGGTAACAGCACTATGTTCTCCCTCAAATATTATAAAACAAAATAAAAAGATTGAGTTAAAAGATGATAAAGGAGAAGTTCACCTTCTCTGTTTTTAAAAAAAAAATACAGAGTAACCTTTGTTTTATTTGTGCTTTATTTGTGTCTTTTTGAGTCTGCAGTTCAGTGCAGGACAATGCAGCTCCTTTGTAAGAAATCATGCTCTGGGTATAGCATGAATGAATCTGCTAGTTTCGGATTGACTCATGGAAGCTAGAGCTGAATATAAACAAAAAGTATCCAAACACTTTACATACAGATTTACAAATTAGGCATTAGATTTGTTTTCCCATCACCAGGCTGTATGTGCCAGGACCAGTGATTTGACAGTACAGTATTCAATAAATAATATAATATATAAATAGTGATGCACTGAACTATGGGTAGGGTTACTATTAACCCTGCTTGAAGCGACTACTCTAGGAGACCAGCAAAATGTGATTGTATGGGTAGAGACTT
>NW_020664481.1:32712345-32874484 GCF_002925995.2 Terrapene triunguis | reverse complement strand
ACTCCCTCCTAGGCTTGAGAGCCTGGGGGGAGGAGGCAGGGCTGGGGATTTGGGGAAGGGGCGGAATTGAGGTGGGGCCAGGGGTGGGGTAATTAAAAAACGCGGGCGGGGGGGGGGCGGCCAAAATTGTTTTTGCTTTGGGCGGCAAAAATCCTAGAGCCGGCCCTGTGTACAATAGAAACAAAGAAAATGGTAACTGTGACACTTCGCTCCATATTCTTTCTGAAAATATGCTTATGATATGAATATGACATAACTGAGATGTACTTCATGCAGGATGGATCTTGTAAGGTATCATTGGAAAGGTTATAATTTACTTAATGTGATTATCCAATTTGTATGCCTGTATCATTTCTGTATCTGAAGAATGGCTACAGGGGCCCTACAGAGGCATGTGACCATGTCACCTGATACTGGAACCCATCTTAAATTCTGTACTTTTCCATGAGAAGCTGGGGGGTGGAGGGAGCAAACTAGGAAACACAGGACTACCGCCTTATGCAAATCGTATTTAAGGGTGGGGAGTGAGGTAATCCTGGTCGTCAGTTCTTCCCTGCTACCCCACCCAAGATGACTGCTGGAAACAACTAAGACTGAACTGGGGAAAAGAACTGGGCCCAGGCTGGAAGAGCGTTTGGCCTGTGAAGAAAGTCATTAGAACCACATTTCGGGTGAGAACTCACATGTAACCAGTTTCTTTAGTGTATTAAGCTTCATTTGCATGCTCTGTTTTCTTTTCTTAGTCATCTGCCTTGTTCTGTCTGCTACCTCCTTAACTATTTAAAATACACCTGTTTATAGTTAATACATTTATTTCTGGTTTATAATATAACCCAGTTTATGTGATCTCTAACAGGGAGAGGAGGGGAGCACGAGAAGTTGTGCATACCCTCCTCCACATTGAGGGAAGAGGCAAATTTCACATAATTTTGGGTTTGTACTCCAAGGGGCGGGTGGACATCTGGGTGCTGTGGCAAGACCCTTAAGCTGACCCTTCGCAGAATGGATCTCTGTCTCTCTGTGCAGCTGGGTGTGGTCCTGCCTGTGTGCTTGACTGGAAAAGGCTGGGGAGCCTAGCCCAGCAAGACCAGCTAAAAGGGGGCCGAGGCTGGCAGAATAGTCTGACTCAGTGGCATCCCAGCACACCAGGTGACACTCCTGGAGGTCCGGACCATCACAGTAACACAAAAAACATACGGTTCTGCTACAGAATTACTTTTCAGGAATGCCATAGCCACTATGACCCTGATTCATCCTTGTCCCGCAGCTGCTTTACACTGACTGTCCTGGCATAAATTGGCTGTCAAGCTACCGGAAGGCCCCCTTTGGGAAGTCTCCTGACATATGGGGAGTGTCTGGCAGGCACAGAATCAGTGTAGTTATCTGATAACACCATGTTGGGTGCAAGAGACATGTTGAGAGAAGAGTGTGTGGCTGAGGTGTTTTGTATACCCTGGATATTCCTGGCTGCTGAAGTATTGTATTTACGAGTGTTCTTTCATAATAAGAGGACTGAGAATCAGGATATCTGGATCTAATCCCAGCATTACCACTGACTGGCTGTGTGATCTTGCACAGGTCACTTAACTTGTCTGTATTCAATTTCCCCATCTGTGCATGTGTGCCTGTTTCACTGACTGTCATAAGCTTTATGTATTAATGTTAATACTGTACATTGTTTAAGATCATCAATGGACAGGGCTATTAAGTGCAGTGTTTTTATTGTAGATAGTATGAATTACACCTAAAGAGCTAGGTTAGTAAATTACCTTTAGTGTTGATGTGTCATAATTCTTCCATCTCTGATTCCAATGTGGAGATGGATAATGTTGTGTGAGACCTTTTGCAAACACCTACAATCCTTGGTAGTTTCTTCCCACATAGTGTGATGCCTTCCTTTCTCAAGACAGGCTTCTTTAATTGTGATTGAAAGAAGTGGCGGTGGTAATAATTTAAAAAAAAACACCCAAGGATGTTTGTTTAAAATCTAGTTACCAATCAATGTAATGGTCTTCTTAAACAAAGATTTTCAAAGAGATATAGTATGGTTTCGAGAGCTGCTTCTGTGTAATGATCTACTTGAGAGATTACAGGCTTGTGGCTATTAGGCTCATAAAATGGAAGCTACTTTTGTGCAAGTTAACGGTGTCATACATACAAACCAGAGTAATGGAGCATATTTCTTCATTATTGTTTTTTGGATCTGTTTCATACAACGCTGACAGCCATACATTTTTATGGCAGCAACTGAGAATCTGTGTAGGTTTATTTGGAGCTGCATTTATATTAATTCTTCTTTTTCTCAGCATCCGGGTTCTGCTGGAACTTTTTTTTAACTTGCATTTATATGCTCTCTTTGGCAGTGTGACTGTCTCTGCTATCCACATGCAGATGATGCCAAGGTAAATCTTAGTTCCTGCACACTCTGTAACATCCTACCTTGTTTTCTATGACTCCTTGCCTAGTCAACATTGCAGTCTTTCTATTATTTTTCTTAAGTTGAAGGCTAACATATTTCTCTCTGAGGACTGGTATATTTCTGGGCTGTTTCCTTTGATGGTAGTATTCTCCTTTGCAATCATTTCTGAGCTGTTTTATTTACGAAGTTGTAAAGCTGTGGTTCTCCCTCTCAGGGACTTCTGCTTACAATCTATTATTTGTTTTCCATTTGGAACAATCAGACCTTTTTATGTGCCTTCACCCTATGCTAGTCAGATTGCTGTAATACCTTTCCACAGGCGTTTGCTGTTTGTGAAGTCCCCTGCTGGAATGCTTCCTGCAGCCAGGATGAGTGAGCACATTACTCTATGCTGAGAGAACTCCAGAGGTGTCTTCCAGTGCAGCAGCACAATTGTATTCCTTGTCTCGTGTTACTCATACAGCACAAGAGGCTGAGCAGGCTCATTCTGAAACTCTTCAGGGTGTGTCCTTGACTCGAAGGACTTTTCCACTGTCTATTCAGGGTAAGGTTGTGGGTGGCGCTTAGGCAAGTGAACAAAGTGGGGGAGAAAGTCCAAAGGACCTTTCTTTGCTTACACCTCTGCAGCCACATTTGCCTCAGGGAGGCATAATGCCTCCTGGAGCTCCTAGTGGTGCAGCTCTGCACTGTCCCCTCTGTGGGCCAATGCCTTAAAGACACAAATGACTGCTCAGCTGAGAGTAGCAGTTAGGGTGAAATGAGTAAAATTCATCCCTTCTGTAACTCTAGTGAAACCAGTGAAGTTACACTGAGGTGTACATGACTCACTATGATTTGCTGCTTTAGCACCTCACCTTTTGATGTATGCTTCCTATGAAGCTTCAGATCAGTGGGCCAAATTCTGCTCTGGTTTATATCACATGCGATACCAGTAATGTCAGTGTGGTTACAAAGGTGTAAGTGAAGACAGAATTTATCCCAGTTGACTGGCTTGTTAATTTTACATCCAGTCTGAAAGCCCATGTGCCAAATGTTGAAGTGCTTGCTCAGTTTTTATTCAGTTTTTAGGAAAAATTTCAAGTAAAGCCAATGGGAATTTTGCTGAGTGAAAATTGAATCAAGACCTCTGGATTTAGCCTCACTGAGGTTATATATGCTTTAAAATATTATTTGGTTTGACTCTGTTCAAAGTGCTTCCAATTGTTCACATGAAAAGCCCTATAGAAATGGGAGTGTGGTCTGATGCCAGAAACAGTCACATTTGCTTTTCTTAAGTTGACTTTTTTTCCCTCTCCCAAATTTTTATTTTGATTGCACTCAAAATAAATGAAAAGAGGAGCAGCTCTGTAGGAATCTGAGAGCACTGAATAGGAAAACTGTATTACCTCATATAATACTCAGTATTGATAGATATTTTAGTTGTCTTTTGTTATATGATTTAACGTAGTAATTAAAATTTAAATAATAAATTTTCCTGCACATCCATCTAATCTTCATTAAAAATGTAAAGATCAAATAACAACATTTTGGGCATTAGACTGATTACTATGGACATGTGTCAAGTATGTCTAGATTCTAAAGTCGCAGTCAATTAGTTTATCACTTTCTGAAGTTCTAGGATATTTATATATGCTCCTTGCAGTTTATAGAAGCATCCTCTGGATGTGTTGATTCCCTTTGTTGTTGAGTAGCTTATGGTAGGTTTAGACTTCACAATGCCAACTATGTGGGCATTGGTAGTAAAATCAGTAGATTAAGAAGAATACGTTGTTGTTTTTTGTCCAGTGTAGTCACTGGGTGAGATTCTCAGCCCACTCTCTCTGGCTGCTTTACATTGCGTAGGCAACGCAAAGCAGCTGGAAAGCTGCCCTAATGGGGGCAGCTAGGGATTCATCGTGCATAGGGGATTTTCCAGATGGCCTAGCTAACTCTATCAAGTATCAGGGGGGAGCCGTGTTAGTCTGTATCCACAAAAACAACAAGCAGTCCGGTGACACCTTGAAGACTAACAGATTTATTTGGGCATAAGCTTTCGTGAGTAAAAAATCTCACTTCTTCTCAACTCTGTGCTACATGTTCCTAGCATTCCAAAACGTAAGTGGTTTTCTGGGAGCAAGCTTAGTGGTAGAGGAGACAAGGCAGAAGTGTGCTATCGTAGGTTACTGGAGCAATCACTGACCCAAGCACTAGGTGGTGGGGCCAAAAGCCACCGATGCTCCCACAACTGAGGACCTAACCGATAGAGTTCTGTGCTCTTAGGTCAGTACCAGAGAGTTAGTTCTGTGGGTCAAATATAATATAGGATTAAAAACTGAGTCAGTTGCTAGCTTGGAACGTATGAACTGGTGAATCAGTGTTTGTAATGGCAGCTCCATAAACAATGTACAAGTGAGGATGATTGATAATCATATTTAGAGCATCTTCAGTATAGATCTGGATTCATTTAGGTCAAAATTAAAGGAGAATTGTGCAGTCTGTGCAGCACCAACTACTCCATCTGTAATTGCTGCAAATAGAGGCTTCAGAAGGATATTTGAGTGCTTTGTGCCATGGATTATCTTTAAGATCTCAAATCTAAAGTGTCAAAACCTTAAATATACATGTGGGAGTGTTTAAAGAAGCTGTACAAGAGAAATAGGAGCTTACTTGGGTTAGACCACTGTCATGTTTCTACTAATTGGTCCTGTCCCAGTTGTTGAGTTTCTTTTTTAAGACTGTGTCCGGGAAGTGTCTGACTTGTAGGTACAAATAGGAATCCAGAGATGGTAGATTACAATTTAATTCTGAGCTGCTTTAATATCAGTAGATATTTGCCCTCGAAAAAGTCTCCAAAGATCAGCAGATGTTTGTCATCCCCTTTCTTAAAGCTGGCATCTTCCAATCCTATGTGAAAATCTGTTAGTCTGCGTATTCAATGAGAATTCTGGCACTATGCCAGTGTTCTCAATTGCCCTTTATTTCATATTTGCAGAGTGGGCCTTTAATAGACTATTATGTGATCTCCTGAGGGAGCAAAGTGTCTTCACAACAAATCAGTTTGGAAAGAATAAAAAGAGATCAATATGCTCTTCTTGCCTTTCCCCTTTGGCTTTGAGTGTCTATAAAATGTTACCATTTCCAAACATAACAAATTGCAGTTGCCCAATTATAGAATTTCTGGTTGGGGTGGCTAATATGGCCTTTTGTTTTTAATTCTGGAACCTCAGTAAGCTGATGCTCAGTCTCTTTCTATGCCATATAAAATTGCTGAATAGCCTGTCTAGTTCTTCTGCCTATTTGGTATAAAAAAAAGTACTGAGAAAACTTGTAGGAAGAACAACGCATAGGGAAGCATACTAAGTTTTATCAAAAAGACTCAGGCACACAGCATTTCTTCCTGTTAACTCTCTTTGAAGGCCTTGATGTAAGGTAATAAAAAGCATGTGCAGATTTAGTCCAGTTGAATAAAGTGATGTCAGAATGGATAAAAATCCGTGATTTAAAATATCTGATTTTTAAAAAACATTTAAATAAATGTATTATTTTTTAAAATTCAATTTGAAATTGAAAACCCATGTTAAGGCCCAAACTTACTATGCTTCATTGAAATAATTTAAATAAATTAATTTTTTTTAGCATCATTGAGTCCTCCTCCAAATTTTAATGGGCTAAAGGTTGCTGCTTTTTAAAGTATATACAGAACCGTCTTTTATCTTCTGATGTCAATTCAAGCTTTATAAATATGTCACAATATCATATACTGCATTAACTCTTTACAACAGAGCCAGTACTGGTATTTACATTTTTTCCAAATGTAAGTACTTTCAATCTGTTTTGTGCAGAAAAGTTTTTGCCTTAATTATTTTGGGTTTCAGTTTAGTTAGCACGTGCAGAGACAATATTTTCTTCATTTGGACTAGTAAATTCAAAACTGAGACACTGATTGGTAGTTGTAAAAGCAGAAAAGCTTCCCCCTCCCCCCCCAATCTATGAATAAAAGTCAGTTGGAAGAGTATGAGACCTACTAATTCTAAAAACTTGACAGACATGGGGTCAGATTTCCAAAACTATTTAGGCACCTGAAGATGCAGATAGGCATCTAGTGAGATTTTCATAAGCGCCTAAGCAGATTAGGTGGAAAGGAAATTAGATCCCTAACCTGTTTAGGCACTTTTGAAAATCCCATTAGGCACCTACTTGTATCTTTAAGCACCTAAATATCTTTGCAAATCTGTCCCATAGTGATCAAAAACAGTCAGTCAGTTCACTAACTACAGTTAATACTGCCTTAATTTAAGAAATTAGTTAGTTTTAAATGTGTCATGTTTTGATAATCTTATTTTTTCTTATGTATCCAGCACGTTTAAGGTAGTTTTATTTACAGACTAAAAAACAAATTTAAAATTATATTTTTATGCATTTTTAATTGAATTAATTCCGGTTTCCATCCAAATGCAGCTTGACACAAATTATGAGGAGGAAAAAAGATAACTGGTAAATCAGACATGTGTCACTGACTGTTTTTTAAAAGTGAGGGAGTTGGGTGGCTCTTCACAAGCATCTCTTTGATCTATGGGCAATCACACCATCTCACTAAAGTTGTTGAGCTTGAGAGCCACCTTCCATTCAGGCTAAATGAGGGAACAATTAAATGTCCCTTAGTTTCCATTGTTTCAGCTATCATGTAACGATCTCCCACAGACTAGACCATATGCAAGAGTTGGACAGCGGATGAGCCATGTGGTCCAAGGAGTTTCCCTGCAGGCCCAAGTGCTAATGCAGACTGTGTATTGATTTGATTGCAGCTGTGTGTCTGTTTCTGTGTGAACTGGAAACAACCACGAAGCAGAAAGGCAAGGAAACAACAAGAGAAGCTTCTGTAGTGTGACCTTAAGAGAGAGAGTTCTGAGCAGAGTGCTGGCTAGAAAGAGGCATAGAATTGTGAGCAAGAAAAGGGCTTCCTGTTGTTTGTCCCACTGTGGTCAGGGAAACATGACTTTTTATTACAAAGAATGTACATACAGGATTGCATCAAAGAAATACCTGATTATTATCCATTTCAACACAAGGCCCACAGTATTGGTTAACCTTTCAGGCCAAGTAGGTGAATAATAAAAAAGCAAAAATCAAGAATCTGAATAAATGTGTGTTGAGCTAATTGCATAAATAAGTGTATGTATAGATATACTACATCCTCCTGGTTAGCAGAAGGACCAAATTTAGTGTAAAGATTACAGATACACCTCTACCTCGATATAACGCGACCCGATATAACGCGGTAAAGCAGTGCTCCGGGGGGTCCGGGCTGCGCACTCCGGTGGATCAAAGCAAGTTCAATATAACGCGGTTTCACCTATAACGCAGTAAGATTTTTTGGCTCCCAAGGACAGCGTTATATCGAGGTAGAGGTGTAGTTACAAATCAACATGTTTTGATGGTTACACCAATGAGAATGAGCTTTCCTTTAGGAATAGAAAAAGGACAAATGCAAAATAAGATTAAAATTGATGATTAAAATAAAGGTTATGTACTTGCTAATTTGCATCATGATTAAAAAGGGTGATTTAAATCAGTCCACCCTCGATGATATGCATACTTCAGGCATTACTCCTCTCTTTGTTCCACTGCTGCTAATTGATTTTAAGTCCATTCACCCTTTCATGTGGTTGTTTTGTGGAGACTTGCAAAGATGCTTTGATTCCTGAAAATGGGCTGTCCATTATTGTGGTCTAATTTAAGCTATCTTGGTGATCAGATCATTGAGTCTTACACACAACTTGACTGTGTTCCTGATATGGTCCTATCTGTTTAGATCTGTGAGTTTGGATACCATAGACAGCAGATCGGCGAAAGGATTTCATACAGTGTTCAGAAAATTATTTCTGTGGTGTAATGATTGGGCATTAGAAAGTTAGCACATGGAAATAAAGGTATTAAAAAGTGGTGTTTACCCAGACACTGCTTAGAAGGTGTGCTGCATTATATGACCTCCCAAGTCTAATCTCTTGCATGTTTGTTTAGTTCTGTGTGGTTTTGCTTACTTATTGAACCCTTTTTACTTTCCTGACAGAAGACCACATCTAAAAAGTGATTCATCCTTCTGCAACTCCATCTACAGACATTTTTTCAGTGTGAGCTTGTCCATATTGCTTCTCTTTTGTACATAAAGTGCTTGAGCTGTTTTCCTTTGTGCAGGTGCAGCTATATTAAACTAAGCGATCCCTTTATTGGGATAATTGAGAATAGGAAGGACAAGCTTCCCTGAATTACAGCCCCTTCACAAATCTAGGAAAAACAGAGGACTGTGTTGTGCAGGATGTTGAATGCCTCTTAAGAGGCAGTAAGCAATCTCAACTTCCATTGACTTCAGTGGAAGTTGAGGGTGTTCAACACCTACCAGGATCAAGCTCTTGAGTAGAAAGAATAATACCTTAATAACTAACCTTAAGGGAAGTTTCTTCTTTATTGCAAATTTGTTCTTTATTTAATCCTCAACCCTTGTTTTTTATTCTGTTGACAGAGTCTTTGGGCACCGTAATCCGAAAGAAGTGCTAATCCATACTGGTCTCTGTTTGTTTGTTTGTTTATTTATTTATTTATTAATCTCCACACAATTCCCCTTTAACCTGTTGTATCTCTGAATTTAGCTAAGTGGTAAGATGAATTCAGAGCTCAATCTTTTGAGCTATCTTGCTGTTTCCCATGGTTTGCTATGAGAGCGATTCTTGGAATTGGAGCATTTTCTGTTTTAGGTAAATTCAGTACAAAAGATCACCTAGTATTTCTTGTATTTTGTTTTTTGCTGATAAAATAAAAAGCTGAAATGTGGATGTAGAATTTAATTAAATATGCAGGACATTTTTGCCTAACTCCCTTAGGAGTTGTACACCTATCTGAAGGCAGAATTTGGACCCGGATCGGCGGGTAGCGATCGATCTATCAGAAATCGATTTATCGTGTGCAGTGTAGACGCGATAAATCGATCCCCAATCGCTCTCCCGTCGACTGCTCAACTCTAGCTTGGCGAGAGGCGGAAGCAAAGTTGATGGGGGAGCCGCGGCGTGCCGCAAGGATGTAAAGTAAGTAATTTTAATTCGATCTAAGATATGTTGACTTCAGCTACGCTATTCTCGTAGATCGATCCTGCCCCCTCCCCCATAGTGTAGGCCTTAGGGACTTACATGATGTCTCTACAATTCCTGTAGCATCTGAGAGCATCACAATCTTAAACGTTTTTATCCTCCCTGTATGTCTGTGAGGTTGGGAATTATTCCCATTTTACATGGGGCACCAAGGCACAGAGAGGGTAAGTGACCCAAGGTCACACAGGAAGTCTGTGGTGGAGCAGGGAATTGAACTTGGGTCTCTTAAATCCCAATCTAGTGTTCTGTGCACTGGACCATCCTTGCATTGATTGCACTGGGACTTGGCTGCACATTGGTGCAGCCTTTTCAGTTGCTGTTTTCTTTATACGTGTTGGGGCAGCAGTGTGATATTATGGAAAGGCAATGAAATCTGAGTTCTGACTCCAGCACTGACATGGACTTGCTGTGTGACCTTTGAAAAGTCAGTGCCTCAGTTTCCCCATCTGTAAAATGGGGATGATAATACTAACCGTATCTTAAGGGTGGATTGTGAAGCTTAATCAGTTAGTGATCAGTTACTTGTGCAGTCTCATTGAAAGCAATGAGGGACTACTCATGTGCGTAACTGCTCAATAGTATAAAAAAGTCACAATAAGGCCCTTAGCATTTGTGGAGCACGTTGAGATCTTCAACTGGAAGGTGCTATAGAAGTATTAATTATTATGATTATGTACTGTACATTTCAACATCGCAGTTGTCTTTTGGTTTTAGTTCTTCCATCACTTGCAATGGATGCAGCAGAGGGGTTGGAGAATTATTAAGGGATCATCTTGCAATACATGTGATAAAATGCTCTATGAACTGCTTTCTTCTCTTACTACCTAGTTCCTCAAATGTACATGGTATGGGAGACAGTTAGAAATCATTTTTATACTAACCTGTTCATCTGTCCTCTTGATACCTATTAAAATATGTCTGTTGTTAAGCCCTTGTTGAAAGGATTGGGAGAGAAGCTATATATTTTAGAACTTATAGTCTCTCTCTTTCTCACATTTAAAGTAAAAATGCATGTATAACCTTTTGAGCTTCCCATTCTGTCATGGCTCAGAATGATCAAAAATGGAGCTTGCCGCCTTTGATCTCTCTCTTTTTACCTGCTTCTGTATCCACCAGGTATAAATGAAATCTCTGTTTCCATTTTCTCTAATTTTCTTCCTAGTTTTCATCAAAGCGGATGTCTGCTATAGGCTTTAAACAAGCCATTATTTTGGTGATGTTTTTTCTAAAAACATGTCATAGGTTGTTTTCATCAAGAAATGGACTGTGCATTTATCTTGTATAGCTCAGTAACTCTGGGCTTGCAAACTGCCTTCTCCCTGGCATTGTTCCTTTCGCTTTCCACCCTGTAGATGAGTCACTGGTCATATACAGACAACAGTTTTTAGGTTCATAATACATAATTCGCAGTCACTGGTACATGTAGCAGTGATGGGTACCTCATGCTTTTGTGACAGTTGCTCTAAGCTCCACTTCCTTATCTGGGGCTTTCTTAAGAGACCCTACCTTCCGTTCAACTGGGCACTGCCTCTTTCAATATAGAACTTGCTCCCAATTCCAATTTCACAATCAGACTTGAGATCACAAGACTGAGGTTTAGAATAGCTCAACCTCCATCGTGGGATAGAGCTTGCCTAATTAAATGGGGGTTGGGCACCAGCTGTTAGTGCTTGAGGTCTTACTCTTATGAACTAGTGCTGTTGCCTGGAAAGGTTTGGAACCACTGTCCTAATATACAGTAAACAACAGAGATTGTCCTGAACCAAAACCTTAGACTCAAACATCCCCAGTCTTGGGGAAATTCTGATCCAGATCAGAACTTTCCAGCTGGGATCCATCCATGATAAATATTAAAGCAAGTTTATGGTCACACATACGTTTCCTAAGTATTGCTGCACATGTCATCAGACTTCAGTTATTGCCCTAAAGTTCCAATGATCTATGCAGCCGAAGCAGATTTCACTCTAAGTTGAAAACAAGCTAAAAAGCACAAAATAACTATAAAAATAATGAACAGGTTTACCAGAATTTACTATCTGTCCCCAGCATCTTCAGTCTCTTGACTGGTACCAGCCTTTTTTTCCCATTTCTGTGTTTGTATCAGCTTAAATAAAATTCACAATTGATACAAAGCCATGCTGATGCTCTAAAGGTGTCTTGTTTGCCTTCCTCTTTTCCTTTATTTTATCTTTCAACAATTCCTGCTTCCTTCAGAACTCTCAGCCCTTCCCTCTCTGGAGCCTGTGTGCCTATGCTTCCTTCTCTTTAGAAAACAAAGGAAATTCATTTACCTTTTAATAGGCTACTGCTCCATGCCAGGGCACATTTTCCTCTCATCCTCCTTTCTGTGTGCAGACAATTTCATCTACTATTTTCTGTGTCACCACACAAGCAGTATTTTCAATAGGGGCATGCTCACAGTCACACCTGTCAGTGTGAGGGGTGGTGCCTCAAAAAGGCATTCACTATTGTTCTCTTTTTGCCAAAAGGGCACTTAAACTTGTCATCTGAACTCCATAAGAGACCCATTTGCAGAAGCTGCTGATGGACGTGCTGAATCAGCACATCCCTCATCAGGCCATTCAGAACACAAGCCTGTGTTTGCACCTCCAATCTTTGAGGCTGCACTGTCCACCCATTGGACACTTTGTGGGCTGTGAATTGAGTGCCACTGAAACTTCCCTCTGGGCAGGCTTTTTGCCTGTGCATGTGCCCTGTAGTATTGGTTCTAAATTTACTGCCATTTAATCAAATATCCCCTTTTCATATTATGGGAGGTGGGGAACGAGGGAGGATCAGCTTAGATAGGGTAGAAGACCTTTCAGGATCCCTCTATCATTTTCTGTTTCCAGCCTTGGATGTAAAGAAATCCCACCATCCTTCTGACCGTTTTGGTTGTCTTTCGCTGGACCTCTTCAATCTAATGCATAAAAGAGCTTGTGTTATTGAATACTACATTTTTTGCCCTCTGCTTGAGTCTATCAGTTGTGACTTTGCCATCTAAGATAGTGGCATGTTGCAGGCTCCCATCACAGAATCAGTAGAGATGATGTGTAGCAAAGGCTCTTTTCCATTTTCCCCACCCCCACCTTTCCCTACATAGTAGAAAGGAGAGAGGTAGTGACAGCACATGTCCAGTGACAAAAGCAAGTGCTCAACAGTTGGAAGAGGGTATGTTACCAGAAAAAGATCTGTTCTTATGTACGTGGGGAATCATACTCTTGTCCCACTTTTCCCTTAGTATCAGTAAAGCAGGGACAGTTATTTTGAATGTGCTCCTGAATTCACTGTTTCACCCCTTATGTTTTTCTTTGCTACGGAAATAGTGCTGGCTAGTCAAGATCAGTGTGTTTCAGAGGAGAATTTTATGGGCAGAAGTTTTCTTTTCTTTTCTTTAAACGATGCGAATGCTCTTTTCCAGGAGCATGATACCTATTAAAACTGGAGAGAACAATTAGAATCTTTTCAGTGTCTAATGTAATGTGTGAAAGGAGGACTGCATTGCTCAGGAAATGTTAAGTACTGTCAAACTATTTGTAGAGTACAGGATATGTACACAGCAACAGTTAACATTTTAACGCTGCATCTTGAAAACATAATTATGACTTTTCTTATGGGACTAAACATCTGCTTTAAATGTCAGCACAACAATAAATCTAGCGCTCTGAGTTAAGGTTTTAAATATGAACCAAAGCTGCAAACAAAATGGCTTTAAAACATTCTCCTTGCATGAAAATTTTGCAACCAAATGCTTCATTGCACTGAGTTGTTTACTGATGCTATTTATAAAGTGTGTTGTTACAGATGCCCAAAATGAAAATAACAATGAAATCTAAACTGAGCAATGTGTCTGATATTATTTATATTGCAGTAAATTAGTATGAAGAAAATAATGCACAAAAACAAATTAGATCATTTGCTGTTTCATCTAGAAAAATGATACTAGTAAGCACAGTAGACTGCAAAGTGCTTTTACAAAGATGAGCGGTAAATACTATTATTACTAGCCCAAGGTCACAAATGAGTCAATGGCAGAATGGGCAGTAAAACCCAGGTCTCTGGACAGCAAGTCTGGTGCCCTAAAAGAGCTGGATTTTGGCTGCCTTTATCCAGCTCTGTTCAATCCGAGCTACCTTGTGACTTGATTGCAGTACAGCTTTTATAGACCAATTCAGTTGTGCACACAGAGCTGAATTTGAAACTTTTGAGCCCTCTGTTAAAAAATGCACCCACATGCTGGGCTTCTAGACTTGGATTTCTGGAATTCATTGATGTTACAAAATCCCTGGTGGGTCATCCTCACTGCCCATTCACTGACTTGGTGCTGTGGATAGGTGCCAGTAATTCCCTGAGCTTCACAATGCTGCACAATGTTATCAGTCCCTGTCTGTCCCCTGCTTATTGCCTCTCTTGGTGCCTGTGACGCTTCTCAGGGGAACCCAGGGTAGTGAGGTACCTCACGTCCTCCTGCCATTAGTGTGAGGAAGCCTTGTCTGTGTCTGCTGTGGGTCAGCTCCCCAAATCCACCAGCCATGGGGAACACAAGCACTCCTCCAGGCCTGCACAGGCTGTGCTCACTCTCTACAGTTTAGCAATAGGGCACACTTCCGTCCCTGAGTCTTCCCAGTATCTCCCAGGAGTGTCCAGCCCCTGTTCTCCTTAACGCTAGCAGTATTCACAGATTTGTTGCTCCCAAAGAAGCAGTACATTCCAGCTTGCCAGTTACACATGAGATCACTGCTCTGCTTACCACACAGCACTTAGACATGTTTGTAGGGAAAACAAGTAAAAGTTTATTCAACAAAGTATAGAGATACAAGTGATAGCAAGTAGAAGTCTTAGAAACAAAGAGTTACATATGAAATAAAATCATAAGATGCATACTAGAACCTAGATTTATTTAACTAGATACTTTCATGTTTTCTAGAGCAAAGCTCACCCAAAGTCCTTTCAGCATTGTACAGCCAGGTTTGGCTGTGATTTTCCATTCAAGAGACAAGTCTCACTGTCAGCTTGTTTCCTCAGTGTCTGCTTGCTCCCCTAAATGTCTGGGTGTCTGTCTGCTCTTCTAGATTATATCCGAACAATCCATTGTCCTTATTCATAAACAGAATGCCCCCTTGCCGGTTGTGTTTTCCAGTTTATTCTTTTCTTGTAGATTTTCCAATCTCTGAATCAGCCTCTGGCTCAGAATGTAAATAGGCCTAGGTTGTGAGGCTCACAATACACAATGACTAGACAGGGAGATAAGCATCTGCTACCCTCTGCGTGAAAGGAACCTGTCTTAGACATGTCACGTCCTGGTTATTTGCCTTAAAAACATAATTTTTAGTATAGATACAACTCCTTAAATATTATTTATACATACACGTAGCAATGATTATGCTGACTTGTGGGCTACTGCCTCTTGGTAGAGAACTTGCATGCCCCCCTTTATAAATTATTACGCATATATCTGACCCAAGGGATCCCTGTAAAACTCTTTGTATCCCCTGTGCTTTCTGCCAGTTGGCACCAGGGGTTCCTGGGTCACAGTGCCAATTAGGGCTTTTCAGGAGCTGAGAGGGGAACTCTTGATACACTTCCCGTCTCCACCAGCATGCCAACCAAGGAGTAGAAAAGGAGAATCTGATTTTGCTCACTTACACCAGTGTAAATTAGGAGCAAGTCTAGTGAAGTCAGTGAAGGTATATAAACATACAACTTTTGTAAGTAAAGTCAGAACCAAGGCACAGAAGGCCCTCTCACTCTGTACTGCCTCACTCCAGTTTGTAGCAGGAATACATTATGTGCAGTAAATATACAGAATTTTCACCTTTTTAGGTGGGAAATAGCATGTGCATAACTGGAGAGTGAATACAATGTGCCTTTCTCCAAGGCCATGACTATTTTCTGCTTTGCACCTCTCACCAAGTCATCAGAAATCAGAGGATGTGAGAATTGATTAGGCTTGCCACACTTCTCTCCAAAGGTCTGCAGTTTCTGGAAGGACATGTTTATTTTGAGGCATGACTTCCTTATCTCTTACATATGTAAGGCTCTAGGACAGGTCAGTGCTTGGAAGGGTCTGTTGTGTCCACTCTCCCATTATGCACCTGCTGCTTCCCCACCGTAAAGGATTTTTCTGGTTTGCATAGTTAGATGCAATAGATGTCTATTTATACAAGGCTACTCCTTTCCAAAGATTAAGTTTAAAGTCAGTTGACTTTTGTGATGTGTAAAATTAGTAAAATATAACTATTTTTATTAGTATTCCTAACTCTTTCAAATTAATTAACTACAAATGAAACATATTAAAACCTGAACGTGTAGTCATAATGTAAACCTAATCAGATTTGTCACATTTCCCCATATGCTTGAAATGATGGGTTATCCAAAACTGACCTGTTGGGTTATTCATTTCCTGGATATCCAGATATGTAAGTCTTTAATTCAGACAAAAGACAACAAATGTTTTGCAAAACATTGTCACTTCCTTCAGGAGGACAGTTGTATCCCCTTTGGCAGATTTCTCACTGTTAGGAAAACATGCTTTTTCTGACTTCCCCAAGCAATAGCTTGTGACCATGGAGTTTAGGCACTTCAAGGATCCCTGCTTTGGAACCTACTTTCATTCCTGTTAGAAAATACATTTAAAGGTGAGTGAAAAGCTTTAATACTGTATATAGGAATTCAATAATTCTGAAAGCACATAATAGCATTGTAAATACTGTGGGAATGTCTTTAAAAAAATCAGATGATAGAACAGACACCCAAAGGGCCACATTTTTGAAAGTAGCCCTCTTCAGTTGCATGTGCAAATTTCTCAAGAGGTCTATGGGCACACTCTTACCAGGTTGTGTGTCCTAATTTGTTGCACAAATCCAGATTTTTGCATGCAGAATTTCAAAAGCCTTCTTTTGAAAATTTGATGCAGGGTTGGTCGGTTTTTAACTTGCAATTCTTCCATGCTCTGCAAGAGCAAATGGAAACGATGTCTGCTGCTATTTCTGAGTCCTTCCAGGTTACATTTCCTTCCAGTTAGCTAAAGAGATCATCTTTCTCTTCCTCCATCCGTTAAAGGCCATAATGCACATTTTTTGCAGGCACCACTTGGTTGCTTTTCTTTAAAACATAGCCCTAAAAGTTATGAAGTTTCAGCATAATAATTATTCCCTTCTGTTGGTGGGCAGGACCAGACTTTAGCAGAAGAAAAGCTAGCAGCTGTGTGGGATCTGCAAAATGGCCCTATCTTCTCCCCTGGGGATGGGACTGGAGTGGGAAGCAGGTAATGGCCTGATCCTTCCCTCCAGCTATATGGGCTTGTTAATTACACCAAATACAGGACAAGTGAGTGTGTTAGCCTCTGGTCAGATAAAACAAGGTGCAGAGACAGGAAAACCCTGTTAGAGGTAGCAAAGACATCAGACGTGTTCCCAGAGACAGCAGGACCCTAAGAGCAATCAGGCTTGGGTAGAATCTGAAGTTTGTTCTGTTTTTTGAGTTACCTGTAAAGTCAAACTCCATGCAGAGAAAAGTTTCATCATATACATCATGTGTAGACTTAATTGGAGGCAGCGTCCTACCTGTTCACAGGGACTTATTTATTTATTTAAATCTCTGTTAAAGAACAGAAAGTCAAAGGAAAGAATATATCTACAGAAGAAGCAGACTTGTCTGTGACTGCAAGGAAAATACTTTTCAAAATAAAAGTGATCCTGGCCTCTCTTCATCTCTTCTAAATAACATCAGAATCCCAAGTGATATCAATTCTCCAGTTTGGTGTCACAGAATAAAACCTTTCAGTGGCATCAGTATAAGAAAATTAGATCATTAGATGGGTGATAAATTCTACTGGTAACAAATGTGGCAAACATTGCTGTAAAACAGTGCAGTGTTTCAATGACACCGAAGTTATCTGAGCTATAGCAAAAGAAGCCCGTTATTTCCAATTTTCAGCTTTATATTGATGCTAGTAAGACTTATGAGTATTGCCTTGGGTGAGAACTACAATTGAATTTTTCATCCCTTTCATAGTGTCATTGTGTATCTGATAGTTTTGTAATTTAACCTTCTCTCTCTTATCCAGCTACGCTCAGTCTGAAAGGGTTCTACACATTAGAAATAAACCACAAGATTAGAAGTGGCATTTTTTCTCATATAGTCTTCCTGTGGCTGCTGGGAAAAAGGGAACCTTGTTTAATTTGGTTTGCTAAATGGCCCTTCAGTGAAGAATGCTGCAGTGCTAGACGTTAGCTATTAATACTAGGACAAGGTCTTCCTTTAAGAAATCAATAAACACATCTAACCTTAATAATCGGGACTGCTTGGTAATCAATAGTCACTTACATAATATATTACTGTTCATGACAGCACTGCGGATGGCCAAACTTGTCTGGAAATCTCTGAGCGTGAGTGTGGATTCCTGTTGGAGAATATTTTTTGTTATGCTCTGTGTAGCTATTCTCTGACCCTAATACTCACAAAGGGCCCAATTCTTCTCTTGAAGTCAATAGGAGTTTTGACAGTGATTTCAATAAGACCAGGAACCATGTACTGTTGTTATGGGTGTAATCTACAATACCGTGAATACTAAATAAAATTACCATAAAAAGAAAACAACCATTTTAGAATTAGAGGAAAAGAGAGAGGACAAAGCTAGAATGAAAGATGCAGAGATCAGTTCATCCTAAACTTTTAGAAAATGCCTAGTGCAGCCATTTATTATTTTGTACATTGTTTGCTTCCTTCAGTAGTGGTGACTGTGCTCTGTCATCCTTGCTGTGTCACACAGTAGCCTCTTTAAAACTTGCCACCTTTGTGAATATATCTGTTTAAATGTCTAAAAAAATAGTAGGGAGGAAAAATACCCACATACATACCAAATGCCCAAATGCATCTTGGGGTGAATGACTGAAGCTCAGAACTATCACACTCTTTTGCAGTTTCTTGGTCACGTTTGCACCACCCTCCCATTCAGCTTCCAGGCAAGCTCTTCCCCACTAATGTTCTTTTACCATCAGCATTTTGTAATATTACGATGGCACTCAAAATTAATTAAAAAACTGATGGCATCTTGTTTACCAAATCAAGCCAGATTTGTACTTTCCTTCCAGTTGAAAGGCAGCATATTGTACACTCTGCTCTGTAATAGCACTCTCCATTCACAAAAACGTCCTCTGTTAATTACATGGATCCACTAGAGCATCAGTTGTGTACAACAGCACTGGACTAATCGAGCCAATTTCTGCTCTCACTGGGTTTAAATCTGGGCTTAGCTCAGAATAACATTGGTGTGAATGAGGTCAAAGTCAGGCTCATTATCTTTACCTCCACTGGAAAAACAGAGTTCTCTGTGGACCTGCTTTTTCTTACCAGTCTGCCACAATCATTAATATTCTTTATGGAAAGTCTTTTTTCTTTATTACTACTTATTTTTCCTCCTTTGCTAAAAATGTACAAGTATAGATCCTCTGTATTGCTTATTTTCCATCTCCTCACGCTTTGCTTGTCGGTCGGGGTTCTAATGCTTTTAATTTCCACAGTGCTGCTGCCTGAAGCTATTGCCAAAATGCCGCACATATAGGCTTTATCCTCTTGGAGATGCCAATGATGTAAATTAGCTGGGATAGTGATAGCTTCTAAAAGCTCTTATGCTCAACAGGACATTTGTTGTCCTGGGAAAGTGTCATTTCTTAAGTCACCAAAGATAGTTAGCTTTGCCTTTTGTGATAGAATTCACTTGTATTATCACATGATCCCAGTATGACACACAGTCTGTTGTGTCCATATTGCTTAAGTGACAGCAATTACGATGATACAGAGTTCATTCTAGGACTCTACTTAGCAAAAGTAGTCTGTTTTCTGGTTATTGAAATCTAAAGAAGTGTAGAAAAACTATAAATGCTCTGTTTCCTTAATCATTGATTTATGAATACATAAAATAACAAAAAACATTGCAATTCAAATAGTTCAATATCAATAGCTGTTAGAAAGAATGGCAAAAGGGCCATTTGATTTAGCTTATTTAGCTTATTTTCAATCTCATTGTTTTACATTTCATTTCTGCTCCTTTTCCTGCAAAATATAGTGCCAGATCCTTTTGTCTGACTGAGCTGCACAAGACTCTAGGAGGAGGTTAAAACAATCTTAAGTCACTTTTGTGACCTCTAAATCCTGAGACCAGTCTGTGCTGGTCCATGGTATGGTACAAGTTAGAGCAGGCTCAGGGCTTCTCCAATAAATGTTAGCTACTCACAACCCCTTGGGGGTCTTTCCAGTTGCCTGGGATCACCAAGGTTTGGGATGTACTGCTCCCTTCCCCTTTATTTTATACCTGGAGAAACAGATACAGAGGCTGGGATTTTCATGGGGCCTAAGGGAGTTAGGAACCAAAATATCATTGAAAATCAATGAGAATATCCCAACCATAGTGGTTAAGTGACTTGTGCAAGGTCACGTGAGAAGCGTCAGAGATAGCATTAACACTTCAAATCTCCTGACTCCTGGTCCTGTGTTCTTCACCACAAGACCACTCTTCCTCCCAAATAATTATACTAGAATTTACAGATCTTTTGCAGTCAAGTGAGGGCGTTTCTGGATGTGTGTTTGCTGTGTGCCAAGGTCTCCTGGGTATATGCCATTATTTAAAGGACAGAATAGAATATCTGTGTAAGTTATGTGACTGTGGTATAGACTCGCATCACTCAAGTAAATGATGCAAAATGATTAGATCTATGCCCCTCATTCCTGTCTTGGTACCACCTTTCCTTTTTCTGCCCCTCATTACTCTTTTCCCACTGTATTTATTTATGTATTATGAACCAGATGAACAATTAACCAACCTGTCCAACTGCCATGTACAGGTACAATTGCCAGCTATTTGTCTTAATTGGAGGATGCTTCAAAGTTTGAAAGATTGTATGCCTCACTTACAGACACCCAGTCCTTTTTGCATTGGCCAAATAACTTTACCATGATGAAAAGAATGCATTGAATATGAATTAACACTGCAACTATTCTATTCTGCATGGTCCTCCATTTACTGGGCACATCATCTGCTTGATTCTCCATCTGTTCATGCAAAAGTGTGAACAACATTCAGTTCACGATCACAGAATAGTGTAGACATAAGCCATTTCAAGAAGGCAGAAGGCATCCCCAAATATGGAACTTATGCTGTTACAGTCCTCAAATAAAATGTAGCAAATATCTATGTTCTGTCAGTGGTATAGGAACAGTTAACAAAGGAACAGTTCTACTTAGTAAATGCTCCTTTTTCTTTTAAAAAGTTCTGGTTTCCATCTTTCTGTAGCGGAGAAATCCTTCCTTCCAGGCCTTCTTGACCTTTTTACTTCATTATACCTGAATAGATGGAAAGTGGTTTCAGATGAAAAACATCCAGTCTCTTACAGATGTGGTGGGCTTGACTGACTTTTTTTTGGGGTATGTACTTGATCCTCTGATGAAAAGCACTATGTACGTGCAAAATAATAATAATATATTACTTTACAATATACAAGGGAGTAGCATTCTCGAGCAATTGGAGAAGAGGCAAGAAATCAGGACCTTCAGAGGTTTTATTCTGGACTTAGCTGTTGACTTACTGTGAGACCTTGGACACATCTGGTAACCTTTTGTTTGTTTCATTTTGCATAGCTGTAAAATGGTGATGATAATACTTCCCTAGCTTACAGGAGTATTGTTAGTTTTTAATGTTTAGAAATGAGATACTGTAACCTTTTCGAAGGCTACATTGTTGTGCGTGGGAGAAAGAATGTTTGAAAAGGACATACAGGATTAGATCATGCCTTTCAACCATGGGCTATTGTAAACAGCAGCGCAGACCCTCCCACGGGGAGCATTGGGAAGCAATCTGCCTCACAGAGGAAAAATGCATCCTGGAGCTCCCCGGCTTCACTATGGGGAGAGTGATTTGGTACAGTGCTTTTAAAGAGTACAGAATACTCCTCCCTGTGTGGCTGGCCAGTTCCACTAGCTGGATTCTTGTGAGGGAGGAAGGAAACTGAATCAGGGTTCTACGCCACCTGCTCCTTGCTCCATTTCTGGCGAGTTGCTCATCTGGGGAGCAAGTTGGTGGTAGTCCTTATGCAAACCTTAGTACAAAGGCTGCCATTTTGGGCATGCCTTATGTTAGCTGCACAGCAGGGTATCCTTCCTCCCACTGTATGGACCCATTTACACCCCTCTGCCTTCCTTCTGAACTTTGATCTAGGATTTCACATTCACTAGATTATTCCTGAGAGAAATTTCTGAAAGTTTATATAAAATAGGAACTGTATAAAAATAATGGGTCAGTTTCTGCTTTCAGATGCACCAGTAAATCCAAAATAAATCTTTTACACCAGTCTACCTGAGAATAAAATTTGGCCCAATGTCCTTTTAAAAACATCTTGTCTTCACATTTTCAAAAAGCTTAGCTTTAAAGAAAATTCACCCACTTTTCAGGGAATACTATTTTTTATGGCCAAAATAGTATCTCTTGAGGTTTCCTTTTTCTATCCCATGGGGTAAAAAGGTAACACTTTTGGGGGAGAATTTGTAATGACCGCTAGAACTTGAACTGATAATTGTGATGTTTGCTATACTGAATGTTTTAAAACTTCATTTTAGCTTGGTCTGCACCTAAGAATTAGATCAACCAAGCTACATCACTCAGGGCTCTGAAAAATGTCATGCCCTTTGGGATGTAGTTAGGTGAACTTAACCCCCACTGTAAACCCCCACCTATAAAATTCTTCAGTCGACTTAGCTACCACCTCTTGGAGAGGTGGATTAACTATATTGATGGAGAAACATCTTCTGCCAGCATAGCAAGCATCTACACTACTGTGCTACATGGCACTGCTGCAGTACCATTGCTGTGCTACTGTAGCCACTGTAGTATAGACATACTCTTTTTGTTTACAAATTAGTCTTTTCAGGAGTGAAAAAGCTGCTTGTTATAGTCCTGTGATGAACCCTGCAGGATCTGGACACCTGTTTAACATGTATATAGAAATACTTGGAATTTACAGCAATTTATATCTTCAAAGTATTGTACAGACATTTAACTAATAAAGCCTCACCACACCCTTAACAGGTGTAGGGGTTGTTATCCCCATTTTGCAGATGCGGAAATTGATGCAGAGAGCTGCCCAAGCCCACACAGTATGTCAGTGGGAGAGTTGGGGTTTGAACGCTCAGTCCTGTGATCATTCCTGCCTCTCTCTCATTGGTAGAGAGCTAGAGACTGTTAGAGGACAGGAGAAAAAGGAATGAGAGAATAGATGACTGATATCAGTGGAATAAAAATTGCCTTAGACTACAAGCTGCCCTTGGCCAAGAAAACCATAGTTTTTTGTCTATATTGTTTTAATAGACTTTGAGGAAAGTGTTTGCGGGATTTGGTTTCTTTAATAAGGTGAAGCTCTAGGGCAGGGATAGTGTAGGGTAAGAAGAGTGGGTGGAGAAGAGACTGGAGAACCTTAAAGCTGACAAACAATCAAAGGAGATGGTGATAAAGTTATTGTCCCTCAGTAACTAAAACAATGTTTCATTGGGGATGGATATATGTCCCTCATGAATCTGGGGGAGAGGAAGATTCCCTCAGAAGTGTCTGCTGAGTTGTAGTGAGACAAACCTTGGGAGTCTGTGGGGAGTTATCCTGAATAAGAACTGAATGAAAACTGAGTTAAGGACCTCAGGGTTTGGCCAATGAAAATAAAAGCAAATGCCAATTAGGTGACTTTATTTTATTACTGCCTATAAAGTAGCATACAGATTTTGAAATCCACTTGGAATTAAATGAAATGGAAAGGGACACATTTTTCTGATTTTTTGGGTCTCTCTTCCTGTCCTCCTACACACATTTTCCTCACCCTGTCCTTATCTCTGATCTCTTTGCCCTTATACCTCTTGGAAACTACATGGTTGTGGCTGTCAAAGATGTTTTCCAACTGTTACATCATCTTAATGTGTGACTCAAAACCTTCTGTTTTATGAAATGATGTGACATGTCCATAGATGCCATTTTAGGCTCTCTTCCGAGTGCTTGGTAAGCAGGCTTTATATGGTCCCTTTGTGATGACAGAACATTGCAAAGGGGCCATAGCAGGGAAAAGAATCTGGCCCAGGAGTTCTATTCCCAACTTTGCTATTAGCATGCACTGTGACTTTGGGTAAGTCACTTCAACTCTCTGAGCTTCAGCTTTCCCAGCAGTAAAACAGATATAATGATGTTTACCCTTCTTTATTAAAGCATTCTGGGAGCTGTGGATGAATAACACCATGCAAATGCTAAGCATTGGTCTGATTATATATCAAGTTACACTCTTGGTTATTAAAAAGGAAAAGTCCCTCACAAGTAATGCAGATAGCTTGGTTCAAATAACAGGGGAAATCACAATGAGGAAGAAGCTGAGGTTTTCAGTAAATAGTTTCTTAGTTCAGGTCCGGACTATTGCTGGCAATTTTTAACAGCACTTCAAATTTGTTGGTTTGATACTAATGGATTATAGTCCTGATTAACAATAGCAACCAGGAGGATTTTGTATGTGACCGTATTTGTCAGAGAAGATTTGATGGCACCATACGGCCATTTAAATATTTGAATAGTTTTTTATATCTTTGGATGAGAGCTTTTATTAGTGTCGACTGGCCAAGTCCGTACTATATTTATCCTAGTAGCTGTAAAATAAATGGTTTGTGGCTCTTTGCTAAAATAATTTTTTTTTCTTTTAGTAATGTTATCTATTTTTTTATTAATTTTCTGCAAGCATGTAGTGTCATTTTGGTAGACATGCTGTGAACATAATTGTGTATGTTGCAGTAACTGTTCCACTTAAAAAAAAAACAAAAAAACCACAGGTGTTAAAATATTTTAGCAGCACATGGTGTGTGTGGTGAAGTGATATCTTGTACCTCTGAAAAGAAATTGGCTATATTTCCGTGTTTAAAAAAAAAAATACACACACACACACACACACACACACACACACACACACACACCGTATTTCCTCATGGTTCTTTGTCATATTTCTCCACTCTGCAATTGGTGTGCGGACCTGGGAATGAATTGATCTTGCCATTTGCCTATGAATCCCAGTTGTTGTGCACTGAGTTTAAAAAAAAGACTTGCTTGATGATATTTGTTTTGTAGTAGCACATGGGAGCCCCAGTCATGGACCAGGACTTCATTGTGCTAGGTGCTGTACAAACACAGAACAAAAACACAGTTCCTTTCCTGAGGTTAGTTCTTTATCAGCCAGGCAAGGATTAAGATAGTATTCTTGTGCTCAGGACCCCACTGGAGAGAGTCAGCAGTAGGAGGCAACATGTCCCACACTGTTGGCTGCCACCATAGGTCCCAGGGAGGAGGCAGAACACACTAGAGCCATGGCATCTTTTTCAGTCTCTCCAATTGTGTCATGATATGACCAAGAGAAGGGGAGGCGGTGAGTCAGCCAGGCTGCCTAGAGAGTCAGGTTTTTGGTAGATCCAAATTTATTATAGTCTGAATCAATCCTTGGCTTTAATGAGGTCTAACTTGGGTCACCTTTCCCTGGTACTTGCTAATCTCATATCATTTTTGGCTCTAAAGTGCTAGGCCAGGATTTTCCAAAATGGGTGCCTAAAGTTAGGCTTCTAAGACTGAAGCAGGGGATGGATTTTCAAAGTGCATCACTACCCAGCAGGTCCTTCTGACTTCAGTGGGAGTTACTCCTGTCCCTGCAGCAAGTAAGTCTCCTTAATATTTAATATTTTAACTGCCATATTAATCTGTCCTATCTAATGAGCTCTTCATTATCTAGCGCCAACGAAATTATAGAAAGCAGCAATGGCTAAGGACTCTCCTCTCCCCCCCTCTCTGGTATGATGCAGTTGGGAAGTATAAGAAAGTTAACAATATCAGATAGTTTTGTTTTTTAATTGTGCATTAGTTACTCTCTTCTGGATAGAAGTATTGCCAGGTCAGTTGAAATTGTTCAAAGGACACTCTGTATTTGCAGAGACAAAAATATAAAATTCATGTTACCGGTCTGAGTAGAGTCTTCTTGAGCTCATCCCGTGTTGTAATGGGGAAAGGAAGGGCCAAATCCTCCTCAAAGACCTTCAGGAATGGTTACTGGTAAACTTACAATGTGTTAGAAAGGTTTCACAGAATGTAACTGAGTGCAGAATTTAGTCCTAGCTGTTTCTACTGTGCCACATTTAGACTGTGTAGGAAAATCTTCCCTGAAGTAAACTGTACAAGGTCTTAGGCAGTAAGCACACCTCATTCTGCTGACCCAAGTGAATGCCTGAGTAATAACTGAACAGGATTTACATGCCCGAGACAGATTATTCATGCATGATCTCAAAAGATCAAACTAGCCGCTGTAATCTGTCCATCATTCTTGTGAATGACATGCTGATATAAACTATTGATGAATTCTCCATCCTTGACTGGCATTCAGGTTAGGTTTATTCTTGTCTATGGTGAAAGAGGCATTCCTTTTGCACAGGTTTGAACTGCTTTCAGAAATAATGTAGCTGTGTCTGGCTTGCAGTGTGCAGTTATCTGTGTTGGATGTACCTTTGGCTGCATGCTGCAACAAGCCATCCATTCCTGCTATGCAGAAGAGGCATGAGGCAAAATAGTACAGGTGCAAAGGACAAAAGTCAGAACAGAGCTCTTGCTAGGGAGTGTCTTTTAATTATCTTGTTCCATACTTAAGTAGTGCACCTTTAATGACATGAAGCTTTTCCTTTTACATTTTTATCCTGGTGGGTAATTTTTATGGTAATAAGATAGATGTGTTTTTTTTTAAGGTCTGGTATTTTTTTATCTAAATCTTTGTGATTAAAACAAATAACTTAGAACAAGATGTCAAAGTACATAGCTGGGAGCAATGCCTGTGATATCTTAGGCCTTGTCTACACTGCCACTTTACAGTGCTGAAACGTTCTCGCTCCAGGGTATGAAAAAACACCCCCCTGAGCGATGCAAGTTTCAGCGCTGTAAAGTGGCAGTGTAGACAGTGCGCCAGTGCTGGGAGCCGCGCCCCTCGTGGGGGTGGTTTTTTTATAGTGCTGGGAGAGCTCTCTTCCAGCACTGGTGCCACAACTACACAGCCACGTTAAAGCGCTGCTGTGGCAGCGCTTTAACGTTGGTAGTGAACACATACCCATCATGTTCTGGCTCAGTTAAGCCCCAAAGGCCATCCAAAAAAAGAAAAATGGTTGGTTCACATTAAATGTAAAAAGTGTCCATAGCCTCAGTTTAGTGAAGGCTGTTGTCCTACTATTTCCAAGTCCTAATCTGTTTTGAGCCACAACTCATTGTTTAAAAGTAACACATTAGCAGCTAACACTTTTCACCAAGAAGACCCTGCTTCTTTTTTCCGAGCTGCCTCTGCTAGTGACAGCTCTTTTAAAACCTGTTTAGTTCACAGACTAGGGCAGTGGTTCTGAGTCTATTTACCATTGTGCCCCACCCCCATTCCAACCCTTTGTGAGGAATCCTGGCTCCAAGTCTATGGGCCTGGTCTACATGAGACAATTTGGTTGGTTTAACTACATTGGTCAGGGGTGTGAAAAATCCACACCCTTGAGTGGGATAGCTAAGCTGACCTAAGTCTCCATGTGGACAGCACTAGGGCAATGGAAGCACTCTTCCTTCAACTAGCTACCGCCTCTCAAGGAGGTGGAGTACTTACGCGGATGGAAGAATCCCTCCTGTTGGCAAAGGTTGTACCTACACTGAAACACTATAGCTTCGCCGCTGTCGCGCCTTAAGTGTAGACAAGCCCATAGAGTAGGGTTACCATATTCAAACATTTAAAAAAGAGGACACTCCACGGGGCCCTGGTCCTGCCCCCGGCCCCACCCCAACTCCGCCCCTTCCCCACCCCCGCCCCAACCCCACCCCTTCCCCACCCCCATTCCAACCCTTTCCCCAAAGTCCCTGCCCCAACTCTGCCCCCTCCTCTGAGCACCCCACATTCCCCCTTCTCCCTCCGGCTCTGATCTTGGTTGGGGGTTGCTAAGTGCTTCCCTGCTCCCCACTTGCCCTGCAGCCCCTGCACCCCCCCCACTCCTGCAGCCTCTGTGCCCCCTGCACCTCCCGCCCCTGCATCCCCTGCAGCCTCTATGCCCCTGCCTGCACTGGTTCTCCTCGCCCTGCAGCCTCTGCAGCCCCTGCACCCCCCCGCCACTGCAGCCTCTGTGCCCCCTGCTCCCAACTCACCCTGCAGCCCCTGCACCCCCCCGCCCCTGCAGCCTCTGCGCCCCCGTCTGCCCTGCCCCTGCGCCCCCTGCTCCTGCAGCCTCTATGCCCCTGCCTGCCCTGCTCCTCCTCGCCCTGCAGCCTCTGCACCCCCCCGCCTGCCCTGCTCCCCCGGCAGCCTCTGCCTGGCGGGGGCTTCGGATGCTCAGCGGCGACCGGGGCAGCGCGGGTCCCTGCAGCCCTGGCACACGCCGCACTCCCTGCCCCGCAGCCTCCTTCCTGCCGCGCGGGGTGATGGGGCCGCAGGAAGGGTCCCCCAGTGGCCAGGGAGTCCCCGCCCATGAGGGAAGCCCGAGCCGTTGGCTGGGCCCGGCCTCCCCGTGGTCCTGCGGGCTCGGCTGGGGCGCGCGGTCTGCCCAGCCTCCGGGGGCAGCAGTGGCCCCTTCGCCGCCTTCTGCGGCTGCGCCCCCCCTTCCCCTGCCCGAGCTCGCTACAATGTAGCTGGGCGGCTTGGCTGCGCTGCGGACCCAGCGGGTCGTGCTGGGGCCGGGCGGACCCTGGCTTATGCTGCCTCCCTATTTCCCCGGACATGTCCGGCTTTTTGGCAATTCCCCCCGGATGGGGATTTGAGTACCAAAAAGCCGGACATGTCCGGGGAAATCCGGACGTATGGTAACCCTACCATAGAGTTTACTGCTCTGCCCTTCTCTGCTACTATAGCTGACTCTACTTCCAGGGTGCTGGTGACCCTTGGTCTGTGGCTACTAGCCATGGACTTCAGTGGGCTTTGTATTCGGCTTTAGCACCCCCTTCGAAGAGATGGGGGAAGGAGAAAGGAGTAGAATCCATGCTTTTGTTTAATAGAATTATGGTTTTGGTTATTCTGCTTTGACTGCCCAAGGCCTACAGTCAGTTAACTGATTGCAGCATGTATCTTTTTTGTATTTCAGGCCTCCTGAATAATTCATATCTTTAGACATACAAGGATGGGTCTAAAGACATACCTGTGGGTCTTAGTCAGGTAAAATTCTCCATTGACTTAAGTGAGGAATTTTCCCAGAGTGAAGCTTGTATGATCAGGCTCTGTCTCTCTAAATTCATATATGTAATCTTCTTAGAAAGAAGACAATTAATCTGGAAATATTTTTAAAAATTCTACTCCTCATTAATTCTTCACAAAAGAAGAAGCAAAAGCTTGCGAGCTGCTTTTTAACTTCAGCTCCTGTGTCTAGTGATGTTGCCATGGAATAGTTATTTGCCTTTAGTTGTGTTTCCTTAGGGAAGAAAAGGAAGTGTTTTTGTGTTCTTGTTTCTCTTGTTGTTGGGCATTAGCATTCACCTACTGTACAGCACAAGCTCTGTGGGTGCTGCTGAAATGTTGTCATTAATTCCTCCTGGTGTTACACGTCTGGCATTCTGCCTAAATGCAGCAATGTGTGGAAGTGCAGACTTCAGTGACAAACTAGCTATATAAATCAACATTCAAAAATAGGGTTTATATAAATACAATCATAAACAGTGCACAGGATTTTAAATCAACCTGACCTTTTAGTTTAGAGGTTTTGTGACTGAGAAATGTGTACGAAGTACATTTGCTTTAACAAAAGGCTTTCCCCTTTTATTTAAGCTGATGTCAAGACCTTAAGCAAAATCACTTTGAGATGTCAACATGTAGAATGAATTCTTGTATGTGTTATAAAAAAAAAATCTGGAATTTTCACTTTACTAGTTTAATAAAAGACTGTTTCCCCCAAACATGACTATCTGTCTCCATTTCCACTGTGATGAGCAAAGCTGTGCAGGCTTTCTAAGCTTGCAGGATTGATCACTGCTCCTGGGTCTTTCAAGAAATAGTATAACTCAGCTTTCTGTTATCACTGCATTATTCTAACCAGTTTAAAATCTTGATTATTAGCATACAAGTGTGACAGCCTGACCTAAATGGAGAAGTGGCTGGGAGAGTCACAACCTCTGTGATAGAAATTGTATTTTTTTTAAAGCCCTACAAAAAATTATTTCAAACCTGAGATACTTTTTAATTAATTTATGATGTGTTTGATTTTTACATAGACCTCCTGTATTGTCACTGTAGCTTGTGGAGTTCCATTCACAATCAATAGCAAATGTTAAGGACTAGAGAAGATTAATAAAAAGCCCGCATAGGTTCTGCTCCCTCTGGTAAGGGCAAAACAAACAGAATGTCTTTGCTCTACCAAATTAATTTATTTTCCATCACAACAGGAAAAATAAAAATGATCTGGCTTCACCCTCAAGCTCTGACCTACTCCATTGGCTTATTAAACATATAGCAGACCCAAACAGCAAGTGCTATTGGATATGACCCCTCTCTTCACTCTAACTAGAAGTTTCACTACCATGTTTAAGAGACCTGGCATTTATTTATTTTTCATTTTATTTCTAAGAATTTCTTTTACCCAGCTAAATGTTTTCACGAGTCTTTCTTCTCCCCACAAATCAGTCTTTGAACCATCTTTTCAGGTACTAATCCAGCAGTAACTGAGACTATCCAGTAAACAGTTGGCAGCCTCAACATTAGGGATGTATTGAGGGTGTTTAATGAAGTGAGGGAACCTAACATATTGATTAAATAGAATTGCATGCTTTACCACCTTCAAAGTAATGTCATTAGATTCGAGGGAGAATTGGCCATTACCTCAGAAAGGACAATATCCAGTGGTTATGATTTAATTGTCACCTAGTTTGCATTTAGAATGAAGCATAATGTAGTTTCACACCTCCTTGGGATTTAACCTTCTTAGAGGTTCAGGCTGGTGGCTGGCTTTGCCAATAGACCTGAAAGAAGGTTCATGCTTTGGATTGTTGTAGTTTCCACAGTCTAGTGCTGTAGAAATTGAATACAAGTGTTTATGTGCAAATTGTCTGCTCTTTCTTTTTGACTTGTTCAGATGAGCCTGGTAGCACAGAACATGGACATAGTATGCTCCTAAAATAAAAAAGCACTTGCATAATTTATGATAAAACTATTTCTCCATAATACAATTCCAGACATTAACTGCCAAAGAATTGATTAATTTATTCTAATCTTACTATATTCATGTTAGGTTAAGGGGAGACACACTCTTGTGTCTCAGCTTCCTTTAAGAAAGCAAAACATTTTAATAGGAAGTAACCCTGGGAGCTCTGACATCTGTGGGACTCACCTGCTCTTTATCTGACATCTCGGCTGGGAAGGTGATTTTGTTTTCCGAAACCAGAATTTTAGCACAGTGCTTTTAAACACTGACAAACACCTGAAAAGCTGTGGTGCCAATCACATGCTTCAACTGTTACACCTCCATTCTCCCTCCCCAAATACCTATGTGGAAAGGGTGTACCACAATGGGGTTTAGGGCCCATGAGTGCAGTCCATGACTTTTTAGCATGTATATCTTGATCTGTCTTCAACTCCTTCCAGCTCAGATTAATGGAGATGGGCATAGGGGACTGGTGTTGTGCAGGTGCCCCGGTCTGGTCAGAATAAGGATACAATCTAATGCTTTGGACTTAAAGCAACCATCAGAACCTGTGTTTTCGAGTCAGGGGAGTGGAAGTGCAGAGAGCCTGCATGTTGCTCATTATCTTTCTAACTGCTGGCAGCATTGTCAGTCTCAACTGTTCAAAATTTCTGTCAGACTCCAAAAATACAAGAATGGTTTAAAAATGATGAATATTATAAAAATGTTTTATTTTTTAAATTAGCTTTAGGTTTTCAGAGTCTTTTAAGGAGAAGCTGCCTACCTTCAAATTGTACATGAGCATTTAAGATTCAAATTCAACCAGAAAAACCATACACAAGAATGTGGGCCTTTTTGGTAACTGCTCCATGGGGGAATACACTAACCCTCTCCTAGCCTTAGAGGAGGGGGAGCTGTCATTCTATCCCTTTCCTCCTCCCTTGTCACGGTCATGTCTCTCTCCCTTTCCCACCTACTCTTCTGCTACACTTAATGCTTCTTCTATGTTCCCCCACAGTGTCTTGTCCGTAGTCCATCCTCTGCATTCATCGGCCATGTTTTTCCTCCTTTTCCAGTATACTACCCCTCACATTCCTCTTTGCGTCCCGTATTCCCCTCTGTGACTTTCTGGCTTGTTGCGGGGTAGAGAGTGAGGCTATTTTCTGTCCTTTTGACAACTGACCCAGCTAGCACACAGCAGTTCTAAAGTTCAGGTAAAATCAGAGAGGATTGCTTCTAAAATGTGACCCAATTGAAGTGGTTTTCAGAAACAAACCTTTTGGGCCAGACTGTGAGCTTTGAGGAACTGAGGTCAAGTAACCTGGTCTGTAACAGTAGAGGTGGCAGAGGGAAATTCCATGTGTCTACAATCTAATCTCTTCAAATTGGAGCAGGTCTCCCGCCCCTCTGAGTGGGTGTTCTTAGGGGATGGGGGACAATGCTTGCTGCTCCCTTCTCCCTTCGCACCAGAAGTGCTGTGCAAAGGGGCTGGAACAGAAAAGAGAATCTGGCCTCATGCATTTATGTACCTACTATACCCAATACCCAGCAGCACACAACCACCCTTACATTTATGGAAGAGCAGCAGGTGACTGTGTGTGGGGCAGCTACCAGCCAAAACCCAGTGACTTTTAACATTTATCTTGCAGTGTGTATGTGCTATGTACCTATTTGTTGGTTTGTCACAGCACTTTTCTCTCCCTGGTCAGATCTGACTCATAAACAACATGCATTTCTTTGATTAAAACCCACTGGTAGAAATGGCACCTTGATAATAAAAAGACAGACAAAGACATGAGGTCTTCACTTTGTTTGTCTCTAGGCTTGACTCTATAGGATCAAATAGGCTTATAGAAATTAAGCCGTTTTATCTGCTGTATTTTGGATTATCAACAATGGCTGGATAAGGGAGAACAAGTTGAGAATTCAGAAATGATTGTTATTAGTGCTGATCTATGAAGCAGATGGAAAACAGATTTAGTTAAGCTGATTCTGCAAAATGGAGTGTAGCAAAAGAAACGGAATGAAAATAGCCTTTCACTTTCATGGCTACACTCATCTCAGATTGGAGACAAAATACATAGTGTACTGAAGTCCATTTTTATCAGCATTTATCCTCTACAGGGACGGTTAGGAGGAGAGAAAAGATCATCACAAAAGCAAAAACCTTGCAGATATCACTCTTTGCATCACACAGCTAGCTCACGAACTGATAACACAAACAATCACATTCAAAGCAGGAATAGACAGATGCTGAAATAGATTTTTTTATAGAGAAATGTATATAGTATTAACATGTAAATTACTTAACTGCTCCAATGGGTTACAGTTAGAATAGTCTTTAACATTTCTCAGTGTAACTTGTGTACGTTTGGCTTTGTTAGCGATTGGAACCTTTCATTTGGTGAAAGGAGCAAGCACTGGGGTGATACATGGATTTGTGTTGAAACCAGATGAGAGTAAGTGGCTTTGTCTGAATTTTGGCATGAGTATATTTGAATCTGAAAAGCAGAGTTGAAAATAGAGGAGGATTAAAGTTGAATAAAATGTTCGCATGAGCCCTTCTGAATTGAAGTCTCTCAATTTCACACTGCTCTAGTCCCAACTTCATTCTGGCTTTTCAGGCACCAGTGACAAGTACTACTTGGACATTGTTGGTGGAGCATATAGGCAGTAGAGCATGTGATGTTTGCAGCACTTTAGCTAAATCGGAAAGTTGAGTAATCCACCCATGCGATGATGTATGATTTATTAAAAGTGTCTTTTCCCTATGTCCCTGCTGATACATAGGTCTTTGCACAGTTAGGAAAGTCACTAACAGATGGATATGGTGGGGTTTTCAGTACATAAAAATGTGAATTTTAGCACCAGGTGTTCTCAAAGAAAATTTGTTAGCTCTTCTGTCACTTCCTTTTAATTGTGTGTTGAATGTATACTGCTCCTCCTTTGTCCTTAGTACACAGTATGAAGACTATGTTCTTAAGCAAGAAAATGTCATTTTTCTTGTATAAATTAAGATTCCTGTGATCCCTGAAATACTGCAGCATTTCAGAGTCAATCTCTGTGTCAAATTTGAGTTAACCCTGTGGCAGTTCAGTGTCATGATGAATCATAGCTATATGCAACTGTAGATAACCCCCTGTACCCCTTCCAAGAGTCCTGGATTGTTCCTCTCATATATTTATTAAAGGGTAAAAAAATTGTAGGGCCAGTTACCAAGAAGTAAATCATGCAGCAGACAGTAGCATTTTGATGTTTAAGCTATCTCAGTATCAAGGTATAGATCGGGGTGGCCAAATTGTGGCTCATGAGCCACATACAGCTTTTACAGTTAGTGTGGCTCATGGAGCCCCCCGCCCACACCACCTCCATTCTCCACCTACCAGGCTTGGGACCTCTGCCTTGCAGCAGGGAGGGTGGCCTCGGGGCTTCAGCAGCTGCCTCATGTGGGGCAGAAGGCCCAAGGTCTGGCAGGCGTACCCTGGCTCTCGAACTTCTGAAGATTGTCGTGTGCAGCTCAGAGAGTCAGTAAGTTTGGCCACCCCTGGAATAGATGGCAGTATCACAAGTACCACTGCTCAGTAAATGTTGGCGTTTTAGTGATGAATGTCTGGGGAAACAATCATATTTGGCCAAATTCTGACCCTGTCTACACCCATGAAACATGTACTGCAGAAATGAGTGGATAGGAGAAAGGGTGGGAACAGTGCTATGCGATCCTTTAAGTTGTAAGCACCTGACTGGTTGTGTTTTTTGATTAAAGCCAAAAAAAGACTTATCACCAACTCTGGGTCTAAAATCCTAACCCAAGATGCTGGATTTTCTTTTCAAATGGCTGTTCTCAGCATTCTGATGGATACCCACTTAGCATTTCTCTTTGCGGCCAGTGTTTTGTTTAATGGGAAATGGAATTCAGGCTGAGATAATTACTGTTATCCATAAGATTTTCAGCTGTCTTAAGAAAATAACATTTCAATGAATGGCTACACACTTTCATTTACTGTCCATCTATATTAGGTAAACTAAGCCTGATTGCATTGCTTTGATAGAAATAGTATGCGTCAGTCTAACAGATGTTCTGATTCTTGGATTCAGTATCAATTTCAACTTGCTTGTAATAAAGCAAACAGAAAATGAGTGTTCCTAACTTTAAATAAACACCATTGCTATAAGGGGACAGAAATAATAGTTTTCTTTGCCACCATCAAATCATACCTTGTCAGGAAACCAGCAATTAAGTCTCATTTGTTTTAATCTTAAACAGGAAAAATAGTCTGTTTTACACACATTCCCAGCAACTGAATGTCCTTGCAGTGCAGAAACCTCCAGTAACTAAATTAAATTAAATTTCATTGCAGTCTGCAGTCAGAACAAAAAAAAAAAAAGATAATTTTGTCTTTATGTACATTTCTTAATACAGGATATGTCCAGTAACTGAGAACTGTAAGGTCACATTTAGTGAAAGAGTAACAGTTCCTGTGTAAACAAAAAAATCCAAACAAATCAGGGAGTAAAAAGGCTACTGTATATCATTAAGTATTCTTTACAAGTTACAATGTACACACCAATCACTGACTGTTATTCAATGCTGCTAATGGGGACACTGAAAGAGGCTTACTGAACAGGTGTTAAATCTTGATTTAATAAACAGTTTGTATTAGTATCAAATTATATCAAAAGTCTAAAAAAAATCCATGAGAATTGTTATTTTACAAATTGTCTTGTGCTGTAAAAAAAAAAAAAAAACAAGGTCTAAGCTGCACTTTTAAAAAAATATGAAATGTGCATTTTTGCAGCATGGACACAAGTGCTAGAAAAATGTGATAGTCTTAAGTGCTAAAAGGCTCATTCAGCTACTTTCAGATTTCTTTGTCCTCAACAATTTCATACACCTTAGTTATCACATAGATCTCAAAGTGTAACATGTAGCAGGCTTCATCCTGTACTTTTTGTGCAAGTAAGACACTAATTGAGTATCAAGCCTGGATTTCAATGGGGGGGGGGGGGGGCGCTGCATAAGGAATCTAGCACTAGGATCACTACAGGAGACAGAAATATATAAAACAGTCAATGGAGTTTCTTTATGCAAGTAATAGGAAAAAACAGAGAGCCAGAGTTGCATGGCTGTAACGCATAGCAGAAATTGGCCCACTCCTATGCTTTTGAAAATCTACATCTTCCTGAAAGAAGCCATTGTGTAAAGTCTGTGTCTAAAAAGACATACTTGAGAATTGGGTTAAATCTTATCCACAAAGGCCATATATTCCCAAAGATACTAAAATGAATATAGCTAAGATAATACTGTTAAAAGGCAATAGACCATTTCACATATTTCTCACAGAACACAGAGACTAAGGAGCCAATAATTAAAGGCAGCAATATAAAAACTAGTCAAGATGCAACAGGTGGATGCAACATAACTCATCTTAATTGGCACTTACCACAGTAACTCTAGCTGTAATTCGATAAATATGATAACAGACATCTGTGTCAAAATAGGTGGTGCCTTTAACCACTTTTATTTACTTAAACTACTTAAAATTGGTCTGAAAACTAACTATTTAACAAAGGAAAAGAAATAATATGAAAGGGAGGGCAGAAAAATAATCTAGTCATTTTCAGATTTAGTTAAAAATATTCTTAACTAATAGTTCCCATGCAAAACCTTCTGTTTTGTTGCTCAACCGAAGTGACAGCTTGCGGGGGATGAGGGCAAAGTCCACCACTGCAACACTAATTGGTTACGAAGATCTTTCCTTTTTTAAAAAAAATGGAATTGGATACAGTAAGCTAAAAAGTGTGTATACCTATACACACTACATAGGGTATATTTTTATATATACACAGTGTGTATCAGATACACACCCACACATACCAATTTCACCTTTAGCAGGAGATTAAAAGTCAATAGATAATGAGCCTTGTGCAGCATCCTCTCGTCCTCTCACATAAATTTCACAAGGAATCTCCTCCATCACTCTGTCTTCTATGACCTGCTCAGGGCAGTCATGGGCCTGTTTAAATGTGTAACTACTTTTCTTGAAGGTGCTATTAAATGTTTTCATCGGCTGAGGTTGTGCAAAATCATTGCGGAAAGGAAGTTCCATGGAACTGAGGTTGGTCCTGCTTTGTTTTATACTGGAAGCTTGAGAGCCACAGTGATGGTCATGAATACATCTCGAAGCAGTAGAGGAGCGTCTCATTTTCTGATAGTTCTCAAGTTCTTCTGATAAGTCAGCCAAGTCTGTAGAAATCTCTTTATCTCTTAATGAGAACAGTTCATAATGTGGCGGATCAAATACTTCCTGGAAGCCGGTTTTATTAAAAGCAGTTTTGCAGGCCATAACCTTTTTGCGAGGCTGCTTTACTTGTACCAGAATTGAAATTATGAGAAGAACCAAAACTATCCCTGAAGTAATTCCAATGATGGTTCCATGAGTTTTGGTGATTTGTTCAAACAGTCCAGTTTTTTTCTTCTCTGCAAAAAAGAGAAAGGGTTGGCTTTTGAGTCGGTTTAAAATGTCTAATCAGAAATAATTCAGTAAAATTTGAGGTTGGACTTTATAAGCAAAGATTTAAGACAATGAAAAGTGTAAATAACAGAGCAGGTCATATGCTGAGGTCATTCATATGGGTACAAATGTCTATTAATTAAGCATTGGCTCCATTAATGGGCACTGCATCCCTGTGAGTGAGAGCAGAATTTGGCCCTGTATGTTTTAAGCATTAGTCCTGTCTCAGACAAAACTCACTGATTACAATGGAGTTTCGTCTCATACGGGATGAGCAAGGACTGCAGGACTGAGCCCACTGAACAGCGTGCAATTTCAGGCGAGGACCATGCTCTGCTCTCATAAGTGGTGCTATTTTCCCTGAGGTTCACACAAACATTCAAGAGCAGAATATGGCCCATAGTTTTGGGGGAAAGAGAAGTTACATTAGAACAACCTTAGAAATGTAATGAACTTATAGATTTGTGGGATTTACCATACTGAATCAATGCAGTGGTTCATTAAATCCAGTACCCTGCCTTCAGCAGTGACAAACACATGATACTTCAGAGGCTGGTGGGACCCTCCCCTAATCCAACAAACCTATTTAGTTGGGGTGTGGGTTACTTCCTGACCCCTGTGATAATCAGTTTACATTCTGAAAACTAAAATTTGATTAAACAGCATATCATTACTTTAGCTTGCATAGCTACAAATGCTCATACACAAAGGGCCCAATACTGCTCCCATTGGCAAAACTTTTATTGATTTGAATGGAGGAAAAACCAGGCCCCAAAATTATCTTGTCCTTTAAAAAACAACAATATAAAAAAATCCAACCATACTATTTATCTTGACTTCACTGGATGGCTTCATGACTGAACTGTACCTACGTATTGCGTTGCAAGTTATTTAACAGTCCACATCATAAGATCAGTTTAAAAAAAAAAAAAAAGTTACTTGATAGCACTTCCTATGAAAGTACACAAGATGGCAGTATTTGATTACAGCAGGTTTCCCACCCTTGGAGACAAATTTCTAGCAATTTTTTGCTCTGGAAAAAGTATTTGTCCTGGATGACTAAAAGAAACGTGTATGAATGCAATAGAATATTATTTACTGCTTTCTGGGTTTTTTTTTTTTTTTGCGCAATTCTGTTCACATCTGAATCCAAAATATAGTGGGTACTTTAGTTCAGCACACAGTAGTTAAAAATGCTGGGCAAGATGGTATTGTTTTGTTGCTATATATTTAATAAATAAATCTCACATATTGCAGTGGGTTTGTGAAGCATTCTAGGAAAGGTGTATATTTCAGAAAAGCACCTGTAGTTAAGGCAAACCTAAGAAAACCATTTCTGATTAGGAATGTGTATAATACTTGCTGTGACATGATACATTTTAGCTTAGTAACTACATTTATATTATTTTCACACTGTAACATAAAGGGGCCTCCTTCGAAAAACAAGGATTTTTCCCCGCAAAAGCAACAAGGTTTAGGAATAGATGGTAGTGGTACAAATCAGGCAAATACAGAAGCATATACTTAGTAAGCCCAATGTTCTGTGTAAAGTTTAAAATATACTTTGTGAAGGGCATGTAATGTTCAATTATAGGGCAGGTACATTCTTCAACCCTGCTCATAGGCCTCCTAGTTTTAAATTAAAAATTTGGAACATCTCCCTGAGTTTAGTAGAATAGCTGTCTTCAGCACATTTGCAGGAAAAGATGTTTTATGACTTTCTTAAATGAAAGGCTAACTGACAATCCTGGATCACCAAGGTTATGCTTTGCACTATATTCACCTTTGCAATGATTTTCATCCCAAGGGTATGCACAGTTTTGAATGCCATTGCAGACCAAAGAATTATTGATGCACATGTTGCTATGGCAAAAGTAAGTGCTGCCTGAACATGGAGCTGCAGGAGAGAAGAAAAAACAAGTTAAGAGCTCAGAGTACACAAAGTCTGTGAAGAAACCTTATATTTCTCAATATGCATATTCATTCTTTCACTGACTGATCTAAGATTTCACATTACATGAGTTTTCTCCGCATATCCCTTATTAAGTAGCTTAGTATACGCCCATTTGGGGTTGCTTCTGGATGCACAACAGATACTATGAACAAAACAGTACTGATCAAACTGGTTAGCAAAAAGAGCCATACATTGGTTGGCCACCCAATGCACGTGATGGAAAAAGCTTCTATTGTCTTAAATGCCTATCTTATAGCATTATATTGCATTCTGAATTACTTGTTGATTATTTAGATTGCAGTAGTGCCCAAAATGTGCCATATGCTTTCCAAACTCACAGGAAGTCAGTTTGTTCCCTGATAGGGTGACCAGACAGCAAGTGTGAAAAATCCAGACAGTGGGTGGAGGGTAATAGGAGCTTATATAAGAAAAAGACCCAAAAATCAGGACTGTCCCTATAAAATTGGGACATCTGGTCACCCTATTCCCTGAAGAGTATACTTCCTACCTGTACAGAATACCATAGGTGCATCGTGCTTTACAGATGAATGAGACACGACAAATCTCTGCTCTGAAACATGAAAAATCAAAGGGAGATGCTGTGTAGGTCTGAGGCAGCTGAAGTTCCTACCCTTCTTCCTGCACTTCCAGACCTAGGCTGTTAAGTGAAGGTCAAATTCCAGTTCCTGCAGACTGGGAGGGAATGAGTTCCCCACTCGAGGTCCCTTTCCTAAGAACTCTCTTCTCAGGAATTCAAATCTTGGCATTTTCAAACAGAACATCCCTGCTGCTACCAGCCATTGAGACAGTCCGTATGAAGAGAGATGTCACTTGGCCTCAAGCCCTGTAGGGCTTTGTAGATTAAATGAACAGAATCCAAAAGCAACTGGGAAGCTAGTACAAAAAAATACATTATATAGATAAAGTGGAGATTCAGTGGTAATAATAATAAATAGTAGCATTCAGCACTTCTATAGTGCCTTCCCTCTGATGATCTCAAAATGCTTTATAAACATTTAGAAATGCCTGTCAGGTAGGCAACAGTAGTGTAAACACTGTAACCTGTGACTTGATGGTTATTGCTATACTGTATAGTGGTCATTTGGACCTTCATGGTGAAAGAGGTGAACTCCTGCTCATGAATGGGCCCTTTTTATTGCAGATAATAGAGGGTCCAAGGGAGACCAGCCTTTAGCTGGCAGCTGTTTATAAGAAATTTGAAGAAATAAAATAACTATACATTCTCTAAAGAGGATTTTAAATTTCTATCATATTTCATGCCCTTGACATTAGAACAGTGTCAAAGCATCCATTTTCAGTATATATAGCATATTATTTCTGCTTTAGGACATTGCTTTTGATATTCTACCCAATATACAGTTTGTGTGTTCCATTTTTCTACATCAATAATGTAGTATTTACATACTAGAGATTTCTGTATTGCTCGAAGTCAGTTACATATCAGCATTGATTTTAATGTAAGGACAGTGGTGTACAGCTCAGAAGTTCTAATTCTGTCCAGGAGAAGGTAGTGGCTTGTCTTGCTCACATGTCCGTTTATTACATATTTCCCAGATAACTCATGCTTGAGCATCTGGGGTTCACAAATGCAGACGTGACTCCAAGGGGTGAGTGACAGAGAGGATGGCAAGTGGGAAAGGGATAGAGTTCTACCATGTCTTCCCTCAGTTAAACCCCTGGGCCCTAATTGCTTCAGTTGGAGTTTTGCCTGCAGAATTAATGGAGGTTTTAAGCCTATATTTCTTAACCCTCTAAATTTGCCTTCCTTAAAACTGTCTTTGTACTGCTGCTTCATGTGACCCCATTTCTTACTGTGCTGAATTCCACAAGCTCATGTGCACTGCTTCTGAGCTTTATTTTCATGTTATCAGTTGGTTCCTCTATATTGGAAAGAAATAGATCCATAGAGGATCCTGTTTGTAGTCTCAACTCTTTGAATCAAAGCTTTTGTCATACGTAATTTAGGAACTTCTTAGAAGATGCATGTTACCCAATTTTTATCTTAGTAATTTCAATACTTCTAAATATCATTGATTGTTTTACACACCTTCCTTGACTGGGTGTTGCAAAAATTTTAATACTTGGAAAGTGCTTTGAGATCCTTTGAAGAACAGTGCTTTATAGTATTATTAATTCATGGGAAATTGTGGAGAAGAGGCACTGTATGAATTAACAATGAGAGGCTTAAGGCAGTAGAGGAGGAAGGTAATATTTGAGGCATTGCCTTTTCAAAGCAACTTCCATTTATCCATTTAATTTCTTTTTACTATTGAGTTTGAATGTATAGTGATTTTGAGCTAGATATGCAAAAGAGCTGAACACCCAACAGTTAAGCATCCAAATAAGTGGCCAAATTTTCCAGAAAGCTCTGTTCCCGTTTAGGTGCATAAATAAGGGCCAATTTGTTCTCAATGGGAGATGCTGGATCCTGAGCTCTTTTGAAAATCTGGCCCTTCGTTTATTTTAAGTGCCAATAGTGAAGAATAAGGTTCCAAAGTTTTTGCCTGCTCAAACTCTGGCTGCTTCTTTAACTACAGTAGAACCTCAGAGTTAAGAGCACCAGAGTTATGAACTGACCAGTCAATCACACACCTCATTTGGAGCTGGAAGTATGCAATCAGGCAGCAGCAGAGACCCTCCCCGCCCCCCCGAAAAGCCAGTACAGTACTGTGTTAAAACATAAGCTACTAAAAAAAATATAAAGGGAAAGTTTAAAAAAAGATTTGACAAGGTAAGGAAACGGTTTCCATGCTTATTTCATTTAAACTAAGATGGTTAAAAGCAGCACTTTACTTCTGCAAAGTTAAGTTTCAAAGCTGTCTTAAGTCAATTTTCAGCTGTATTAAGTCAATGTAAACTTTTGAAAGAACAACCTCCTTTCCCAAGGGGTTTGTAACTCTGAGGTTCTACTGTACTTAACTAGTTGCTCCTTTATTGGAAAGTGAACCTGTTCTCATGCTGGTGTCCAAGTCACAACCTTACATGCCCTTCATCTGGAATGACAGAGGATAAAACTCATGCGACTATAGTACTTATGAATATGAAACTGGATCAGCTACTGTTCTGGTTGGAAACATGGAGGTTAGACTGGATAGCACCAAGCACTGAATAGCGCAAACAGAAAAAGACCTTAAGTGATTCAGACTGAGAAATGGGTGCGTATCCAGCATTTCAAGTAGCATATATAAAGAGAAAAAAATCTGCCACTTAGAGTGGAAATGTTGGAGATCCAGATTACTATTAAGCTTCTTGGACTGAGACCACATGTGGATGGAAAAACTGACTAGATTTTTTTTTAAGTTTAGAAGAGATATAAAATTGATAGCCTACTCCTGCAAGATGTAATTTCTGGAACACCAAAGAAACAGAGTAGTTGTTGGATAGAACTGAGTGCTTTTTGAGGGAAGACTAACCATGGGATATAGCATCAGACCAGGAATTTGATGAAAACTGAACTTTTTTTTGGTAATACTTTCCCTCAGCCATGTCATTTTGAGGTTCACTGTAAGGTATGAAATTTGACATATACCTGGATGATGAATTTTAAACAAACATTCTTTCCTTTTTCCATCCCTAGATTTTTTTAAAGCATTTTGGTTTTGAAATATGTACATTATGAAGAACAGAGTTTGATTCCTGGCAAAAGAAACTAAACTCTTTATTCTTCCAAGGAAGATCAGTTGAATACCATGTAGTTTACTGCAAATGGAGAAGGGGGTGGAGGGGAAGAGTCTTTTGAATGAGAATTTAAAAACTGAGGTGGTGTGGACATTGAAGACCTTGGCGTTTTCCTCAACAGTAGAGAGCTGCCCTAATGTATGTGGCCAAAATTTCTGGAGACTCCGCTAATGATATTGGGCAACTAAGAGTCTGCTTTATCCCCCAAGTCCTGGTCATCCTGTAAATGAAATTGATATTTCATGACATGTTCAGTTTTTAAGTAGCTATGAATCAACTAGGAGCCCTAGGTCTAGCTTTCTAGTTCTCAAAGTTTGTATTGGTGACCCCTTTCACACAGCAAGCCTCTGAGTGCAACCCCCCACCCTTATACATTAAAAACACTTATTTAAATATTTAGCACCATTATAAATGCTGGAGGTGAAGCCGGGCTTGGGGTGTAGTCTGACAGCCCCACTTCAGCGACATCCCATGTAATAACCTCACAACCCCCTGAGGGGTCATGACTCAGTTTGAGAACCCATGGTCTAGCTATAATACACCATCATCATAATAACACCTGGCTCTTACATAGCATTTTTTAATCTGAAGATCTTAAAGGGCTTTACAAAGGTAATAGTATCATTATCTCCATGTACATGGAGTGTTAATACTTGGTACAATGGTACATTGATTCTTGTGTCAGAATGTTGTCTATCGTAGATAACGAGCATAACTAAATGCTATTCAGTGTTCATCTATCTTCAGGTAGTTTAACTGTGCTTTACTAAGAGAGGATGTCGTCTCTCTGTATAGTTGCTTGTTCGCTGAATATTCTAATGAAAATGCCTTCTGTTCCTTTCACAAACTTAAGCCCAGATTGTGCTGTTTAGTGACTGGGGTGGTATACAGCCATCCCACCTCTTGGGGAACTAAAAGAATTATGCCCCCGAAATCACAGTCTCTCCCTTAGCTACCTGATGTTTAGGAGAGTTTTTCTACACCCACCCAGCTTCGTGGACTGGTACGGAGAAGGAGCAAGGCTTTGACTTCTCTCTGTTGCCTCTTCCATTCCAAAAGGAGAAGGTTTGTAGTCTCACATCTGCCTGGATGGAACACATGGGCTGCACTCCGCCCCTCCCCATATTTGGAAACTTGTCAAGGAGGGGGCAGGGATTAGAAGGCTCCTTGCAACCTCTCTTTGCTGCACAAGGGGCAAGGACCAACTGGCCCCATCAATATACAGTATTCTGTCTTCTAATAGCCAAGTATTATACGTGATACTGCTAATGCCACCTATTCAGGTTGCTCAACATTTCCCATTATAGGACTCTGTTTTCAGTAGCATGTAACTGTGCAAAACCCAACCATCTGAGCTGAAATTTTCCATGCTGGGTGTCTGCCTCAAGCTGAATTTTTTGAAATGTCAGCCAAAATGGTTCAGCTGTTTCCAAGAAGACGACTATGTAAAAAATATAATTTGTCTGTTAAATTATTGAGGTTTTTTTCCTTTGAAATGCTCCAGCATTCAAATGCTTTGGAATAGGGTCCTGAAGTTTTTTGGTGGTGGCCTTGTGTCAGGGATGTGACTTTTGCAATCCCTGGGAAAATCTGGCCACCTGATAGGTTTTGAAAAACAAAAAAAGAACAAACCCACTTCCTACATGCTCAGTAGAGCTGTAGATTGTTAGCAGCTGAAGTTTCTAACTGTTCTGTCCCTACTGAGCATGCTCCCAGCTCCTAGTGGTTGATTGGACTGCATATGCACCATCCCCACAAGAATGACTGAGGATGCTTCAGTCCAAGGCTACAGCGGTAAAGCTGGACTTTCCTGGTAATCGCTGGTCCAGGCTTGGAAGCAGCCAGGCACTGGAACTGAGAGCAGAGAGCCATAAGAATACTCCTACTCAAAACTACATTGAAGAATGTTATTCAGCTTGCAAAAGCAAACACTCAAAAGTTAGGAAATGCCAGATTTAAGGTTTCCTGGACACAATACAGTCTTTCACTAAATGATCACCTACTCTTTTTTCCCCACAGGACCCCTGCTCTGGGGTTGAATCAGGGTTGTGTTGTAAAAGCTTTTTTTTTGTAGGACCCTCTTTCTCATTTGTTCAAGAAGTTGGAAGGTATGTAGTGAATGAGAGGGCATTGCTGGAAAAGAAAGGAGGGTGTCATGGTTAAGGCAACTGAAGGCCACTCTGGTGGACTGTGATTTGATCCCTGCCTCTGTCACACAAAGTTCCTATGTGATGTTGTACATGTCATGTAAGCCAGAATTGTTCACAGGGGGGTCACGGATTAAGAATTCCTCATTTGCTGGATGCCTCACTTGGGACCCTGGGGCCTGATTCACAGAAGTGGTGCTCATTCACAACTGCACCTGAAGTCAATGGGAGCTGTACCTGAATACAAAGTACTCTGGTCCTAGGCATTTCACATTAGGCACCCAGACTTAGTGGATACTTTTGACCTTGATCTCTTAGTACCTCAGCTCCCAATCTGTAAAATGTGAATCATGGTATATCTTCACTTCACAGAGATGTTATGAAGATCAATATTTGAAGTACTCAGACACTAGAGTGGTGAGCACTTTGGAAGAGTCCATGAGGAAATAAACTACAGTAATAAGGCTTAGGGCCACACATTGAAATATGATCATTAAGTGAGCAGCATCCATTCAGTGCCCTGAATAAGTCAGGGCACCTGTGGAAAAAAAAAATAGTATGTAATCACTTAAGATCATAACACATATACACAACAAGGCTAAATTAAGGCAACCTTAATTCTGGCATTTCCTTATTTTTGAGTGCTTGACTTTGCAAACTTAATAAGGTTCTTTTAATATAGGTAGTTGTGTTCATATATTGTATCGGGGAAAAACCAAAACACATTCTATTATCTCATCCCCTTTATCTGAGTTATGCTATTTCAGTCACATCTGCAGTCTGCAATGGGTATGCGTGAACTGAATATGTCATGCAGAATTAGTTCATTTATGTAAACCTCTTCAGAAATATTGATTGTTTTCAGGGATGGATTCATACAATTACAAATCAGTAACAAGGTAAAAGAGAAAAGAGTGCTCAATGATCTGAAAAAAGAATAAGCACATAATTTCACTATTCTGAGCACTGAAGTTTGCTTATAACAAGGATATTTTAATATACACCTCTACCCCCATATAACGCTGTCCTCGGGAGCCAAAAAAATCTTACTGCGTTATAGGTGAAACTGCGTTGTATCCGAATTAGTGTTATGTCGGGGTAAAGGTGTACATGAAATGCTCTGTTTCATTGGCTTTTTTTTAAATCAACTCATTATCTTTCTCCTTTTCCTTAGGTATCAAACCTCAAGCTGGGAGATAGGCAAGAACAACTGTACATATCTTTACAGACTTGCTTTTGGCAATGATTTTTTGATTAGTTAGACTCCTTTCTTTGAAAAAGCAGATATCTTTATACCTGTTCATCACTTCAGCTTGTTGGGGAAACAAGAATGGAAAGAAAAAAAATCAATATTTATAATATGAACTGATCGTTTGACCCGTCGAAACGAATCTTCTAAATTCAAAGCTAGAGCCTGGCCTCACCAGAACAACCATTATTATTCATCATTGTAGCTGAGGAACTGAACTGAAGAAAGCAAAACAGCTTTTGTAATTTTGGTTAGCAACCAGTACCTAAAAGTGGTAGTTGCAGAAAAGGAACGTTAAAGTGTGAAAAGCGTATTAAAACCCTAGACAAGTTTCTGGAATATCTGTAGTTGTTTCTTAATGTCATATCCATAAAGTAGCAATATCATATTCCTCTTAAAAATCACCATCACAACAGAAGGATTATTTCATGGCAAGTACATTTTTATCTGAGTGTATATCTTGAACTCTGTTTTATGAAACAACAATAAAATACACTATAAAACAGATAATTTGGACTTTAAAAAAAGTCCAACCCTGCAAGGTGTTGAGTAGCATCACTTCCAGGATGAGGCAAAGAAACAGCACCATTGCCAATTAGTTTTGCTCTTTTTACAACCAAACCTGTACAATATCTATTATTCAGGTCACATTCATTGGAAACTTAACATTAAGAAAAGCGCAAGAATGATTGTACTAGAGTCAGATGGCAGGTATGCAATAAGCAAACTCTGCGCTAGGTTTCCTATACTGCTCTTCCAACATACCTCATGCCTGCTCTCCAGTTCCAAGTTCTGGCTTCTCTTGTAGTGAGCCTGACAACTGTTTCAAATTATCTGGTGTGATATGGATGTGTGTCCACATGGGAACAGATTGAGGCTATGAAACTCAGCCAGATTAGGAGTAAAGTATGCAGAATAAGTATGCAGGGTAGTATATTAACCTACTATTAAATGTAGTCCCACCTAAAACATCCTTTTAAAACACCTTAAATCATAAGCCTTGCGAGCATCATCATTAAATCTTTTATATGCAATCCATACAGAATCTCAGAACAGCATTCACAGTCCTGGTCTTAACCTATGGAGTCCTTAACAGATTGGGACCTAACTCACTCAAAGACTGCCTCCCCATCCAAGAGAACTTTGCTTCACAGGTGACACAGCAGGGGGAATCTAGATTTAAATTAACAGATGCTGGAGAAGAGCAGGACCCTGGCTATGGACCCTTGCAAGAAAAGGCTTAGTGTCTGAGACTGGCTATTACTTGGTTCAAATGTAAGACAGGCCTTTATGAGAGAATTTTCCCCCAGGAACAGTACCCATGAACAATAATAAAGTGAGTACTGTGTTTCCCTCGGTGTGAATTGAGAATCAACATTTTTTGTTATGCCTGGTGCTCATAACACAAAGCTGATGGTTTTTCTTAAATACATTCAGCGGTTGGCTACGAAGAAGATAACTGAGGATGTACTTACGATCGACAAATGAAGTGAACAGCATTCTGAATCTGCTGAGTCTGCTACCCTCATCTGCCCACATCCGTACCACTCCTGTTCCAGTCTGCAGCATCACATCGTTTGCTACTGTGCTGCAAAACTTTGCCTTCAGGTTTTCAATGGAACTGCTTCCATCATATACAGCTACAAAGTTTCTCTTGCATTCGTTTGAGTGCTCCATTTGGTAGTCCAGGAATCTCAAATAAATCTGTTTAAAACAAAACCCCACAACCTCTAAGAAAAGTAAAACAGAATGCCTTAGTAATAAAACAGGACAGAGTTTCTCTCTTAGACCTCCCAGTGGACCCTGATTACAGGGTCCTCCTTATATAGGCATGGAACTCCCAGTTCACAAACGTTTGTGTTGTATGCTTACAGTTTCATAACCAGTGATTCCTTCACAAAATGACATAATTCTGGATTATTATTTGCAATTACTTTTATCCTAAGTATCAATAAATGACAAGAACTTTCCAATGAAAATTGACTAACTTGTTCTCTCCCTAAGCTTACAAGAAAAGCAAAGCCCGTAATACAAAATGGTGCAGGCTGAAGAGAGCTGCTCTTAAGCACATTCTAGAACAGATGTAAGGAATATACAGGAAGAATGCAAGGATTTATTTTTCAGAATTTTGGGAAAAAGCTTTTTCCTGTAGCGGGTTTCTGAACTTTAGAAAGATGGATTTCAAAAAAACAACCAGAGAAATCTATTTGAGTCTTAAAGTCAAAAATAAGGAAACAAGAGTCCTTTAACTCTGCATGGAGACTATTAAATGAATCAGTCACAGAAGGCGCAAACAACCTAAATAGAAGCAGGAATGTAAAAAACAAACAGAGTTAAAGGGTAAGATTCAAGAGGTTATGTGAGTCAAACTGGTATCCCTCAGAGGCTGGAAATCCAGCCCAAACAAAGACAAGACTGAGGACCATATATTACAGCAGACCATACATAATAAGGAATTTAGGAAGACTAAGGTGGAATTTGAAGTGCAAATAGACAAATTTAAACTATTTGCCTTCAGATGCATCTGCAGCAGACACCTGTGAGACGTTGTAGATTTGCTGAACTTGCAAGGAATAAAGGGAACAACTAAGGAGATTTCTGGGCATGCGCTAACTTCTAATTGATGCAGGGTTAGAAATAAGCTGCTCATATGGGTAAGCTATTCCAGAACTGCCCACTTAAGGTTGTCACCTTTCTCTAAGTCTTTTGATACCGGCTACTGTGACAAATTACTCGACTCAGATCAATGCTTTGATCTGGTAGAAAAATTCTTATTTTTCCTGAAATGAATGTGACATGATTTTGTAAGTTAAAAAAAGGGGGGGGGGAAGATCTGGTTTATATTTTTATACCAATGTTTTAAATTTTCACATCAGAATGACAATATTGGAAGGTGGGGGGGAATTTTCAAAAGAAAATAAGGGACTAGTAAGAGTCAGTGGGACTTGTGCTCCTTAGTTATTTAGAGCTTTTAAAAACTTCATCCTTATACCATACTAAGCACTTATCTGCACAGAGACCTAGTGAGCAGCAAACCAGGGTATGAATGTACAGGACACTAGCTTGCCATTCACTAAGTTGTTGTGTAGACCCTGCCACTGGGCACTAAAAGTTCTGTAGCATGCTTTCACATACTGCTGTTTGTTTGAAACAGCAGTATGTCAAAAAGTGCACTACGAAACTTTTAGGGTATGTCTACACTACAATAAATCACCAGCGGCTGGCCTGTGTCTGCTGACTTGGGTTTGGAGCTATAAAATTGCAATGCAGATGTCCAGGCTTGGGCTGCAGCCTGGGCTCTGGGTCTCTGCTGTCTTCGCTGCAATTTTATAGCCCTACAACCTGAGTCAGCTGACACCGGCCAGCTGCAGATGTCTTATTGCAGTGCACTAGGGTATGTCTACACAGTAGCAAGGCCCACAGGCAACTTAATGGGTGGCAGGGTAGTCCATATTCCCCCTAGCACCGTTAGTACTCCCAAGCCATTGCACCTCCTAATGTTCTCCACAGGCAAGATGCTGGTACTATGCCCCTTACGCACCATATTTGAAAGCCAGTCTGTCCCATATTATTTTTTCCCCTTCATCTGAGAAAATACTTCCTCTAGTAGTTTATATCAAACTTTTTCACTGTAACCTGCGTCAGTCTGTGATTATTGCAAATTGTAAAGTACCATTTAGGTGAGTGTGTGTCGTCTCTCCTCACTGTCCCCCATTATTACAGCAGCGGTAGCTTTTGTTGACTTCATATTCCCCTGAAGTCAGAGAGAGCTGCAGGTGCTCAGCATTTAGCCTGAAATATATAACTCTAACTAGTGCTTAATTGGATTTTTATTCCTGCTGTGGAACTATAACGGAAGGAATAAAACATTAATACTCAATCTAGCACTCATATTGCACGCTTACTCTATGCTGTGTACACAAATCAAGGGCACAATTTTTCCAAAAAGTTTCTGCTCAGTAAAAGATGCATCTGGTTTCTATGCCTACCGAAAAGAATTTTTAGGATTTCTGCTGCCCACAGAGAAGGTAATAGTATCAGAGGCTTCCTCATTAGAATATTAATATATTATAGAACTTTTCTGAATCCCTGAAGATTATCTTCAGAATTTCAATGATGCACAGGCTTTTTTTTTTAAGTCTTCAATGACTGTCAATTTTCAGATTTATTTTTATTATAAAAAAAAAAAAAAAAATCAAATTTGGGAAATGGAAAACTTTTCTTTCTTTCTCATAAAAGGACAAAACACCCGAGGCTGCTCCATACAACTGTTCAATGTCATAATCCTGTCAAAACCAGAACTCAGGAGACCAACTTTAGCATGACAGTTTAAAAATAAGTGTAAACCTCAAATCATTTAGGAAGAATCTAATCTCAAGAGCCACTCAAGTACAGAACTCGCTTTAAGCAACATTCAATAATATTTATTAAAATAATTTAGGCATGGAGTACTCCAAATAGAAAACAAAAGAGAAAAAATGATTTTTGCAAATCATTTCTAGAAGGACAATTTCTATAACTCACTCTAGGATAGAGCTCTTGGGAGTTATGAGTTACTTCCTCAAAACATGTAATAAAGTTATTTTATTCTGCTGTAGTTACCTTACTCTTTTGTCCCCTATTATTCTTATGGTTTAGGTAGTTATTTTTGGTACTATTTGGGAAGCTGGAGAACCAGAGCTGTTGGAAAGTTTTCTGTCTAAACTGATTTTTCAACGAAATTAAAGTGTCTGCTTTCTGTGGAAAATTGAGGTTTTGCTAAAGGTTTCAGCCAAAAAAAAAGTTGGTTGAAATACCAAGTCAATTTTTTTGTTGGGGGGGGGGAAGAGGGGGCAGGGGAAGACAGTACCCATTTTCTGATCAGCTCTACTGAAGAATATTTACTTCTTCCCTACTTTTTTTTCCTTGCATCATGCTATTTTTTATCCTATCATACGTAGACATGCAGCATAAACAGCCATTACTTACCCTGTAGGAACTGTAGTTCTTCAAGATGTAGTCAGTGTGGATCCCACAGTAGGTGTGCTTGAGATGGGATTCTTTAGAAGTGAGGATGGAGGGAGTGTCAGGGGATCCACACTGCCTACATTATCTCGAAGAACCATAGTTACTGTAGGGTAAGTAACTGTTCTTTCTTCTTAGAGTATGAGAGAGCTTGGACCCCACTGTAAGTGACTAGTAAGCAGTATCCCCATTCCCCTCAGGATGGAGTTCCTGTTGCATCCATTGAACAGTAAATTGTGTACTACTCTCCTGAACTTGGCATCTGACCTAGCAGCTAAATCCCAGCTCTAACATTTCACAAAGGTCAGTGGTTTACTCCACATCACTGCTTTGCAGATAAATTTCTGATACGGATACATTTCTGAAGCAGGAGGAGTGAGCCCTGATGTTTGGTGGGTGAGGTACACCAACTGTGTAACAGTGAGATTTAAAATAGTTAATTCGGTGAAAGTCATTTTGATGAGATTACCTTGGCCATAGCCAGAAAGATAGATAGGACAACAGTCTGACTGCTTCATTACATTGACAGGACTAAAGCAAAGTCCTGGATACATCTAGCGCGTGGAGTGTGGTTTTGGGAAGAGAGGTAGGCTGGTTGATTTGCTTTGAATGAATTAGTAGCACTATTTCTCTCTGAAATATTGCAGCCTGAAGCTCACTTACTCTGCTGGCTGAAGCAGTAGCCACAAGGAAGACAGACAGTCTTCTGAGTGAGGTGATGAGAGGAGCATTCTGTGGGCTCAAAATGACCCTCATGGACTGATCTAGCAGCTGTAGCTTCAGCCAAGTGTGCCTGCATTTATAAGCCCTGGAAGAAAAGGTGGATCACCTCTATGCAAAAGACATCGACCTTGACGGAGATCAATCAGTCGTAGGATCCAGGGTTTGAAGTCCACTATGGTGCAACGCACTTTGCCCCACTGCACAGGAGGATTAGCATTTTTATTTATATAAATCTCCTTCCATGTTTGGAGAGTGTGAAGGTAAGATTTCTTCTTTAGAGAATTGCAGCTTGGACACTTCTGTCTCGCTGCCATGTTGACTTCGAGAGCTGAGGGAGGATCACAGCCACTCCACTCTTTATGCCCTCTTATGGGAGGACAAGGAGGCACAGGGGATGTGCTCGACCCTGACTGCCAAGGCTATTGAAAGAATCCAGTCTTGTGTGCATTAGGCACAAGTACACCTACACTGACACATACTCCAAGAAGAATCTCAGAAACACAGTTACTTGGTCAATGCATAAGATGGTAAAACTTCAGTGACACACTCATATGTAGTAATCTATATTTTGCTCACGTATCAGGTAACAGACATTACCTAAGACTACCCTTTGTCTGCAGCTAACTGTACTCATTAAACTTGAGGCCAAGTTGCAGGCCATTTAAACATGTGGCCCATAAAATTATCAAAGTGCCTAAACATTATAAATTTCAGGTCAGGGAAAAATAGCTGCATCACCAGGGACCTGCAGTTAGATACTTGTTTTTAAAATAAATGTATCTTAATTTCCTCAACTGCCAATAGCTAATTAATTTAAATGAAAGTGAGACATTTTGTAAATAATTACTAATGACCATTGCCTATTACTAATGGGCTAGAAGCCCATTATATATTGAATGATACAAATGGACTTGCCTTAGCATTTGGAGTTGCCTTAATTGTCCATATGCAGTCAATTGCTTGTCCAGGTTTTGTTTTCTCTTCTTGTTCTACTTGACTGGAACGTACTATTCCATCAGCTCCTGAAAGCTCAAATTGGCAGTCTAGAAAGAACATACAACTCGCTGTCAAATGCAAGATGAGATTGATTAAAAATTTCTTGTACAAATAAATTGGTATTGTAATACTAGACCTGGGATGGGATTTAAAATACCTCCTAGGTAAGTGAAGTCTGGATCTGCAACAGAAGAAATCACAAATCATTGGGACTGGCAGTGAAGAGTCACTTCAAGGTTTAACACAATCTAGAGACAATCTATTTCCTAACACACCACAAAATACGAAGTGCTAGAACAGATACTGAATCAATGTGAGAGAGGTGATCCTCTTGTTACCATGATGCTTGATTCCATGATAAGTGACTGTACCTCACTAAGATGGTTGAATATTTGTAATATAATGGAGGTGGTTAACACCACACTAGAATTTCCTTTTAGTTTTTTATTCCCACCCAATCCTGCAACCTGATCTGCACTGATGGATCCCTGCACCTGTGCTGGCTTGCACTAAAATCAACAGAACTCCACAAGGGCACAGAGATCTACCTGTGCACATCAGATTGCAGGATCAAGGGGTATATAAGTAGCTCTGTACTGCATCAGGTGGAAGAGGTTTACTAGTGCAATTTGATGCAGCAAGATCAAAGTTTTGGAATTAGTAGAGTACTCATGAACATTACAACAAAGGGTAAACAAGCAACAAGGACCAAGATTTTCCCTTGGATACACACATGCCTCCCATTGATGTCACTGATAGCCACAGACATGCATCTAAAGGCATAATTTAGCCCTAGTTTTCTCTTGAACGGTGTTCTATCATACATGTCTGGAAATGGTACTGCTAAGGAGTTCAGAGCAGATTTTTCTGAAGAGGTCCACAGCAGAGGAGCAACAGAAAGCTCCAGCATTTGGCTCTTCACTTCAGTAGGACCAGGATTTGGTCCAAAGTGAGCATGCAGCCATTGCATGTGCAAGCACTCACATTTTCATGAGCAGTTTAGTATTTTCCCCCACACACAACTCAACAGGTGAGCCTTGCAAGTTACATGTGCATGGGTTACACAGGCAAAAGCTGAATTTTTGTATACCATGTTCCAATACACAAACACCAATGGCTGCATGTCCATTTTGGACCAAATCCTGGTCCCACTGAGCTCAAGGCGCAGAATTTGGCTCTTTGTGCGGGCCTTTATCTATAAAAGGGATTTACAGTTAAACAAAAAAATGCATAAATCCTGATTGACTTAAATACTCAAGACAGATCAGAAAATTGCATCCTTAGCCCACTCCCATTGAGCTATATAGTCTGGCACATATGTTCACTGTACGGAAACCTCTGCAAGTCAGAGTTTCTGAATTTGCTCTTCCTTTTGAATTTAAGTCAAGTACTTAGTGTCATTTAAGTGTTCTGTGAGGCTTAATTTCTTTTTCTGATTTTTGTTCATTGTCACTGATACTTAAAAATATTTAAACATCTTGTGAAAATGTAAAAGAATGAGGACAAAAATATAATGGTTCTTTCACAGTCATTACAGTCCACCACAAAAATAAATATACATGTGACAGATTTAGAATACAAGCCCGAGCCTTGCTAGCACTAAGCTAACTTGGTTTTGAGAATGACATATTGGTTAAATTGCTTTGGAATGTAGCTTGGCGCACACATCCATATAACCCCTGCGGGAACATTTTAGCACATCCCACATGGTTCCCAAAGGGTTAGTGACCCATGCGAATCGGAACAGCATGAGAAACCAAATCCATAGCAGAGTGAAAACAGTTCTGTTAAAACACTCGTACTAATGTAGAATATTTTCCTATGATTCTGGAGATGAAGGGCATGTCTGGGAAAGAGAGGGAACATAAAGCAGTTATACCTGTGTATACAACATTTGTAGTAATAGCTGACATTTATATATTGCTTTTGGTCCCAAAGGATTCTAAAAGTGTTTATAACTATATATGTGCAGTATCTAAAATACAGCCACCTGGAGAAGAGCATTCTGCACAAGGACATTGGATCAAATCCTCTCTCACCAAAAGTGCCATAGGAACTTTAATATCCACACAGAGCAGACATAACCTCCGTTGTTTTTTTTTTTTAAATGAGCTTGCAATCAAAATATTCCTCCCCTGCTTCATAACTTGCTCAGTGTTCAATCTGCCTCAGCAGAACAAAGAGCTGAGTCAACACTCTTAGGATTTGAAACCCTGGTTCCAGAGAATCTAGGTATTTCAAAAGCTGATGCTTAGCCCATTAAGCCATTTCCTCCAGCTTTGCATGCTTGAGATTATACCCTAGTTGATACATTTAGAACCAGATTCTGTTTGCCTCTAGTCAGGGGCACACAGCTCAGGATCGAAGAGGGTGTAGGGAAAATGCATTGGCACAGGGAGACGGCAGAATCCATATCCTTGAGCTCCTTGAGTGCAAGCTGCACTAATCCTATCACTTTACATACGTAGGGAAGGGGAGGGGACTATGGCCCACTGCACACAGATTGAGCTACTGGTCTGATGCCTGCAGAGGGAATATATGCTACACACAGGGCCGACTCTGGCTTTTTTGCCGCCCCAGGCAAAAAAGCCTCCCGCCGCCCCCCCTCCCCCCATGGGGAGCGTGGCAGGGGAGGGCGCCGAGCCTGGCTGCGGGCCCGCTCTCCCCAACCGGCCGGAGCGCCGGGAGGAGTGCGGCGAGCCCAGCCGGGGCCCCACTCTCCCCGACCGGCCGGAGCGCCGGGAGGAGTGCGGCGAGCCCAGCCGGGGCCCCGCTCTCCCCGGCGGCCAGAGCGCCAGGGGGAGGGCGGCGAGCCCGCCGCGGCTCCGCTCTCCCCGACGGCCAGAGCGCCGGGGGGAGGGCGGCGAGCCCGCCGCGGCCCCGCTCTTGGGCCGGAGCGCGGTGCCGCCCCAAGCACATGCTTGGTGGGCTGGTGCCGGCCCTGGCTACACATTAAAGGAGGCAACAAGTAGGAACATGCTTCTCCTAGCACCTTCAGAGATGGTCTGTCTGCCTCATTACAGCTGCTGAGGCAGCCCTTCCATGCTATATCCTCCCTGCTATTCCCGCCCCATGTAAATGTTGGCTTAGAAGCCTAGCTTTTGACTAATACAATGCATATTGGAGAAAGCAACCCAGTTTAAATACAAGCCTTGCTACCCTCTTTTAAGCCATCTTAAATTTCTTTATCGTGTTCAGTTTCTTAAACTATGTTTGTGAGACTGTTCTCAAGACTGGGTTAGCTTTGTGCTAGTATGGAAAGTGATTGTGTGGTAAATAAAACTCTTACCATTCTTAGAGTTGTTAGTATAGGCTCTATACAAGCTGTGAATCAGCAATTATGCTCTGTTGTTTCCAGGTTCTTACCATGATTTACAATTGCTTGTGTAGACAGGGCTACAGACTAATGCCTTCCTCAGGCATGTTGCCCTCTTTGGAAAAAAATACATATTTACACTATTATACATATATGTTCTTCACAGATTAAGGCGGCTCTGGAAAGGACGACGAATGGACCGACTTAGGCATCCTTATAAATGCGGATTTTTGATCAAATAAATATTAATAACTCTTGAGTCAATATGAAAATGTGTCAGTCCTTATTATGAAGCTCTGAAATAATCAATAGTGATTTGATGGATGCCAATTTTAATATGTTTAAAGAGTTACCACATATTCTCAGTAACCAGTTTTCAAACATTAGTAGTTCAGTCAACTTAGTATTTCTTTAAAAAAGAAGACACGAGACAGGCGTAGTCCACATCACAGACTAAAGGACTAAAACTGTCAGGTGCTGTGCAACCACTCTGAGTTGTTGAGCACCCTCCACCCCCAGACTGGCTATGCTGAGGATTCTTCCGCATTCCTTCAGTGCTATTCTAGCACCAGTGCTAAAAAGGTTGGAATGGTAGTGTAGACTGGCTGCTAACATTTTTGACATCATGTCACGCTAACATAGATAATATGTTGGGGAAATTGCCAGTGGCTAGTTTTCACTAACATTCCTACTACAGCACCCATAGAGCTGTGCTGTTGTAGAACAACTGTGGGAGAATTCCCTAAAATCTTCAGCATTGACCTCTTTACTCTGAAAATTAGGGCCTGTAATTTTCCACCAGTTTAGTTTCCCCAGCTTTAGCAACAGAAGAAGCTGTAGGGTTGACAGTGCTCAGATTTTTTAGCCACCATGTTATCTAACCCTGCTCACAACTATACCAATCATGAAATGCAGCTCCAAATTGCCAGTATAGACACAGCAACTGAGTTCATGGGAGTAGAGGGAACGAACTGTGCCTCTCACAGGACTAAGCCCTAACTGTTTGCAAAATGATATTTTCAAATCTTGAATTTGTACCTTTATATTAGTTTGAAATTCTGTATGAGCAAAACAACAACTAGACAATGTAAGAAGCTTTTTAATAAGGTATCTTTACCTGGTATAAATGAGTATTTTGCTTGAAATCCCTCTCCTTCTAGCTCCTCATCCGAAGTAAACTTTATCCACATAAACCTCCCTGTTGATCTAATTAGTGCAGGACTTTTCAGACCACAGTAACGATCGATGAGAGGGGAAAAACCAAAAGGCCCATCTCGAACTTCAAGGTGATCAAATCGACATTCAAATGAGGGCTCTATGTAATAAGGTTCATCAAAGGTCAACTCAATTCTTTGGCGTGGAGCAGCTACAACACAATAAAAGTTTCAACATGGTATAAATTAATAGATGTGTAAAACACTGACAGTAGGCAGTGAAATAATGAAGCAACAAAACCCGAAAAGTGTAAAAATCAGAGGCATGTGACACTTCTCAAAAGAAGTCTAGTAAGCTTACTGCAGTAACTCTGACACCCTGTATAATTAGAATGCCTTCTGCATAATCAGGTAACCTTTGCATTTTTCAGTAAGCTGTAAGGTTTTTATTAATTTATTTTAATACAAACATCACAAAGACCTCTACCCCCCCCCCAAAAGCTTAAAATTACCACCTCTAACATAAAATGTTTTTTGCATATGTAACAGCCTTAGTATTAGGCTACAAAAATCAAATCAGTCATTACTTTAGAACTAATGGGGAGATAACACAGACAAGGCAGGGAGAGAAAGGGGAAAAAGATTGGGGGGAGGGGAAAAGGAGGTCTTGACTGATGGCTGAGTTCTTGGTGTTCATTAGTCAAATGTTTCTAAAAATGAAGTCCAGATTTCTTCAAATTCACTGTTTTCCAAACTCTTCAACTACACGAGTGGAAGGTAACTCTCAATAGGCTTTTCATAACTGAATCTTAACTGAGAGTTTAAATAGCACCTACAATATACACCAGGATGCATATACACATTCATTATTCAAACATGGGTGTCTAAAGTTCGACACCCAGGAACTTGATCTAAACCCCACTGGAGGCAATGGGAGTCTCTGACTTCAGTGGACTTTGAATCAGGCCCTTCATCAGGCATGAAGTCATATGTATGTATCTGATTGCTTTCATCATCATTTAACAACTCTCCTCTTTCCTTTCTTTTATAATAAATGTTTAGTTTTAGATAGTAAAGGACTGGCTAGCAGCGTGGTATTTTGGATAAGATCCAAACTAGTAGTGACCTGGCAATGTGGCTGGTCCTTTGGGGATCTGAAGAACATTCTGTATAGTAAGTAGAGTTTTAAATAACTTCTCACTTTACTGGACCGATTTGCTGGCTGGAAGCCAGAGACTGGGATGCAATAAAGGGGGCTGTGTGATTTCCTTTTTTTTTTTTTATTAAAGCTTCTTGATAACCAGCGTGATGGATCAGGAGCACAGTGTGTGACTGGTTGGTGGTTAACATTGTAGTTAGATTCACCAATTTTGGGAGAATCTACTCTCCTTTTTGCTGCCTGCCCTGGGCATTTTCATTGTGAACTACCCTAGGCACCTCAAGTCACACCAGGTATACACTGTACCAAATTAATCTTTTGGACTTTGACTTGTGGAGTAGAGAAGCATGGAGCTGCTCTAACATCTACCAGCTCGCAGTGACACCTAAGGGACTATATACCATCTGGAAATTGCTAGAGGGCATTGTACTCGGCCATGCCCCCTCCACATCCTTGCACTGGGGGCTGTAGGGAGGGAGGCAGAGGAACCAGCTCCCTCATGCCAGGGAAATTTCCAGGTAGGAGTCTGTGGCCAGTCTCAGCACATTCCACATGGCCTGCACAGGGCAAAGGGATCAGAGCATGGCAGAATATCTGCCTCAAAGTATATTCAGTCATAAATAAGACACAAAGGACCATAAATGCATACAAGAGAAAACCAAACACTATATAGCAAGCATACACGGATAAGACACCACTGAAACTGAAAACTCACCACAGGATATTGTAAAGAAGACTTGCAATGGCACCTGAATACTTAGTTTCATCAGTGAGATTGTCCTCAGGCCTCTAGTGAAGTCAGTGTGAGGGTGTGTGGGGGTCCTTCTATGGACTTAACTGGTTTTATATGAATCCCTAGGAGAGGAATCTGTTCAGTGTGGCTAAAGTCCTGCAGTCCTTACTCAGCAAACTCTCACTGCAGTAAATTTTTTTAGTTAATGGGATTTTTTTGCCCGTCACACATAACCTTAATGGTGAGCTCAGCCACGCTGAAGCACCCTACGTTTGCAAATGAACAGGCTACAGGACAGTCAGATGCGTGTCTACCTGCTGATACAGGCGAGCATGAGGTCATCTCTGAGGTTCTGTGTGACACGGAGTTGGACGAAGATGGGGATAGATACGATCTTTTTGAAGTGGTGGAGATGGCAGTGTCCCCCTTTTGGAGTGCATTAGTACTGTAAATGATGGGACAGTGGTGAGGAAAGCTGAAGACTTCTTTAAACTTGTTATTTCTATGCTTTCAAGGATTCGGGTGGGACCTGATATATCCCTAACAGTCACTAAATAAGGGTTTTTTGTGTTAATTCATAAATGTTAAGTATTCCAGGAATTTGTAGTTACTGTTTTGCAGCCCAAACGTGTCCCCTCCTTACTCAGCCTAACATCTGCAAAAGCAAATCAATATATTACCAATATCGCCCAAGTGACTTTACTTAATATAAACAGAATGGCAGAACAGTTCCACTTCCTACACTGTCAACAGTAAGAATACAATACACCAAAGGAGAAAGAGGACGTTAGTACCTTCTAAAATGTAGATACACTCCTGGTTTGGTGGGTACAAATTAGGATAGTTTGGTGAAGCAAAATGGCCTCCATTGCTTGTCCGAACCCAGTTGTCACACTGGGTAGATGGTACGTGGTTCACTCCAATATTCTGACCACCTTTAAAAAGAAAAATCACACTTGTATACTACAAGTAGAGAGAATTTAACAACAAAAACCATCCACTTGGAACAGTATATCTTAGGGTACGTCTATACTTACTTCCTGGTCCGGATGTAAGCGATCGATCTTCTGGGATCAATTTATCGCGTCTTGTCTAGACGCGATAAATCGATCCCGGAAGTGCTTGCTGTTGGCGCCGGTACTCCAGCTCAGCGAGAGGAGTACGCGGCATCGACGGGGGAGCCTGCCTGCAGTGTCTGGACCCGCGGTAAGTTCGGACTAAGATACTTCGAATTCAGCTACGTTAATAACGTAGCTGAATTTGCATACCTTAGTCCGAAGTGGGGGGTTAGTGTGGACCAGGCCTTAGGGTGTGGCACTAACTGTCAGACGGAAGAGACAGCTGGTGCTACCTGCAGATCCTCTTATCATACTAGCCAGCTGTCCCTATTTAGCAAAGGGATTTTATTTCTGTAAAAAGCACATTAAACTATAATGACATATCCTGCCCACTATTTTGGAAATTCAAATCTGCATAGTTACTACTGAGGAGTAGTAGGGAACCTGTGATGCGAGTTAGAATCTTGAGTACGTTCTTCTTTTCAAGTCAGTCATTGTGGCATGCAATACTGCTATACCCCTTTACAGTGCACTAAACTGCTACAGAAAAAAACAAAAACAACAACAACAAAAAAACCACTCAACATTACCACTCAGTTTTCTTCCCCATTCATATGCAAGTTTGACCCATTGAAGTTCAAGGGCAAGGCTTAGCAGGACTGGACACTTGATTTCTCTGTTCACGTTACTGCTGTTGGCCTGATTCAGGAATGCACTCAAGCACATTCACTTGAATTAAGACCTTCATTTATAGTATGTGGTTCATTACAATATTTAAAATAGTTATTGCTAAACATGGCAGTGTTAATAATAAATTAATAATTACAAGTAGAAGTAATATTGCACTAGTGTCGAGAGGCCTTAGTCTGGAACAGGGATCTGTATAGACACAGAGAAAACTATGATCCCTGCCCTGAGGTTAATTGGTTTGATAAATTAAGATACCATACCAGATCACTCCCTGGAGCTATGCAGAGGGGGCCCTCCAGGCACAGATTTCCCTGCCACCTCTCTACCATCTTAACACTGTGGATATCCCTTGGTGGAGTTTAAGATCTGCAGGCTTGAAAGGGGAGTGCAGGACAACTGGGTTTCTGCTAGATTCTCCCATTCTCACAGGGGAAGCAACCATAATGTACTTATGCAACTTTCCCTTATACACTGGAGAACTGGGCTTTTGAGGGATTCCATGGTGAAAGGAGTTCCTAGCAGTCTCTACTGGGTCCCTCCAAAATACACAAGAATCTTGGGAGAATTCTGGAGCCTGAGGGTTGGGACCCTTAGTCTCATCTGCAGAAGAAGTCAAAAGAAATTCTGCAAGTGTCAAGGAATTCTCTCTCTCCTATGCAGGTTATTCCAACCTAAGGGAGAAACTGGCTTGTTAAGCCATTTGGCTCTTCCCCATCCCCAAATGGGGTCTGTCTCCTAACATTCTGGGGGAATGCTGGCATATTAAAAAAATTTGAAAGGCTTGCTGACACACACAGAAAATGGAGGGCTCTCCACTGTTTTGTTCTACCTATAAGGACTGAACTGATCTGGATATGAAAAAGACAGTTGGTTATTTACAGTTAACTATTTTTTATTTGCAATAAGAATTGTATTAATTTGGCAAAATGAAATGCAATAAATAAGGAAAAATATATATATAAAAACAGAAGTAAATCTTACAAAGTACTATTAGTATAAGTGAAATATCCTAACAAGAAAGCATTTCTGATTTACCATATCTACCCAGCTTACTTTATTTAAAATTACAAAAAAAACAAATTTCTTTTAAAGAAAATCTTGTCAATACTGTACCTTGTGTCTTCTGTGCCACAGCAATCCCTTCCACTACAAGTATTGTTATTAACAACACTGGTGAGAGAAACAGAACAGGTAAGACATCAATAATGGAAGCAGAAACCAGAGGTCTTTTTCTGCAGCCCTTACTCAGGCAACACCTAAATGAATCCAAATCACCAGTCAAAATACACATACCGGTATATTAAAAGCAAATCAGTTATTTTAATTCCTAGGATACTTAGTGCTTGTGAAAAGTGCTGGATTTACAGTCCTGAAGATAGAGGACTTTTTGACCCAAAGAAGCTACTCAACATTCAGGGCCCTAGGTATGTTCTAGATAGAAGTAGAAATTGAAAGCATCTGGTATTTTCTTTGACAAAATCTTATTTACAAGGAATGCAAAAAAATCCTGCTCCTCCGAATGCAGGAGGAATCAAGAACAAAAGCAGCAGTTTCTTAGCTCACAAACCCCAAGCCTCTGTTGCCAACATCAGACCCAAAGTGCTGTCTAGCTTTCCCAGGGTCACTGTGCATACAGGCTACTGCTTGGCCTTCTTGCCTATCTCTGTTCTGTTCTCAGTTTGTGTTTTCTCAAACCCTGCCCCTTCACACGCCCGCTATTCACAATGCCCTGTGGCTATGGGTGAGTTTCTGGGCAGACTCTAAAGGCATGTCTACATTGCAAAGAAAAACCTGTAGCACCAACTCTCAGAGCCCAGCTCAATTGAATTGGGCTTTGCTGTTTTTAGCGCCCCACAGCCGTGTAGATATTCCCACTCAGGTTGGCGCTTGGGCTCAGACACCCATCACCCTCAGCAGATTTCAGAGCCCAGGCTTCAGTCTGAGTGGGAACGTCTACATTGCTTTTTTTAGCCCTGCAGTTCATGAGCCCAAGTCAATTGACCCTGGCTCCAAGATTCAGTGCCCCAGTTTTTCTTTGATGTGTACACATAGCCTAATAGGCCTTTTTTCAGATGTGGCCCCCTACCTGTCTCTTACAATTATCTTAAATTAAGTGCTCATTTGCTCATTCACAGTTTGAACAAGGTTTTACACAGTTCATAACAATAGTTACAGCCCAGCTAACAGTAGTTTAGGCTTCTCCATGTGGCTTTGCCAATGTATCTCATTACGAAGCTAGAGAACCACCTTTAGGAGCGAGAGGGTAGCTTAGTTTCTATGTCCATTCAAACCTCACTTCTTGCTGAGACTTCCAATACGGGTATCAGTTGCAGTGGCAGACTGACGAGTCCTTTAGGAATTGGACAAAGCCTATCAAATCGTACATCCTGATTGTGTTACAGAATTGTACTTTTACAAGGAATTATTGTAACTCGCAGCAGTGCCTCAGATACACACTTACTGACCTGGTTTATATAAACCTATTTAACATGCCCACATACATTTCTCTCTCTAGTCACTGCAGTACTATTGCATTGCTGATACTAATACCACAGGTCCTTGAACAGGTCTTTATGGGAGCAGCAATCACCTCTGGAGAAGTGCCCTACCAATTTCTTTTTGAAAATGGGAACAGTATACGTTTTTAATGTACAAGAGATATTTTGTAAAATTAAATGGTCTTTGCATTGCATGACATTTTTGTTTCTGAAACAGGAACCTTACTATTTCAGCATTGCACTTTGTACATCAGAAAACTCCATGTATGGACAATTAAGAGACAGCAGTAGCTCCCAAGAAAGTAATCAGCAATGTACAAGAAATTGCACAGACTGGTAACTGAAGGGACTCGAGCAGCATTGTGTCACTGTGTTTGGAGGACTGATTGCAATTATGCCACTATAAGGGCAGCCATTTCTGTCTAAACTAGCATTACAGTAATGATGCACAATACAGTGGTACAGAATCTTACTCTGGATGGGTGCAATTGCTAGAGCTCGCAACCTTTATGCGCCACTCGAAGCACTCATGTATGCTAATAAGTTGTGTTACTAGTGTGGCAGATGCTTGCACCATCAGCCTTTTCAAGTATAGGCTTGTTCGATGTTCTCGATTTGTATAGCCCCCTCCCACAAATACAACTATCAGATGAGGTCACCTTTGCTCCTCAAATTGCTTTTCCCATGCATCATGTGAGTTGCAGTATGAGCATCAACAGCACCTATGGAGAAAGGATTCTAATCCAGGCCTCTGACTGAGGCCTGAATGGGGCTTTGGCCTCAGAGTTGGGGGGCGGTCTGGAGCTTAATGATCATTTACCTCACCTGGGACAACTCATAGTGGAATATTCCGAAACATATTCATAGGCCGCAAGAACCTTAAGTAAAACCAAGCATATTAGAAAAAGTGAGGGGAAACTATGCCATCCAATTAAAATGTTTAAAAAAAAAGTAGAATAATCTTTGGGCATGCATACACTAGAAATTTTTGCCACCACAAGTTACATCAGCTTAAAATCGCTGCTGTTAGTATATCACTTGTGCATGTGCATACTTAACTCCTCGTATCAACACTGTGTGCACTCACCAGGAGTGCTTGTGTCGATGAACAGTGCACTGCATGGATACATATCTAAGCATGCAATTCAGCACCATTCAGCACAGTCTCTTTTGGGAAGTTTTGGCAATGCATGGTGGGGCAGAAACGAGTCACACGGTGACCGGGAGCAAGGGGTCAGTTTCCCAGCATGCAACTTTCACCATCCCAAAATGTCATCTATATCCAATGATTTTTCCCTCTTTTTTAAAAATCCCAAACACCTGCATGACCATGCTTGCTGTCGGCCATCTATGATGGAAGCGTAGAGCCTGCACAGCTCTGCATTAATGTCACGAACATTGCAAGCACAAGATGCATGATCCTCTAGTATTTGCAGAGCTGCAAGAACAACAGAACTGGGGGGGCGGGGCGGAACATGACAATTGCATGGAAGACAGATGGCTGTGGGACATAGGGAGAACCAATCAATTCAAAGTTGGCGGTGGTGTTTCCGGAGCAACAGCAGGTGGTAGAGTGCTGCTTCTGGGCCCAAGAAGCAAGCATTGACTGGTGGGATTGCATCATAATACAGGCTTTGAACTTTCTGATGTGTAAAGCCACACTCCTGGATGCATGTGCCAAGCTCACTCCAGCCCTCCCGCACAAGGACATCAGAATGAGAGTGACAGTGGAGAAGCGACTGAAAATCCCACTGTTGAAACTTGCAACACTGGATTGCTACCAGTCAGTGGGAAATCGTTTTGGAGTTGGAAAATCCACATGGGGGTCAGTGTCATGCAAGTGTGCAGGGCCAGAATTCATCTCCTGATCCATAGGATTGAGATTCTCAGCAACGTGCAGGACAGAGTAGATGGCTTTGCTGCAGTGGAGTTCCTGAATTGCAATAGGGCAATAGATGGCACTCATATCCTTATTTTGGTACCACACCACCTTGCCACAGAGTGCCATCAACAGGAAGGGCTACTTTTCTATGGTTATGCAAGCGTTGGTGGATCACCAGGGATGCTTCACCAGCATCAATATTGGTCAGTATGGGATGGTGCATGACGCTCACATGTTTAAGAACACAGGACTGCTCAGAAAGCTACCAAGCAGGGACTCGCTTTCCCGACCAGTGGATTACCATTGGCAATGTTGAAATGTTAATAGCAAACCTGGGGGAGCCAGCCTACCCCTCGGTGCCCTGGCTCACGAAGCAGTACCACAGCCACCCTGACAGCACCAAGTAAAGATTTAACTACTGGCTCAGCAAATGCAGAATGACAGTTAAATGCACTTTCAGCAAACTGAAGAAATCCTTACATTGTTTAAGATTGAATCTCAGTGAAAAAAAAACATCCCAATGGTTCTAGCTGCCTGCTGTGTCCTGCATAATATCTGTGACGCAAAGGGGAAAAGTGCCACCTGGGTGGAGGTGGAGTGGCTGTCTGCTGAGTTTGAGCAGCCAGATACAAGGGCTACTAGAAGAGCTATATTTGGTTGGGGAGGCTTTGAAAGAGCCCTTTAACAGTGAGTTACAGTAATTCATTGTGGTGTATTGTGCTCTACCTGTCCCTGCGGTTTGATGACTTGTTAGGAATTGTGTGGTTCGTGGTGCATATCTATGAATATAACAGTATCAAGGCATCTATTAATTTTTATTATGTACATTTATGATTGTATTTGTTATGGATCCTATAATAATTAATCAGAGGCTGCTTTCAGTACTGCTAGGCATTCTGCAGCATATGTTGGGAATGAATAAAGATTAATTATTTTCCAAACAACAGAATTTTATTGAGTAACAAAATATTGCAAAAATATTCTGTGCAAGTTAAAAGCAAATACATAAAAAAAAACTTAATAAATGTATGGAACAGAGCTGAAGGTGGTGAAGGAACATTCATGTCCATTTTAGATACATACACACAGATCTGTGAGAGCCATGGTTGTGGTATGTGAAGTCAGTATAGTCACAACAAAAAGTAAAACTTAAGATTTATAACTTCATTCCCTTGCTCCCTAAAGTTTTAAATAAGACATGTTCATCGACACTTCTATGACTATAGGGCAATGGTACTGAATACTGGCACCATTTTCCACAGGCGATAGAGATTTTAGCTGATATCTTACTCGAGGGTGACAAAAGGCACAGAGAGCACAGCTACTACTGGCTTCCAGAAGGCACTTGGGTCCATACATTGCTAGCCTGTTTACTGCAATGTTGCCCGCCAAACTTATCACCAACTGGCATGGGAAAGCATCCCACTGTGGAGAGAGAATAAGGTAGCCATCCATAGAAGCCTAAGGGAGAGGATTGCAGAGTACCTCCATGAAAGTTTCATCGAGATCTCTCAGGAGGATTCAAGAGACATCCCTGTGTACATAAACAAACAGCTCCGCATGGCTCTCCCCTCTAACTGTAGAGGGGATGGAGAAGCAGATAAAAGCCTCTCTCTCTCTGTTGTGCTGCTACCTCTTCTAGTATGAGTAAATTAATGAAAAGTCAATAGCTGTGTCCTGTTAAGTTGGGGGTTCCATCAGTATAATTGCAACAGGAAATACGTTTACATGCTTACCTACATCAGGCTCACCCATGGCTCAACTGCTGGGACTGACTCCTGGCTTGCAGCATACTTGGACCCCCGTTTCATGCACCCCCATCTTCGTGCTCACTGTTCACAGCAGGGGCTTGTGACTCAGGCTCCTCACAGGTATCCACACGCTGAATATGGCATGCAGATCTTTGTAAAAAGTGACAAGTCAGCAGCTCGGCACCATATCTACTTGGTGTCCCTGGCCTTCTGATATGCATGCCACAGTTCCTTCACTTCCATGCGTTGCATCCTTCCCCATATCCCCTATGCAATTTGCTCGTAGATGTCCACATTTCTGTGGCTGGCCCGTAGCCGTGCCGGCACAGCCTCTTCTCCCCACAGGCCCAGGAGATCTAATATCTACTCCAGACCAGAGCACCTCTGGCGCATGTAGCTGGCATGGTCAGCTGGGCAGTTTTGCGCAACAATGGAGGGCTTCTAAGATGTGCTCTACAAGCTTGGCAATCTGGAAAAGGCATTTCAAAAATTCACAGGGTTTTAAAGGGGGGAGAGGAGGGCTTCCAGTATCCATGACCCCTCGGCAGTAAAGTTCACAATTGTGACCAGAGCAGTCTGAGTCAAGCACTGTGGGACAGCTGCTGGAGGACTGTTAGGGTCAAAGTAGGTAACGCAGAGTCTACCCTTGCGCTACATCAACCTCAGTACATCAACCATGGCTCAATGCCGCTTGAAGAGGTGGTGTTACTGTGTCGCTGTAATGGGGCACTTACATCAGTGGGAGACAAATTTAAGCACAGACATGTGCACAACTAGGTCGACGCAAAGCAGCTTATGTCAAACTACTTTTGTAGCACAGACCAGGCCTCAGTCCTAACCCTGTGTAGTAGCTCAGCCAGCCGAGGCATAATCTCGCCATTGAAGAACAGTGAATTGCATTTACTCCGAAGTCTGTCATCTTTCATGAGGCTCTCCCCACCACCTTCCTGTCAGCATACCAGCAGCTCAGTGACTCGCACTGAATCAGCCTTTTCCCCCTTTGTGATTCCCCCCACATTGTTTTCTACACAGCTGCCAGTTATAAGCTTTGAGCTCTTAGACATGGTCAGGGGTGGGCTTGCATTGGCATGTGAGCTAGAGGGTCCTAGATCATATTCACACAGATACCACTATAATGTTTGCAGAGGTGCATTATCTTGGGCATCACTGTAATCTGTCCCCAAGCCTGATTATAGGTTTTGACTTTATTCAGGGTTATATGCATCTCTGCTCTCCATCTCCTTTCACTTCCCATAATAACTTACATATACAGGTATCTGCCTTTCCTCACAGACAACAGTTTTCTCCCCTGCTGGGCTGGATCGTTACTGTGTAGCCTTTTGTGTCCCAATTGATTTATGAATCTTTCAAACGAGGGTAACATTCCTAGAGGCATCTCTGCCTCCCCTGGATTAGTTCAGACAACAGGACAGACTCGTCCATAGCCTTCAAATCCCCATGTGTACAGTGATACCATATTTTCATTAATACAAATCTATAACAAATATAATTTCCCAACAGACGGTATCCCATCTGTTACAGATGGTAACAGCCCTTGATCACAACTCATCTGCCTTAGACTTGGAAGAGGCATTACAGGGAAGAAAGAGTCTAGAGCCTATTACTGGTCCCCAGAGCCAAGTTTTTCCACTAGTTAATTATTTAAAAAAAATTAAACTCTCACAAAAAAAGCTATATTTTTGACATCTTAGTTTTCAGAGTCTAAGTTGCTGATTTAATGATATTTATGATCTCTTGTACAGGACAAACTCCATTCTATTTTCATATTCCTTGGGTCTTTTTTTGATATCTTTTTAAATTGTGAAACTCAAGAACATGTAAATGCTCTACAGAGAGACTAATGATAATTCAGATTTTTGTTCCCGACATATATTTGAACTCTAATCTGTTACAATTTTTCTCTACAAAGCAGCTTGATAACTGCTATAAAATTATCTTGATTTTGATATGTTCTCTCCTATATTGTCTTTAGGAACAAGAATGCTAAACTGAACTTGGCTTGTATCTCTGTATTTAGTTCCACAATTCCATGTTAATAATGTATCCATGTTGTGGTACTGAATTTATGGTCTCCTCTAAAAGATGCAGCATGTCTGAGCTTCTGCTGGATAAGTTTGCAGCAATCTCAGAGAAATCAATTTACCTCCGTTTTTATAGCTTTGTACTGCTTCCTATAATGCAAAAATTGGACAGAGTTTTTTCAAACTGAATGAATCACACATCATTAGAAAAATATAGACTTTTCATAATTTAATTCAGTATTTCAGACAGCCAGTTTCTCTCTTTTTAGGTACAGATATCTACTATGGCTGTCACTTATTATATGCCTTTCCTCCAGCCTTTAAAAAAGAATCAGTGGGTGTCAATGTTTATTTCAGTGGTAGTTGCTCAGTGCCTCACTTGCATTCTGAATGAAGACAAAACCAGGCTCTATATTTCAGTGCCACTATCCAGCAATTTCCCTTCTTTAAAGGGTGCTGTTACAGAAACAAACCTCCTGGAGGATTTAAAAAATCTGATTGGTTTTCACTACAGCTCATGCTGATTCTATAAATAGTTGACAGCTCTGTGTGCATGTGCGTGTAAGAGAACAGGGCACATATCCTGCAGAACAGCATGAATAAGTAGCAGATAAGGAGGCAATTACAGCAGAAAAGTGGGTTAGACCAGCGGTTTTCAAACTTTGAGCTGAGCCCCCTCTCTGAGTTACAATTTTTGGTTGTCCCCCATGCCTCCCGGAACCCATTCAATTAATTCCTTATCCCTCCTTCTTTCTTACTTCCTTCCTCTTTACCCCTATTCCTTTCATCTCCTAATATCAGGGACTCTCAGTCCTTGCAGATGTTTACAAGGCATCCTTTCACTGTTCCTCCTACCTCTGGTAATAATATGATAAGGGAGAAAGAGCCTCAGAGATGGGACCATATCAGCAGCTGTGAAGACCCAGTTATCTCAGGCAGCAGTTCTCAACTGGGGGTCCGCGAGCTGGTTTCAGGGAGTCTGCAAAGCAGGGTCAGTGTTAGACTGGCTGAGGCCCAAGGCAGAAGCCCCTAGCGCCGCCCCCTAACCTGCAGGACAGAAGCCCCAAGCCCCCCAACCTCCCTCCACTGTGCTCTGGAGTTTTTATAGCATGTTGGAGGGGCTTCAAAGAAAAACATTGAGAACCCCTGTTTTATGGTATGGCTACCACAGAGGTGGAGAAGCTATGAAGGATAGCTGTCTGGCTGGAAGTGGGGTGAGTCAATGGGTGCACAAGAGTTGAAAGAACAAAATCATCCAGGACCTATTTCAACCCTCCATGGTTTGCAATGTCACCTCCAGGAAGCCATATTTTGTGCACCGTTTATGTGTTTTTCTGATAACATAGGAATTATATGTTCCAAAGCCTCTCCATCTTCTGACAGGCTTGTCAGACCTCAAATGCTAATCAAGACTGTGCCAATCAGTACATGGATGGGGGTGGGGGGTGGGGCGGGAGTTCCACTAGAGAAAATCCAAGCTGCTGCTGGAAGGGGCATTGGCACGGTAGGTAGTGCTGAACTAGTCTCCCAGTATGGCATTTAGGGCTCAGAGCCACCATTTGGAGAAGATCTAAAGAGGTCCTGACTACTTGCATTAAAGGTCTCACGGCATCTTCCAAAAACAAGGGAGTTAAATTCCAATTTATCAAAGATAACAGAATTAAGTCATTACACTGTATCTGACTAAAGTGCCCTGCTTTTATAATACGACATAGTAGTATTCTTTGCTTCCTTTTTTAACCTATTACATAGAGTTGCTGTGCACCAGAAAGAGCTGCATTTCAGTGGGAGTGCAAAATGAATTTGTTATAGTATATAATCCCAAATTCCACACTGGTGCACACTCTGCAAGGGACTAACTGTCTACAAATACTGGGTATATGGGGCTAGTGCATATGATTAGTCTCATGCCACACTAATTCAAGACCACATTTGTACAAATCAAGGATTTTTTTTTTTTAAAAAACACAAAGAGGGTCAAGGTTGGTTGCGGGAGACTTATTAGAAGAAACTAGGGGATGGGAGGCAGCTGCTTTAGGGCATGCTTCCCTGATTACTGACTAAAGTTTGTAGGGTTAAGATCAGGAAAGTTAATGCTACTTTGAAACAGCATCAGTTCTGTTCCATGATGTGTAAAACCCAAACGAGGCTGCTGGGGAACCAATGGCAGTATCGCTACTGAGCCAGCCACACTTCCAGTGGGGAAGAGATGACTGCAAAGGCACTTCCATTGTGCATGGATCTGGCATTTGCTCCAAATCTCAGTTCCCTGGTGGTGAAAGGCCATAGTGCCTGCTCATTCTACAGCAGGAATCATACTATTACCAAAGTAATAGATTGCACAAATTTAAAAAAGGGCTGTGAGCTTTTATTTTGTTTTCCTAGCATCACTACTTTTTCTTTTTTTCTCTCCCCCCTGACTTTGCATGGAATAATTTAGCCACCATAGCTTTGGGATTCTTCAGCAGAGAAGGCATTATGATATACATTTTTATTCATTATTACTACTCAGTTTTTTAACAGGCCCGTGTTGTGTTATAGGCCTGTGTTGTGTTATCAAAATATTCATCTGAAACAATTTAAAAAATGCATTGTTAGGGGGTGGGGGAATGGCTTCTTTTTTGGCACTTTGTTGAATCATTTTAGAGAATGTGTAAGAGATGAACAATAAAATACTCCTTTCTTTATTGAAGTACAGAGAGTTCAAGTCATTTTTATTTTTATTATACAAAGAGGCCAGATGCTTGTAAGTAACTCAGTTTTGCTCTAAAATAGATTGCAAGAACAAACTGAGTACCGAAGTGCTATGCTTAAAGAGATACGAGTGCATTGGGCACTTGATTTGACATATGCCTGTACCTATCTGGCGAGAAACATCCTCCTGATTCTACAGGCACAGTTCCGCACTTCCATCTGCTGCATAGCATATCTCACCTCTGCTCTTTCTGTGTGCTCTGGGGATCTGCACATACAGAGCCAGCAAAGAGCAGAGATAAGAATCTGCCATGTGGCTCTGAGAACAGAATCTTACATCAATGATGTCAATGGGGGATCTGCACATGCAGGGAAATCTGAATATCAATCTTGAGAGCAGACCTGAGAAACACTATGGAAAAATTCTATTTTTAAAAGGAACACTTGGTCACTTAAAGAATATTATACATATATACAGGTTTCAGAGTAGCAGCCGTGTTAATCTGTATCCGCAAAAATAACAGGAGTACTTGTGGCACCATAGAGACTAACAAATTTATTTGAGCATAAAGCTTTCGTGGGCTAAAACCCAGGAAAGCTTATGCTCAAATAAATTTGTTAGTCTCTAAGGTGCCACAAGTACTCCTGTTCTTTATACATATATAGTGGTAGTCAGGATCCTAGGGATAAGAGTGATGCAGACACTGCCTACTTAAGCGTTCACTGTTATCTCCATGCTAGACCTTCTGTGGCAGGAAGTACCAGATATACATATAGCCCAGACACAATAATTGGTGACACACAGGTCATAGATGTTACAGAGAGCCTTGCCAGGAGGTCTGTTACTCTCTGACAGATACAGCAAAAAATAGCACATGCTTGATCCTAATGGAAACCACTTCTCCCCATTTGGGAGCAAATCCTTTTGTATATGCATAAATCTAGCTAATTTGTTCTGTGAAACTAACATTAATCCTAGCACGCTGGAACTGCTAAGAGGGCTACCATAGCACACACATCCATTGATTTGTCTATCTACATCCAACATTAATTTTAGCTGTTAACGTAGTGGGGACATTTGCTGTACTCTATCCCTTCTCCTCATAGTAGCTCCTAGAAGCCCTAACCACCATCCATCCCCTGGTGCTATGCACTGTACAGATACCCAGTAAAACAGTCCCTACCCTGCAGAGCGTACAGTCCAAACAGACAAGAGTCCAGGGGAAGGTAAACAGACACACTGTGGAGTTTGATGAACAGATATCCTAAACAGGGGGTCATCTCTTTTCCTTTCAGAAAGTTGGTCTGCACACAAATGGCCTGCTTCAGGCTGTGTCTAGCTCATGAAATGGACAAGTGGTAACATCTGGGTCAGTAAGAATTCCCACTCCATTGCTGTCTATTACTGGCATTCAGAGATATTTGTTAATGGATCAAAGGAATGTTGAACCACCACTGTTGCTGTTTAATCAGGCTCTCAAATCTACTGGTCGTGATGAAAATCACAGCAGGTTATCAGTTCTACCGCCTCATGATTATATTGATTCTTGTGGTTTACATAATGCGCAGTTTCCCCATTTTCTTGTGGTCTCACAGAGTATTGCAGGCTGTTGAATGAGTAAGTGTCAAGAGCTGGTGGCTAGAGTTTACCTCATGAGTAAGTAGCTCTAGTGGTTTATATTGGTTTTCTATGGTGCACAGCTCTAAGTGGCAGAGGAATGACAGAATATGGTAGTAGTTGAGCAGGTGTGAACCAGGAGAAGATAAGTCTTTGCTGGTTTGTCAGTCACCTCTGCCTAGAGCTGGGGTGGGCAAAATACAGCCTGCAGGCTGGATCCGGCCCATCTATCATTTCTGTCCGGCCCAGCAGGCTCTTTGACTGCCCCCTCGCGATCTCCAGGCCGCTAAAAGTCCCACAGTGCAGTGGGGCACTCAGGCAGGCTGCCTGCCTGGCGTGGCTCCATGCTGCTCCTGGAGGTGGCTGGCTGCTGTTGGCATGTCTCTGCGTGCCCCTGGCAGGAGGAGGTAACTCTGCGCGCTGCCCCCACCCCCAGCACCCTCCTCACAGCTCCCATTGGCCGGAAACCAGCCAATGGGAGCTGCGGGGGCGGTGCTTGCGGGGGCTGGCAGTGCACAGAGACCCACTGCCCCTCTCCCCCCTAAGGGGTGTGCCGAGCTGTGCCAGCAGCAACCACTGCCAGGAGCGGCGTGGGGCCCTAGCATGCAGGCAGCCTGCCTGCCTGAGCCCTGTTGCATTGCCGGCCAGGAACCGCCTGTTGTAAGCGCCTCCAGGCCAGAGCCTAAAGCTCGCACCCCCTCCTGCACCCCAACCCCCTGCACCAAACTCCCTCCCAGATCCCACATCCCTCCATTAATATAGCAGCCATGTGTGGCCCATGACGACTTACCAAAATTCGTGGCGTGGCCCCCCTGTGAAAGTTATGGCCCACCCCTGGCCTAGAGCATGCTAATCAAGTTGTCAGACCTTTTTTTTAATTTTATTTTGCACTACAAAAGCTGTATATCAAAAGTGAGCTTCATCGGCTTAGAAAGCTACTAACACCTTTCCAAAATGCCAACTTTGGCAAGAATAAGGCATGCCAGTGGGATGTTTGAATGCACCCAGAGTTTTGTACACACGTTGCAGTTACATGTCACTCCAGCTGTTTTCAGGACAATTCCTCTGAAGACTGCTATAGAGGCAAGTGGGAGCTCACTGAAAGCAAGTTAACTGGTTTCAGGGCATAAATAGTTCTCCCAACCTCCTTTACTCAAAACCAGTGGCAGATCAAGCCGTGCCTGAATGGATAGGCTAATCCACATTTCTAATGGTCACCTTCAGTTTTACTGAAGAGGGCCAGCAAAATTTCTTACTCCCTCCTCCCCCAGAAATACACAAGCAACTGTAGGGTGCCTTGTTGTTTCAGTCAATCCAGGTCCTGTTTACCCTTGACACATCCCTGGGTACATCTACAAGCATATCCTCTGTTGGAAGGCGAAAAACATTCAGCTTCCAAACATGGGCTTTCCTTTGCGAATGCATTTTTGTTCATTGTTTCTTTAAGCTGCCTGTGGCAGTGGGCTGCTGGGAAGGCTGAATGTACATGATGTGCTGGCAAGGGACCCCCAGAAAATTACTTGTTAAAATTCTGTCATCAAATTAAAGGGATGTTGGGATGGTTTCCTTGCTGTTGACAGAGTTTACCTGCTCTCTGGCTATTGCTAGAAAGGACTTATTCCTGGGATTCCTAAAAATAATTCTGAAGAGCGTGTTTGATTTACCATATAAAGCAGGAATAGAGCAGATTGAGCCAAATGACAGGTATTTAAAGACTAACAGTGGCTTGGCGGAAGACATCTTTCTGTTCCCTATTTGTATCTTCAGACTTTTTCTTTACTATCAATTTAGTCAGTATATTTTTCAGGAGGGGAACAACACACTTCCAGCAAAGTCCACATGAATACATTTGTTTGGCAAGTGCTGTTGCCTCACACCTTGTTTGAGAACACAAGTTTGGCTAAACGGAAAAACGAATGATTTTTCCCAGTCTCTAACTCCTGCTCTCCATGAGCAGGCACTGGTCCTGGTTCCTGGGTTTTATCATAGACAAAGGAGGGAATTTTTGTGATGGGCACTTATTAAAACATTGGTAGCCCCTCTCTGCCACATATCAGAGCAGGGACACTTAATACAGGGTCTGTCCTGTAAGAACCAGGAAATGGAGTGGAACATATAAATAGTCAAATAAATGGGGAAATATAGTTGCTTTTTTTGTTTAAATTTTCATTTTTAATTTTTATTTATTTTACCAGTTCCAATTAAGCTAGTCTTCAGATGTTAGGATATGAATAGTTGCTGGTAATACATTGAGACAGGCCACTTACATGGTATTCTATCTAATTCTGCAGATGCTTAGAGAGGAGCAAATTGGTGGGAAGTTGCACTCCTCCATGCAGAGCAGCAGCAAGCTCATTTATAAGGCTCCCATCCCCATAGTATTTAGGGCACCATATATAAAAAGAGCATATTTTGTTCCAAGATGACACATGCAATTCAGGGTATGGTTATTTCCTTACATTAGATTATTCTGTAAATAAGATTTTTGCAATTTCAGAAACAATTATACAGTTTTCAGTAGTAACTACTCCCAGAAAAGCACTATCTTCCACTGCACTGAGCCATGCAATTGTGATAGGTGAATATCAGACAGATGGAATGAGAAGCTGCATTTTTTAATCCTTCTGTAAAGTCTCTTTCCATAAAATAAATTGGGGAAAAGAGAAATAGAAAATCATGGCTTTTTCATTAGTTAAGTGATGATTTTGATTATATATTTCAAAATCTCCCTTAGCATCAATACTAGATCTTTCTCTGTTCTCATTACAATTGTGGGGGCATGGATCAGTGTTCATGTCGCACTCCCAGGCAGTTCCAACCTGGCCCAGGTTGGAAGCGAATAATCCCAACAGTGGACCAAATTCAGTTATGAATCCTGGTCACGTGCCACCTGAGGCACGTTGTGCATATGCTAAGAAGACTACAATTGTGCAACCAAGTCACACACTGAATTTCTATAAATATAAAAATGTTCAACAGTTTTGCTATAAGATTTTTAAAAAGTGCCTGTGCAGTTTTAGGGAAATTAGTAAATCAAACAAACCTTTGATTAAGTTAAACTACTTTAAGAGAGAGCAATACCCTTCATATGCTTTTAAGCTTGTAAATGCATTAATAACAAGAGTGCAAAATGATTACCACCAAGCACATGCAGGCACAAATAAAGCTGCTTTTGCAGCCCAATCCTGTAATTCATTCACATGTGAAACCTCCTGCTGAACTCAAAGGGAACTGCTTGGTCCTCGGCATTTTTAAGTATTGCTGCTGAGATCATATGTAGTTCCCATTTTTTAAGTTAAAAATAAAGTTTTTGTAGCTTCTTGACTGCCCTCATTCTGAAATTTCCTTCATTTAACTTCATTGGGCCCTTGTAGTTCTTACTTTGGTTTATAATTGGACAAATAACAGCCTCTCTATTTTTAAATATTTTCTCTACTTAACTTCAGCATTATTGGCTCACTGTAGCACCTTTTGAATCTGAAAACAGCAAGGTGGGATTACCAGCCTTAAAGTGAAATAAAGCATTAATCTCTGATTATGAATAATTAGGTACTAAAAATTATGCCATAATGCAAATGATGGGCTAGGAAGAATGGCAACATTAATCACACTTATGTGATTTTAAGGTCCATGCTCTTGCAACCTGCCAGAGATGGAAGTTAAATACTGTGCTTCTCTGGAAAACTGGGAATGCTGACTTTCAAGGGTTTTTTTTATTTGAGGGTTTTGTCTGCAGAGAGAGAGAGAGAGAGAGTGTGTGTGTGGGGTGGGGAGAGATGCATGGGCTGGACAAGGAAACAAAACCACCCTTTATCTGCTACATTTCAGAGAAAATAAGATAATGCACTAAAACTAAAGATAGATCTATTTAGTTACAGGTTCTAAAGGATGAAGGAATCATGACTTTAATTATAAAAAGAGGCCTACGTCTCCCTCCTGAGAAATTCAAAAGAGTTGTAATATGCTATTTTAGAGTTTCCTGCACTTGACCAGCTATGTTCCACATACCGCATGTCAATCAAAATGGCTAGAGCAGAGCATTTGAAGATCTCATTGAGATAGGGGGAGCGGAAAGCATGTCACTTTCTCAGGCTAGTGAAGTATATAGGTTCTCAGATAAAAATCCCATTGGGAATTGGAGTCTGGTTGCTCACACAGAAGTAACGTGCATCACTAAGAAAACAGGTCAGCATTGGCTGAGTTCCACTTCAGCAAAGCCTGCAGTGGTCAAAACCTTAGCACTGTCCTGCTCCACCATTTCTTCCAATAAATATTGGCTATCACTTGGTGGAGCAAGGTGGGAGCAAATTAATACCAGCTGCCCCAATATACATAAGAATAATCTTCAAATATTTTACTCAGTATTGTGTGTAAGTATTGTGCATTAAAATCAGATTTGAGGGTTGATTTAAGTTACAGTCTGCATTACTGTGAGTGAAGGAAGTCCATACAGTAGCTCTGAGCAATCAGAAGATGATAAAAACTACAAACTGAATGATGGCCCTGATTCTCCCCTCACATTTGCAACCCAAAATACAAAATGTTCTGAAATGTTAGAGAGACTGATTTGCCACAGCAATACACTAAGACCTGATGGAAGATACTAGTAATTAATATATGTTCAAAGCAGGAAGTTCTCCCTCAATTTCAACAGGAAGTTCTCTTGAAACAAACAAAACAAAACCAAACAAACAAGATAGCATGATAGCCCAGTACTCTCACCAATGCAAGTAAGTATCTTGCAAGCTTCTAAAATCCCTTACAACATGCAACTTAAAATATTAAAGATTAATTTTAAAAGTGCTCATAATAGTTCACTTTTAAAATTAAAACTATGTGCCTGTTTATAGGAACCTCATTTTTTAGATATAATAATCTGGCTATAGAAAACTTTCTTCTGGATAGGACAGAAGACAGCACATGATGGAATCAGAGGCTATTTCTGGAGTCAGGGATGAATGGTGTATTTAGAATTAAGCGCTCACTAACATTTCAACTCTTTATGCAGTTTATATATTTTAACTGAGCATATTCAAGTCACAGACACCAAATAAAAACTCACAAAAGAACCTGAAAAAGGTCTTAAGAAAATCTTATAACACAGTCTACTGGAGACTCTGTAGTGTTTATAGAAGATCGTAGACACAGACATTTCTTAGGAGACAGTTTACACCCACACATACACAGTAAGCGCACCTACTCTACACATGCAGGATTAATTGCACTTGGGGAGTATAATTCAAGAAGCGTTTATGCCAACAGTATTTTATGAATATAGCTGTCTTTCAGAGAGAATAAAAAAAGTCAAAGATTTTAGATTGAACATGCCTTAGCTGCCTTTGCTGTCTAGCAACAGCAGAAGAATGTTAATGTAATCATTAAAGAAAATACATTACATTAAGGACAAAACATATTTGCAATAAATATTTACCTAGATGTAGAGGGAAGTAAATGAGAAATAATTTAAATTTAGTTTGCCAAAACAACTCTGTAGTGTAAGAAAATGGACTGCATGTGATATGGACTCATTTTGGGTTTAAAATAGACTTCTTTGCAACTTTCATATCATAGATCATCACTACACAAGAGATACTGCTTTCCACCTGCAGTATCTGCCTTTGTGTTTTATCCTGTTTCAAGCAAGCAAACATTCCTAAACAGAATTTCCTAACAGAATGTTCTATCATTTAAACAAAGAATCAAAGGCTCCCTGATGGTTCAAATCAGCTATTGCTACAAAAGATACAGAATGCTGCAAATTATCTGAGAGGCAAAGTTAACTGTCAGGTCTGGCTTCATATGAAATAAACCTTCCTCCCCACTGCTGAGGTATATAAGTCATGTTATCACAGACAATGAGATGCTCAGATAAGGAGCCTGGTCTTAAACCTTTACCTCTGAACATGGAGGAGTACAAGTGAAAAGAAAGCCAAAACAAAGGTGGATCAGGAGGCAGACAGGACTGGGTAGTTTATGACACTCTCTATTGATTGTGTGTGTGTTATTTTGCTAAAACCAGATCTTGCTCTGCCTAAGAAGAATGATAAATACCTGACCAGAGCCGTGCAGTGTGTTGGAGTGTTAGCAGAGCAGCAGGAGTAGTTTAATGGGAAAAGGAGGAATATGGAGTTCTTGATTTTCCTCAGAGCCATACTGTGCATTTCAGTAGCCACCGATACCATAACCCTCCTTCTGGTCATCCCCACACCCACCAAAATACAGGCAGCCAGCATCTGGCAGGGCTTCTGGATGTGTCCAGAGACGGTCCCTTGCCTCCCACTCCCTATCCTGTTCTCATATAGCCACATATTCAGAAGTGGGCACTCCTTTGGGGCGTCCAAGCTCAGACCGTGGGGTCCGATTTTCAGAGCTGCTGAGCACCCACAGCTGCCCCCAGCTTCAGCCGGAACTGCAGGCACTCAGCACCCTGAAAAGCCAGGCTCTGGTGTTCCCCTCCGGCCCCGGGCCGGACACCCACCAGGAGCAATAGCCACTGGGCTGGGGGTGCCCTGCGCGCTCAGCTCTCCGCCCACCGGGGCTCAGGACGAAGCCTCAGCCCAGCTAGTTCCCCCGCCCAGAGAACAGATAGCTGGACAGGGGATAACCAAACGCCCGGGCACCAACCCGCGCCTGGAGCAGGATCTTGCTCTGGAGCAGCCGCCCAGAAGGGGCGAGGAGCTGCGCAGCCCCCAGGCCCAGGGAGAGGGCGCGGCCGCCGCGGGGCTCCTACCTTCCAGCACCGAGCAGAGTTTGTCCAGGGCCATCTTCCCTCCCGCGCAGAGCGGGAGCGGCACGTCCCTGCCGCTCCTGGCCCAGGACCGAGCGCCGGGGCGGCAGCGAGTCAGAGGCGAGGCATAGCCAGGTCCGCGCAGAGCCGGGGGCGCCTGAGCGCAGCGCCGGCCCCCGCTGCCGTCCGGCGGGGGAGCTGCCCGTGCGGGTTCAGGTCTCCCCCCTGGCCATGCCCGGTGACCCGGGCTCAGGGGAGCCGCCCCGCTAGGAGCGAGCTCAGCCAAACCCCTCCGCGCCTGGAGCCTTCGCTCCCGCCGCGCTCAGTCCCATCTAGCGGGGGGCGTGAGGGGGGTGCCGCGCCAGTCGCACGGGGTACCGGCCGGGGCGCGCTGCTCCCCCCGGGGCCGGCCGGCAGCCCGCAGCAGCTCGGCGGCTCCCAGCTCGGCTGCCGCTCACTGAAGCTCATTTAAGATGGATGGGGGGGGGGGGGGGTTTGCCGGAATGGGCCCCTTTTACCCATGGGCCCCCCCCCCCCCGCAGCCTCGCTAGGGGGGCCGCTCCCCTCAGAGCCCGCCCGGGCAGGGGGCGCCCCGCGCAGGGCAAGCGAGAGGCAGGCAGCGGGTGCGAGGGGCGGGAATGAAGCGCTAAGAGGACGGCGAGGGGAGACTCCCTGCGGGCCCGCCCCAGCCCCGTGGCGCGCACAGGTGCCGGTAGCCTGCCCGGCTCCCAGGGATTTCCCCTCCCCTGAGGAGGGCCGTGGGGAGCCCGGCAGCGGGCCGTGCCGTGCCTTAAACACACGGGGAGAGGAGAACGTGCTGTGCCTGCTGGGTCAGGCCGGTCCCCGCCGCCGGGGAGCCCGGGGTGAGGCGGGAGCCCGCTTTCCTCCCCACCCGCTGGCTGGGGTCCCCGCGAAGCCAAGTGCGGTGTCCGCTCAGGGTGGAGCAGGAGCCGCTCCCCGAAGCCCGGTAGCTGCAGAAAAGCCGCGTCAGCTGTTAGGGGAGGCAGCGTGTGGCGGGCTCGGCTGCTCGCCCCGCTCCATTGTGCTGCCTGCAGCGTCGGGGCCGAGAAGAGCCCAGCGCACGCTGCTGCCTGGCGGGGAGTGACAGCTAAACTAGAGCTATTACTTTACACGGAGTTAATAAAAAGGCGCGCTTGGCTGGCTGCCTCGCCCTCTCTCGGGTGACCCATCCCAGCGGGCCAGGGAAGGGGAGAAGAATCTCCGTCTCCTCAGACGACAAGGGATGCAGTGCGCTGGAAGGCACTTTCATGGAAGCAGGGAAATGATTAGGGCTCTCAGCTGAGCGGGGAAACCGCGAGTCGTAGAATCAAATCCTGGCCAGCAGAGAGACCTGACCGGTGTCCACAAACTCTGCTTTGTTTAGTGATCGCACTGAACGCGTTTGTCCATTTCAGGCGTGGAGGGCTGAGCATTTGTAAACAAATGATGGAGACATGCAATGGCACGTAGCGTGTCTCCCCTCCAGCCACACACACAGCTCGGAGGATGGGCACAGCTGTGAAGGGTTAGATTAGTAACAGGCTGGAAGTACTCTTCATATGCGCGCAAGTGCTTTCTCAGGTGAGCAGCTGGGCGGCACATGTAAATTCATTGAGTCTTTTTTTCTTCTTCTTCAAATGTCACAAGTGAAATGAATTGGGGTGTCTCCGCCTAGTTCATAGTGGACGTTTGCCTTCGTTCCAAAAGTACCCCACTGTTTGGTGTGCTCGACAACCATTTGGTCAGGATCCCCAAGTAGTGGAATAACAGGACTCTATCAGGTCACAGATATGTGGAGAACCTTGCCTCAGAATAGTTGCTAGTTACTGCAAGTTTTCTTTTGTTTTTATGAGCATATCATATTCTCCCGTTCCACCAGCATGACTGTTAGATTCTCACCTCAGAGGTTTCCCGCTATTGCTACTTGTCCCTGCAGATTTGCTACTATATTTTGTGACATATCAGACTAAAGGTGATAGGTCTATCACGTTTAAGATTAGCATCTGGTCCCGTTTAGACAAAACAAAAATAGCATTATCAATTCCTACAGACTGTTTTGGTTAGTATTTGCATCTTTTTTTTCCAGCAGCAGCCCATGCAGTAGTGTATAGTGTTGCAATTCTAAACTTCAAAGTAGTCAATAGCACCCTACCATTGGTCCCTTCCTGCATTTCACCTGTCCGTGTTCCAGTACTTTATGCATCAATTTGGAACTGACTTCAGAGCTAATAAGTCTAGCAAACTGCTTGTAAATTAGATGGACACTTGCAACTGTTGTATTTTACATATATTTTGTACATATTCACTAGATACACAAACATAATAGATTCAAATCTTAAAATGTTCTTTTGTTTTTTGCTGATTTTTCAGTTGATTTAATGTTTTATTAGAAGGTCAGCAGCCCCTGTTATAAAAGGTCAGAGCCTTCCTTTAGCTTTTCAGATAAATGTTTCAATATGTTTTAGTCAACCTGATACTGCCAGTTATAGCTAGTTAAGCAGGAAGGGCTGGAACAGTAAATGAGCGGTAGAAAAGTCAGGAATAATACAGAAGTGCTTACAAAGTGGTGGCAGTGCAGTAGGTGGCACTCTTCCCTCTGATCAGTATCGCTCCCCTGTCCAGCACAGAGGTGAGGGTCACTGTATTACTGGAGGGGCCATCTGATGAGACTTAAAACTATAACCCTGACGGTTTCTGGTCATTAAAGATTCCATAGCAATGTTATGTGAATAGGGTTGTTAAACTTGGTGCACTGACCAAATTTCAAATCACATACTGATACTTTGCTTACTCAAAATTTCCTTGCAATTTCAAAGCGATATATTAATTGCAGTACAGGATAAGCAGTGGTACCAATTGGATGGGTTGGGGGGAATGCTCCCCCTGCAAATTTTTTGCACTTGCTCAAAGTTCCATAGGTGGCAGAGCCAAAGGGGCCATAGCCCAACCACTTTAAAGCAGTGGCAACAAATATCTGAATTGGCACCACTGGTCAAAATTGGTGTGCAGTTTTTTCTATTCATTATTTAATAGCTGTTGCATTTCAGCAGTGGGTGAATTGATTCCTACATATCCATCTTATGCACATATTTTATAGTAGTAGCGTGAGACTAAGTTCTACAGTGCAAAGTCACTGTAAAACTGGCCCCTTCTTATTCAGCAGATGTCTTCTCTGCATGTCTGCTGACTTTAGTGACAAAAAGTATTTACCATGTTAACCTTGTAGAATTCACACAGGTACAAGAGAATATGGATTCTATTCCTGTTTGTGCATTAACAATATTTTTATGCAATTTACAACCACAGATCTAAAATCTGACTATCCCATTGAACAGGTCTAAGTGAGCCAGGATTTTGTGGGATTGCATTGATGTAACTTCAGCAATGGGTTGCACTAGGGTGACCAGATGTCCCGATTTTATAGGGAAGTTCCGATTTTGTGGGCTTTTTCTTATATAGGCACCTATTCGCCCCCACCGTCTGTCCTGATTTTTTACACTTGCTATCTGGTCACCCTAGGTTGCACAGATATAACTGAAAGCAAAATTTGGCTTGCAGCATCTTTATTACTGGTGATGATGCACAAGAAGTAAAGAAACCATCTTGATTCTTAATCTGTTTGAGTTTGTACTTAGGAAAACATCTATTTATTTGTCAGCTGTCCTGCAATAGCTAGTGATGAGAAAAAACACAACAAAGATCCCAGGCTTTAAGTAGCCAAACCTAGATCTGTGAAGCACAGACTCTACTGTGGCCAACTCAATGCAAATCTGAACTTGTTTTTGGCACTACAATAATGGATACTATAGGAATATTTAAACTAGACCGAGTAAACTTGATCTAGAAGTCAAAGAGACAAACATGACACCCCCCCCCGCATGATGCCACTTTATAGAATTATTACAGAAGTGTACTTTAGTAGTGAATTTGTTCAACTTCTCATCCTATGATTAAAGGTGATATTCATGTGCAATGTACTACAGCTGGATTCTGCAAACACTATTGGAGTTAGTGGAACTACTCATGTTTGTGAAGTTAAGCATGGGCAGAAGCATTTGCAGGATCAGAGACTAATGGAACAGTTGCAGCAGCTGCTGAGCTATAATAAAAGGCTGTTTTACTTTGCGTTATAACTGATTTGGTGCCTCCTCTCTTCCAAATGCCTCTGCCCTGAAATCGCCAGGAGAAGTCCTCTGTTTCAAATTTGGGTGGTAGTGGTAGTGTTCTGCTTTGTTTTTGTTGTAATAGTGTTTGAAACAATGTCAGAGGCATGCTGAGTAGCAGATGGGTGCCTGTTTGTTATAAATCACCAATATTCTATAGCCAGTGAACAATTTTTGACCACATTTGAAGTGCTTAGGATATTCTGTTTTTTATGCTAGGCACATACAAAAATAGGTGTTAATCAGAGAGTTGGAAACTTGTTTAGTGATGCAGAACTATTTTGTTGTCTGGTCTTGTCTGACAGACTGTAAGTGGCTTGTTTGAAAGTTCTTAGTGAGATACAGCCCCCAAATATGAGATGTTGGAAAACACAAGGGCCTCAATCTGCTATCATAATGTAAACATATTTAATGTCATGTTGAAAAAGTTATTCAGTGCAGAGTGTGGAACATCACAATTTAGCCAACTTCCTAAGTGTCTCAGAGGACTCTGGCAATCCTTAGAAAATTTGCCAGGCAGTTGGCTGAGCTGCAGTGCCCCCACATGCATAGTCTCTGTCACATAAAGCTTTACAGGATCATTGCTGCTTGCCTGCATACACGTAGCCAGAACTGTGCCTGAGAACAAAGAAACATTGAGACTTCAGGACAGGTTGATCTCATTAGCGACCAAGAATCCCTTACTTTCTATTTTACGTTGGTTGAGCCGAGTCCATCCTTCTTTATGGTTAAATGTCGTCCACAGAAAGATATACTTTTCCAGGTCTGAAGGCAATCATTCCCCTCTCCTCAGTAGAATTTCATGTGTCACTGATTACACATGTGCCTTAGGCACAGAATGAGCCCTGCTCCTCCTCGGGCCAGCTCATGAAATTTGGGCAAAAATGTAGAAACAAAGATTAGTGTATGGGATCATGTATACTTGGCATCATACTTTTGAGAGATCTACAGGTATTTATAAATCCACGTATAAAACTAATCATTGTGGTTACAATTTTCATGTCACTTTAAAAATATTATTAGTCCAGCATCTTCTCTAAATTTATAGCCCCAATGAGAAAAACATGATGTGGAGAAGAATGGAGGATGGCAGTGGTATAGTCAGTGAACCACTATTGTGGCTTTTCCCAATTTAAGATGTCTTGTAGCTGTAGATCTCTTTAAACCATTATTAAAAAAGTCTTTATCCAAAAATAAAACCACCTAAAGGGAAAATGGGGCAGCAGGCACATTTCGTTGTTGGGGAGAAATTAACTGTGCAGTTGCATTCTGGGAGATGAGAACAATGAAGACTGATATTTATTTCAACAACCATTCGTCAGCTGGCTAGTTGACTGTTTCTGCATAGGTGAGATTTTAGATTGAAGAAGCCTCCAACTAGCATTGTTTACCATGGTTGTGTGCCGTGGGTGTGTTCTGAAAGTTTATAAACTTTAGAACAAGTTCTCACCACCCAATTACTGTGAACAGCACTTGGAAATACACGGTCTAATTACAGTTGCAACCTTGATCTTACTGTTAGTGATGGCAATCTTGCTGAAAATTTTTGTTTTTGACACCTGCAGTATGGAAAGCCTAAGTAAGGTAATAAACATCTTATTGACTAACAGAAGTATTGGGAGCATAAGCTTTCGTGGGTAAGAACCTCACTTCTTCAGATGCAAGTCATTCTTGCATCTGAAGAAGTGAGGTTCTTACCCACGAAAGCTTATGCTCCCAATACTTCTGTTAGTCTTAAAGGTGCCACAGGACCCTCTGTTGCTTTTTACAGATTCAGACTAACACGGCTACCCCTCTGATACTAAACATCTTATTGTAACTTAATGTTTAACAATAAAGCAGTATTTAATGCTTATGATATGTAATGCTTACAATGTATTGTTCATTATCATTATAGGGAAAGCTGCGTGTTGCAACTAGAATCTGTTGCATAATAAAGCTTTTATAAGAAAAGCTTCTAGTCTGTTTATAAATAAAAATTTAAAAACATAATCTGAGTATAAACTGATGCAATGTTGGATTATTGAGTGTGCAAAATATCCTGAAACAAAATCTAAGAGAGGCATAAAACTGACTCATTCAACGCATTGAGATGTTCACTAAGAAACTGACCAGTACATGTGGGAGATATCCGATTACTTTATATATACACACATACACAAGTAGCTGGTACCAGTGAAAGCTTCACAGATTGGTAGAAGTGTATCATGGATGGTTCTCCTCTTATATGAGAGCTCATTTTTAAGTCTCATGACAGTGACAGAATTAAATTATTCTAACCATGATTTACGATGGACATAATCAGTTTAATTTACCAGCCCTGTTTTCCTCTTCTGATCCTCTACTAACAGCTCAATGTTGACAGGTGAATATAGTATCAGAGATTAATGGGGGACAACAGGTTATGGGGCAGTGATCACTCACACAGTGAAACAGACCAACAAGGCTATAATATAAAGATAGCACCAACAATAATATTTGTTTGCACTTAAGCAACAAACATGCTTGATTTAATAAACATTTATTATGAATGCACATTAACAGATTTAAATACACAGAGAATCATGTAAATGCAAACCATTTTAAGAACAAAGGAAAACTGTATTACATAAAACAAAAGCATGATGGTTCTCAGGGAATATGTATTACCATTGCTGCAGTGTAATCTGAATGATGGAAAGCTATTGACATTTTGAATATACAGAACTGAGTTTCTCTTCACACATAATCACTACTCTCTTCCGACAGAATGTGGGGACAGTAGCATAACATGCTCTCATGTAAGAAGTTTACATCAAGGACTTTATATGAACCATAGAATACCTCAGCCCTTAATCATCAATGGCCTTTGGGATGGAAACAGGCAGGCCAAACATAGGAATCAACCCCAGTCTCCTTTACAGGTTTTTCTTTAAGCTTTTCCCCAAGAAAATCAAATTCCATTCATAATTTTGATGGCCATTTGTTTTCATAATTAAATGTAAGTATAGTCACATTGATATGCATCAATACTCAAGCAAAATTCTTCTGATCCCATCCATTCTTGGAAGGCATAATTTTTACATATTTTGGATTATGATAATTAATTTCAGTATAAACTTAGATTTTATTTATTTTTTTAAATTTGAATGCTTCATGCCTAGAACTAATATACATCAACAGTACAGATGTCCAATGATTGGTTATTTGGCTATTAGCTTTGTAGATTTATTTCAGTCATTCAGTAAATAAATTCTCTAACTATTGCATGTAAGTACTAAAACAAAGGAAAAAAAGATCTAGACACTTTAGATCAAACACCCCAAGAGTACAGTTATAGTAATTGATGTAAAATGTCTCATCTGAAAATCTGCATTAGGTTCATTTACAGAAATATAATTTATATTGCAGAAATGTATAAATGACAAGACCAACTCAACTGGCACTAAAGGATTCTTCTCACTGAAATACTAACTTCATTTACATGTGACTTCTTTTCCATCAAATGTTGTACTGGAAGAAGTGGCAGTATGTAAACATTGGAACACATGCAATATGATCCCTTACTAAGAAAAATAAATTGACAGCGTTGCTAAATAAAGGCCAATAACTGCCAGTATATACAAACTGTTTACTGAAAGCTCATATTGAGACATTCAGGTCTGATTTTAGTGCTTTTCAAATAAATACCAAAGAATGCAACATTTACAAATAACACACTAACAATACCCCACCTCCCCCGATCTCCTTTACAAATTGGAATTTTGTGTTTTGATTAAGCAAATGAATAGCAGCTTCTTCATAGATCTTAAGGCATGTTACATAGCATCAAAATGGAACCGATGGGCTTCTTGTCGTTTCTCTCTGTCATCTGCTTTCTGAAAAATAAACCATAACACTTTACAGAATACAAGAGACAGTATAGCACATACCTTGCATTCTAATAGAAAATTAGTTGTCAAATGCCACAGAATGGCTGTTTTTTCAACTCGGTCATTCAACAGAAGACAAAAAGCTAACTAACTGCCTCAACAATTAATACTTAATAGGTGTCAGTTTATAATAGCAATAATCTGCTCAAAATTGGCTGCTGCCGTTAAATGACGAGATGTTTTAGTATTAATCACCCAATGCTTTGGGTTATTCTAATGAATGTTTTTTTCAAGGATTATTGCTTAAGTAGTTAAATGAAAAATGCTTCTTAGTGCGCTTTTATGTCATCTGCATTGTAAAAGAAGATAAATATGATGAATGGTGAATTGGCTCTGAAGCAACCATACATGGTTCCAACTCAGTTGTAATTTAAGAACTAGATTTTCTTAAAATTACTGTTAACAGAACCAAAATTGAAAAATTTGGCAAAAGGGACAGTAAGATTGTAGCAATTCAACCAATACTACATTAAGAACTGCAGATGAAAAATTGGGGTTCCACTTAGTTTGTGGGCATATACATGTGTATAAACAGTGAACAACTGGGAAGATAAATAAATTTCTTTCCTTATTTGGGTGCTACACATGCAGATCTGTCAAAACAACAGTGTTACTGACATGTGTGTGTTTGGATAAACAAGGAGAGTATTCAGCTTGTACCTGTATCTGTATGGTCTTTAGTTAAATGTAGTAATTTTCCATGTATTTTATTTCCTCTCTCCAGTCCAGAATATCTTGCCTATGAACTTCTTTCCAGAGTTTACTAATGTTGGATGAACTTTATTGGGAACTGAGATTAGCCTCATGTGAGAAATAAACTGTTTGTCTGCAGCTACAGAGTCCTAACAGCATTTCTAATATATACATGAGCAAGCAATGAATCGCTCTGTCAATTTATCTGACTTGCACAATTCTTCTTGCTTGCTACTTGCGGCTAATACTTTTTTATTTTTATTTTATTTTTTAAGAGTGAGTAAAATATTGTTATTGTTTGTCACCATCATGATATAGGCATGTGCCTGAGCTGGTAACTTTTCACAACAATTTTACTAGGTATCTATGCTATATCTACCTCATTTCTATAATGAAAGCTAGGTTGTGGGAAACATGATACCACCTGCTTTGGCTCCATTCCAAAGATTTCCTTGTTAGAGACCCCCAAGTGTACAATGGGGCACCCTGTTGGGTTGTGTTCTACTGGATTTTGCTGTTTTAGTCTTCTGTGACGGGCTTACAGTTCTCAGTGTAGTTAAAGCCCCCCCCCACACACACACTTTAAAAACAATTTCCATTCAGTTGTGTTCTCTCTTTCAGGCATTCTGAAAGTGTTAAAGACGATTTCTGAATTGACAATAATAATACTAATAGTTAACTTTTAAAGTGCTGTCTATGTAAACTGATTAACCATCACATTATTCCTATGTGGTATCATGATCACTATACAGATGGGGAAACCAAATCAGAGTGTCTGAGTGATTTGCTCAAAGGTCACACAGCAGGGCAAAGGGAGGATTAGAACTCAGGAGTTCCAGGATCCTTGCTCATCTGACATCTATCTGAATGTTTAACTGGCCTTTTAGTTCACAAACAATGCCAGGCATACCAAGTCAAAAATGCAGTAATTTTATTTGACAGCTGTAATTATGGTATGCTAGGTAGTAGCACTTATTGGCCTTCCTGACAGTTGAATATTATTGTGAACTGAGAGTGGTTAAGAAAAATGGGAACACTTTTCTTTTGTGACATGAAAGAACCCTCTCAAAATGCTTCTTCAAATCAATGAATTTCTATATGCTGTAGTGTATTTCAGCTATATTCAACAAAACAGCCAATATGTCCATGATAAAATCACACACAGTCTTAAATGTTAATGTTAGTCAGTGAGGATACAAAATGACAAGGAATGTTTTCCTTTTCTCTGAACTACCAGCGGAACTGAAGAAGGGTAAGCTGGGGGTTTACATTTAGTTTTATTTCCAGACTCATATTATTCCTTTAAACTCTGATCAAAGGCTGAGAGTGCAAGATATCCAAGATATTCATCCTGGATATGAACTAGGGTGACCAGGTGTCCCGATTTTCAGAGCTGTGTCTTATATAGGCGCGTATTACCCCCGACCCCTGTCCTGATTTTTCACACTTGCTGTCTGGTCACCCTAATATGAACTGAAAATTTTCCATTTAGTTATGAATTATGGTTTTCCCTGAACTATCAACACTTACCAGTTATTGCCAAATTTCCATTTTTATGACTCAGAATTAAAACTAAATACCAAATATTTGTTTCTAAGGTTTCAATAAATCCTAAATTATCCTAATTTTGTGGATAATAATAAAGTCTGATACCTTTCAGGCATGAGAGGATTATTATAGATTGATTAATTTAGTGATACCCCCCCCCAAAAAAACTTTTCAAACTGAAAAACACTATTCAAAACAACACAGCATAGTGCATATATTAAAATATTAGTAAGTTTAAAGTATTGTAAAGATACATCTAGAAAATCATTTCCACTTAATTAAGCTTACCTTTTCTTGCCAGTGCAATATGCCAATTATTGCTAAGATAAAAACGCAGACACCAATTAGGGCTATAGCTGTGAGCAGCACAATGTTACTTGGGGTCAGGTACAGCTTGGCACTCCAGCTACAGAGAAGAGGAAAAGCAAAGGAAACCTCAGTAACTCTTCATTAGGAAAAAGAGTAGATTCAATAGAGATTATGTTTACAAAAATATAAAGGTAGTAAGGTGACCATGACTTGCTCTTCAAAAGCCAGGGGCTTTACTGAAAGACCTCCCCATATAATGTTTACCTACAAATATAGGGTTTAATATCATTGCCATTTCCAAGTAATGCCATCTCTAAGCTTAGTTTCTATTGAACTATTCACAAAAGTACTATGGTTAGCCTCAGGGACTGACTTTTTCATTAAGGCACTCCTTAATGTGGCACTCCTTTTGCAGTGGGCATGGAAGGGAGCAAAATAAAATGCACAGGATAAGCCTCCAAAAAACCGTGCCTGAGACTTAGGTGAAGGGAAAAAGAGCAGAGAAACAGTCCACCTGGCATGCTGCCTCTTTTGCCAAGAAAGCCCCTTTGCTGCAACACAGTACTGCAGGGGACATGGGGAGCAGTCATTGTACATTTCCATCAGTCATCTGCATATCTACACTGTTCAGAAATTAATGCTGCATTAAGTTCCTCTCTGTGCCTGCATAAGCCTCAGAACCCACTGTGCAGGCATGGCAAGGACAGCCAATGACAGCTGTGCTTCCAGGGAAAAAGAGAGGCCAGGCAGCATCGTGGAGAGTCACCACACTGTAGAGTAGTGCTTCATTTCCTTGTAGATAGAGAAATGGGGGTTCCATAGGGTACAGATGCCTTGCTTCCTGTCTCCTCCACAAAAACCCTGCATTTGGAGGGGAAATGTATAAAAAAGTCTGCCTGACAAACTTTGTGGAGTTTCCTGAGTGCTCTAGGTTTTACTCCATCAGGAAATAATGTGGCCTTAAATCAGGTTATAACAGGGCATTTCTATGAGATACAGAGATAGCAACAATTTCAGTATTTGTGACAAACGTCTTTGCACATCCCATACTATTAGAGTGCATTGAGAGACAAAGTGACTTAGTCTCTCTAATCTGTTTTATTCCACTTTTTTGTGCTTGGGTATTCATAACAACTGATTTTAAAACATGTAGTAGATACCTTATGCAGAGTACACTACAGACTATAATAGTGGAAAGATTTTTCACATCAGAATAATTTTTACTGTTGATAATAAAGGAGTTTAGGATCCAGAAAGCGTACTCCTGAGCTGTAGCATATTTCTGAGCCATTAAAGACTATGTTCAAAAATATAGTTTTATTGGTTTCATATACATCAGATGTGCCAGTGTGATATGGTGTTTTATGAAAACCAGCCCTATTAATCCTAGGGAGTTAATAAACAAGATGTCAATACAGTCACATAAGGCTGTAAGACAACTATAGCCAATCAAATGTCATCTCATTCTTTCCTTGAAGTACAAATTGTTTGATATTGATTTTACTTAAGTATTTCAGCAAAATTAGCTGCAAGTGCCTCATTTGTGGTGATGAGATATAATGTTTTCAACCTGCAAACATAAAAATGTTAGCATTTTAGAGAACTGACATATTAGGCACAATCTACAGAATTTCTGTAAAAACAGATGGATTCACAAGGAACTGCATCCCTCCCTATCCTGCAGCTCTCCAACACCTTCCCTTTAAGGGACAATTTATCAGCCTCCCTGATGCCTTTTTCTGACTTTGTCTATGGGAGGGGTGATCTGGGCTTGCAATGTAAAGTCCATGTCTGCAGTACGCTTAGCTTAAGTAGTTCATTTCCTGCATGTCCAAATATTAACAGAAAACCCTCTGAGGTATAGCTCCTTGCATCCAAAAATCTCAAGGCACTTTACAGCCATTTATTTAGCCTCATGCCTTTTTTACCTACGAACTGAGGCACAGATTTGTTAAGTTTTTGTAACTTTAACTAATACTTGGATCTTTTTAAAATATTTAAGTTATTTTGAAGAAAGATACATTCAAATTTGTCATATTTTCAAATAGGAATAATCCACCTTTAAAGCTCACATCATTTTAAACATTCAGCTCAAACTTTGTGACCAAATAAGACTCTGCCATTCAGGACTCACTTCCTAGTTCCTGCTTCAAACTCCAGTGGCAAAATCTTGTAACGTACATATTACTGCCTACCTCTTATTACATATGTTTAAAAATACAGCATTTTTTGTTTCTTTTAAATATTACATGATTGTTGCATGTAGTAGTTCTGAGCATATCTTATTTTTTTAAGTGACTTGCTCAAAGGCATATAGTCAGTCAGTGCCAAAACTGGGATTATAATCCAGGCGTCTTGACTCCTCGTCCCCTGCTTTAACCTAGACATACAGTCTCTATGTAACAAATACTGCATTAAGAATCAAAGGCAACTTTTTCTCTCTCATGTTTAGAGAACTGTTGTGTTTTCATTTAAAAGTTTAAAGTTAAGATTCTTCTAACAAGCAGCAATTAAATTTGGATTAAATCAAAATTTATTGACTAATGAGGTCAGTCTCTGTAGTCAATAAATCTTGAAATAGACTGAAAAATGAAATCAACGTGTATTTTATTTATAAATAGATTTGGAGAAAATATTCCTTCAGAAACACAAGGAGGGAAATAAAAGTGCCTAAGAGGTTGGTTGTAGCTGAAAGTGGTACACTAGAATCTATAAAAATATCAATGGCAGTGAGAGTGCATAGAAAATTAATTATTGCTAATTTGAAGAACAGTACACTTGCATTACTTGCACAGTACACTTTGTCAATGAGATTTTATTTTTAAACAGGATTCCTAATATGTTTACAGTTTTTGTATTTGGAGATGCGTGCATGTATTTTTGGCATGGGTGACTAAGTGCTGGTCACAGCCCCAGTTCAGCAAAGTACTTAAGAATGTGTCAAATTTTAAGCATGTCAATAGATTAATACATTTTAAGGCTGGAAAAGATTGTATCAATCATCATCTAATCTGACTTCATGCGTAACATAGTCCATAGAATTTCACCCAGTAATTCCTGCATCAATTTCTGTTTGCACTAGAGTGTAATAATCTTTTAGAAAAATATTTAAGTATACAGTAAGGCAGTCTGTCTTTCTAAAGAGTAATGGTCTGTCCCACTGAGAAGTTAGGGGCTTTATGTAGAAATCACTGGGGAAGTTCTATCACCTATGTTATACAGGCGGTAATGGCCCCGTCTGGCTTTAAATATCTATGAATCCTTCCAGATCTTCTACTACAGGACTACTTGCATGCTTAAACTTAGACAAGTGCTTAAGTACCTTGCCGAACTGAGGTCTATTTGCATAAATTGCTCAATATTCTCCCATTTGGAGTATTAAAATGAGCACCTGTGTAAGTCTACATAGAGAGATGAATTGAGTTGCCCAAAGTCACCAGCAGGGCAATGCCAGAGCTGGTAATGAAACTCAGCTCTTCTGAGTCCCAGTCCAGTGATCTATTACGTCCCATTGAACTGAGCAAAGAAGCAAGTAATTTACCTGACTTCTTATTCTGGCATCATTTGTAGGCTAGCCAGTAAGAATCAACCAATTTTAAAATAGCTTCTAAAGCAGTTTATAAAATTAAGGAGAGGGCCAAATAGATCATAGGGTTATTCTTGAAGAAACCCCATGGTCCAGTTACACATTTTATTCAAAAGGCAAAGTGCCTTTTATATAGTTTATATAATAGATTGGGTTCCCTGACCACTCAATTAAAAATTTAAGTCAGTCAAATCTGCTAATATACAATGAATATTTGGTATCCTACAGATGATAATCTATTGCATAGAAGTATAGATAGAAAGAAAAATGGATCTTTTAATACTTGAAGTACACATAGGCCTAATGCCACTCACCCCATCCAAACACCCAGAACTAAGGGGAGGTTCAGATCCAGAGCTGAACATATGGCTCATGCCTATCTCAGATTTGAACTCTTGGGGTGAGGGGACTTCAACCTATTTTTAATGCTAGGAATGGAGCACATGTAAGGCCAAATTTCCAAAACAGGGTACAACTGGTGGACCTACCCAAGACATGCACACACCCACTGTGGCTCAAAAAAAAAAAAAAAAGTACAACTGTGGGTGTAAACAAACAAATGTGGTAATAGGGTAGCTAGACTGTCAATTCCGGCACCTGCAGTGGGCCTGTTTGTGGTGCACACGTGGGGTTTTGCAAGTGCACAGATTTAACTTTGAAGTCTTATGAGGATGATTACGTATCAGTCAGCACTGTTCTATATTTCACTGCTGATTAATGCAGCTACTCTGGAAGTGAGGGTGACTCCTGAGTAGCAACCTTTCCCTCCAGGATTTGACCCCGTCTGTTCTCAATTCATTGTGCTTAGCTCTGAAATTTTGGCCCTTAAAAATGTTTTGTCTTTAAGAGACAGGGAAGGGAGCTTTTATTATGGAGAAGGATTAGGGAGAAGAGTCTGATGACAAGGGTCAAATTTGGCAGAAAAAGGGGATGTTAAGCTCCACTCACAATTGCAGAATAGCTGGATGTTTCAGCTAAATTGATCATCAGTGAAATAGTAAAGTGTAAACCTATAAATCTTCATTAGGATTCAAAGTTAAAACCCCATTGAGATGAATTAAGCAGGTCTCTCTAAAGTGGTACTGTTCAGTTTGGCTGGCTGCAGACTTGAGAGAACAGACCATTTTGTCCTGATAATTTGTATATTTGAAGAGAATAGAGGATTCATTCCTTAGGCAAGTTCTTCCTATTTTATTATGTTACTGAAGGAAAGAATCAATTCTGTCAATAGAAGAATGGATTAATTTCCTTAATGCCTGTTTATCGTTGGAAAAGGCTATTCACAGAGAACGAGGATTTACTGGGACTTTTGAGAAAATGTGGAAGTATTGCTTGGGGATTTAAGGAATCTGAAAAGGACTTAAATACAAATAGGGATTGCACCCGTATACTTCTCTAGGATGTAGAAAGAAGAATTGATTTTTTTTTAAAGGGGTTTCTTTCCCGTTTAGGAATATCAGGTGTGTATAGTCTAGTCTTCCCTTATTCCTTGATGTGTCAGAGCAGCTGCATTGTGTTCACTCCCACCTTAAGTGAAAGCAAAAGTACAGAGGGATGCGCTTGAATCTGTATGTTTAAATCTGTAATAAACACTTCTTTTCTCCAAAATGTCAGTTACTGAAGTTATATAAGAAAGTTTTAAACAGCCTGACTAAAAGCCTCTTCCCCTCAACTGCTCATCTTCTCCTCTCTTGACGCATGACATCATTTCACTCATTTTTCCCATCACCAAAACCTGCAGTCATGGGGTGTGACGGGAGCTCAAGAAGACATTCCCAAGCTGTCTTTACTCTAGCTATCTCAGATCCCAGAGCAGTTAAATCCACACAGAATCCTGGTTAATTACTCGTAGGGCTAGTCTGCACTAAAGCACATGCTGGTGCAGCTTCAGTGCTTTGGGACATCAGGTAGCTAGATTAAAGCTAGCTCAGGTATGTCAACTTGAGCTGCAATCATGCCCATTAAATGCAATCTAGACATAATCTTAGGAAATGTCTATGTGTAGTGAAAGTTTTCAATATGTATATTTCTCCTGTTTTCACGTAATCTCCAATTTTGGGTTCCGCCTATTGTCATTCTACAGTGTCCGTATCTGCATGTGTTTCCTCTATGAGAAAACTAAACCCAGTAATTTGAAAACAAGAGGATTTAGAGAGATTTCTGTACAGGGGTACTTTTCAAATACATAAGGCTAGAACATTAAATCTTAAGGCTGATGTAATTCTTGTGCTTAATCGCTAACGCAACATAGTTTATATAAAAGTGATGTCACGTCTCATCTCTTCTCATATTTGATTCTACAGTAAAGGTATAATGCTTAAATTGTGATATAAGAATAATTTCATTATATATAAAATTGACTTCACTGCAAGATCAAGCAGAAGAGAAAGCAAGAATGTGACTAATAAAGTCTTTATTATGACTAGGGGTCTACCAAATTCACAGCCGTGAAAATCACATCACGGAACGTGAAATCTGGTCTCTGGCTGCCCAGCTCTGAAGGCAGAGTGGAGAACAGCTGTTGCTGGCCGGGTGCCCAGCTCTGAAGGCAGCGCTGTGGCCAGCAGCAGCGGAGAAGTAAGGGTGGCATGATATGGCCACCAGCAGCTGCTGTTCTCCGCTCTTCAATACTGCTGCTGCTGCTGGCGGCATTGCTGCTTGCAGAGCTGGGCACCCGGGCAGCAGCCGCAGATTTCCCGCCGCTAAGCTTCAGGCAGTGCCACAGTCAGCAGCAGCAGCAGCGGAGAAGTAAGGATGCCAATACCGCAACCCCCTAATAGGCTTGCGACCTCTTTTTGGGTCAGGGCCCCAGTCTGAGAAACGCTGTGGAGAAATCACACATTTTTTATGGGTTGGTCACGGTATAAATAGCAAATTTCATGGATGTGTTACACGTCTGCGAAATGTGCTATTTATGCCATGATCAATCTGCGAAAAATGTGTGATTTCTCCGCGATTTAAGTAGACCCCTAATTATGACAGATATATTCAATAACAGCAAAAGTAGCACAGAAAAGTGCTGGCTAAGTCCATATTTTTGGTATAAATGTTTTTATTCTAAATTTATTTCAGTATGAAAGTCCTCCTTCAAGGAACCCTCTGACCCCTAGCTACAGGAAAATACACATATCCATGGCAACACACACCATAGGTTGAAAGGCTGAACAGAAACCTTTGTATCTAACTGGACGCACTGACTGTATATCTGATGAAACCAAAAAAGTCTATTTTTCCCATGACCATGCTTTCTATTTGGTCAAAAAGCAAGTTGGCAGGTATGTTTTCATTTATAGAAATATACTTAATGGATGCTCACTGTAAATATATAAAATGTTTATGCAAATACCTGTATGTTCAATAATTTAAAGAGAAAATACTAATATTACCATAGTGTGAAATGCACAATATATTTTAAATATGACTGTCTTGATCCGCAGAAAGAAATAAAGCTGCATGCTTATTTACAAGACTCTCTCATACAGATGAGGGAATATGTACACATATTCCACAAAAACATGTATACATATTCTCTCTCCATCCGCTTCCTCCCCCACAATTTAGCAATGGTCATGAATGAACACATCTATAATATACCAAGTATGACACACTGACAATATCCTGTAATAGCCTGAACAAACTTTATGGAATTAAGATAAAGTATATTGAATTAAGTTAAACCTGACTGAACTAGGGTCAATACTTTGGGGTACATTGTATAAAAAATGCAATTGTGTGTTATTGGGGCATTGTATGTACCTTCTCTACTAGGGAAGGGGGGATGCTAATGTTCTTCCTCCATTATCAACTCTTTGAAGCCACTCACCTGGAGAGATTTGCACATACTAGTTCAAACTGGAATCTCCAGGGACCAGACAAAGCAAGGGTTTTTGGACAAATAGCCTGGTTTTAAATTGGCTCAGGGTCTTCTACCTGACACAGCAAATGGACAGGATCCCTGGTCCATGGAGGGCTCCAATCCTTTGGGGAGGGTTGGAAGGACAGGGCCTCCTGAGGCCTCATAAGACTGAGTGCTTGTTCTGAGATGAAGCTGTGATTAACTTGTAACCACAAAGAATCCCCCTTACATGGGGTTTGAAGGACTGTTCCTGCCAGAATCCATGTTAGGATTGCGGTGAACTCTGGTAAGCTTATTAGCACGCATATAGGTTCTTTTATTGTTTTCAGTGTGGAATGCTTTTTACCTTAAGAATAAAGTAGGCTTGCATAGGAAGTGTTGTATGGTGCTTTATAACTGTAACAATTACACCTATCAGTCTCTGCAGAGAAAGCAGACAGGCATACCTGGGCAGCCTGTCTCTGCTGGGAATGACACAGTGAAGGCAGGGAATGGTGCAGCCTGGAAATAGCATGGTCAGAAGGGAGAGAGAAACGTGTCTCCACCCAAGAGAGATGACAGCTGGAGTGTCTGGAAACTAGAGTGGCTGCTCTTGATGGACAATTAGGGGGGGGAACACAGTTGCTATTGCCCTGAACGGACACACCAAGTTCTGAATATGCTAATCTGCTCTTCAGATAATCAAATGTAACTAGCTACACATGAAAAGAAAAGACCTTTTCTGTTAGCATTTTTATTAATTATTCCACCATCATTCATTCATATTCCATGACACACAATTACAGTTCTGCATCCATAGTATCATTTGCAAAATCTACTTCAAACAATGATACTACCTTCGAGGAACGTTGTGTGGATATGGAATGACTATAAGTTGGGAGTTCGGGATGATAGCTGTCCATTCCTGTTTTCTTTCGGACTGAAAAAAGAAATGAAGGTGTGTCCACTTCTTACAAATTAATACAAATTTTAAATATACTGAACTTTTCTGATTAATGTTATACAAGAAAAAAAAAAAAGCTCAAAGCATTAATTTTCCAGGAGACAGGAAAGAATAGTGATAATTCTCTAACATTAATATAAAGATTTTTTTATACTGAAAGATCCCAAAGCAATTTACAAACTGAATAAAAACAATATATAAGGATCACTTCATCCACCACTGAAATACCACAATCTCTGAGGTGAAACATGGCAGTGTTTAAAAAGTGCACATTAGCACTGCAGTTTAGAGCAGGAAGTGAAGAATACTATATCCAACTGATTCAGTAGGGAAATTTTATATAGGCAGAATTTAATTATCCAAATGTAGTCAGGATACTGGAGTAAACAATCTATTTTTAAAAATAGCATTGTGAGACCTTTCATCACCACAAATTGTCAGGATCATGGTTTTACATTTCCTCTGAAGGAAGGTTCCTCCAGCAGAACCATTCCCCTGGCACCATGCTGGTAAGAGTACAATACCAACTCAGAGGGAAGTAGGTGATTCAAAGGTGATAGACATTGTTTTCCTGCCCTACCCTGGAATTCTCTGGTGTTTCCCAGCCAAGTACTGAATCATGTGGGCCTCATCCACCTGGGGAGATCTGATGGGATTACAGTATAAATGAGTGTGGTTGCTGGCATAATCATTGGATTCTTAGAGCAAACTGAAATGTTATTAATATAAACCAGCTCTGTATTTCTATGCAAATAGCACACAAATGCATACTTCTGTGTTTTTCTCATGAGTGATATTTTTGTTTTATTGTTTACTTCAGAGGCTAATGAGTGATACTATATGCTGGAGAAAATGAACACAAAGTAGTCTTCAGCAAACCGTTTTCAATACCCATGAAAAATGTTTCTTTATAATTCTGATTTCCGAAACAGAGCAATCCTAAGAACAACACCCCCCAAAGCTTCATTGGGCAAGGAAAATACCAGAAAAAATAGTTTATCCATGGGAAATCTCAACTTACCTTTTCTCCTAAAGGACGAGGAATGCCAACGTATAAGTGATCAAGGAAATTAGCACTGCGTCCCAAACCTAGCACATTGTAAGGCAACTGGAGAGCGAAATGAGCTGACTGGCTAAGTTGTCCAGCTAGAATTTAATTTAAAAAAGAAGCTGTAGTGAATCTACTTCTTAAGACTTTCATCACAATAACACGTTTTGCCTGCAGTAATAATAATGTTTTAAAATTATAAGTAAACAATACAATTATCTGTTCTTAAGTGACAGATCCTGCATTTCCAAATAATCTGTGGGTATTCAACAAGAAGAATAAATTTATTCCACTAACAATTTCAGAACTAGCTACCAAACACATACTGTAGATCAAATTTTCCTCTGATTTAAACCTGAGTTACATTAATTGCAAGCCAGGGCAGAAATTGGCTCCACTGATAACAGATAATTATAAACAACTGAAAACAAAGAGACGTTTTCTATTAAGTGAAAGCAGGAAAAGGATACACATTTTTCTTAGCTAGCTTTAGATTCATTAACAACATATGATCTCCAGATATATTACTTACTGCATTTTAGCAAAATCTCTTACAATCTTTTCATCTTCTACAGCATATTAACTTGAATCCAGTGTGGACCCTTTGTTTTCTAAAAAGCCCCTTATTAAAGGATTTCTTTCTTGTTGCCATAACAGGAACAAGATAAACATTAAAACCACTTCAGCCCTTCACCAGGATAACAGAAATAATTTCAATCTGGAGGAGGGGGCTGGCCGGTGACAACATGAGGTAAGTTTTCAAAGTGGTGAGAAGCAGTTGTTTTAACAATTTTTTTTTTAAAACAGGAATTTGAGTGTCAAATTCTTGCACTGCTTTGACATGCTCTGATAGGTTATATTTTAAATCAAGAATCTCAAATTAAGCAATAAGACATGACAGGATGTGAATTTTGGGTGCAATAATTCACATCTTGTATGTTAGAGTAGGAGGCTGCAGGCTGAGTTCTGTCTATGCGACTAGGCATGAATTATAATAACATAATTCAATCCCTGCAGTCCTTTCTTAGATAAAAATAAATATACTCCACCACCAAGGGAAGTAATTATTGGCAGGAGGGTAAAACTCGAGAGCAAAGATATCAAGATATTCTGACATGTTTTCTATTTTAATTTTATGGATTCTGAAACACTATTGACTTTATGACCCTCGAGTGTTTAAAGCCATTGAGCACTTTCATTTTATTTTCAGTTTGTATTGGCCTGTCACTCTGTTTAGCACTGGTTTAGCTGCATCCCTTGTTGACATGAGTTGTCAGCAATATGTAATTTTACTAGAGTGGACAAAGCCTTCATTGCTTATCCTCTGATGAGGCAATGCCTTAAACCCTGATCTTGCATCAGGTACTGTTGAACTCAACCTTAAGTTTTAGAATTTTTTTTTGTGTTATAAAGTTAAACACATGGATACATTTTTGTGGAAATGAGGGCTTAGAAAGGAACCAGACTATCTTTGAAAAGCATGTTTTCAAATAAACAACTAGTTTTGTTTCTGATTTTAGCTCAAAGTACAGCTCAGTTCGCGGGGATGGAGGGGGAAACTGAATCAGAATCTGATTGATTTAAATGAGCTTGGTTTCAATCCAAGGTGTGGAAATTTCACAGGAGCTGTCAGCACCATTAGAACTGTTCCAATTAAAGGCAGAAAGTAAGTTCAGCCCAAGTCAAGATGTTGAAACACAACATAATTTGTATACGAGCCCAAAGAAGTGAGAAGCCAATTTAAGATACCCACGCCACACTTTTTGCATTTGGGGAAACCAGATTTTTGGGGAACTCAGCTGAAGAGCAGCCGCTCTTTACAGTTTGCTCCACAGAGCGCCAAGATGACATATCTGCTGGATTTACTGCTGCTTACGGCAGCAGTGACTTTGACAGTCACTTCTGAGTTTCTATTTTCTAGCTATGTTCGTACGGAAGGTAGAATTCAGCAACAGCATGGTACCGAACTGACCTCTGCTGCATGAGGGAGAGGGGGCAGAGAAGTGTGGTGTTCTGAGACTCACAGGATGGACCCCCAGTTTCCCTGCAGATACGGAGTCTCTACCAGTTTGGCAGGACATCTCTGGCTCCCTTTGCAAGGCTGAAAACCAAATACCTCCATATAACCAGGGCCTTGCATCATGTATATTTTAACTTGAAGTTTAACTTTTTTCCCCTAGGTAGGGTACCATAGGCCCAGTGACTATTGGCTTGAATTGCCAGCTTGCCTTACAGCTCTTCTGCTTGTAAGGCTTATATTACATTGTACAAGGAAGTAGGACTGATTAAGCCAGGTGATGACTGACACACATTTAAGATGCTAGGGTGTTATGACCTTTTCTTAGACAGCTGTGTGTTCACGGTTATCATTTCATACTACATGGTTTAAATGTGCAAATGGTGAGTTTAAAAATTATTTTATCTATTATAATGAAACTGCATTTTTGTATTCTTGGTTGGGAATCCCAAATATCAGTCAGGCAGAAATTGCAATTAACTCTACTGTACTAAGGATGAATGAATTATATTATTTATCAAGGATACCACAACACTCAATAGAAACAATATTAAAAATGTTTTTTCCTAAATAAATAAAGTAACCACATATGACATCTTTAATATGCAGGGACGGCTCCAGACACCAGCCTGGCAAGCAGGTGCTTGGGGCGGCCCCTCCGGAGAGGGGCGGCACGTCCAGGTATTCGGCGGCAATTCGGCGGACGGTCCCTCACTCCCGCTGGGAGCAAAGGACCTCCCGCCGAATTGCCGCCGCAGATCGCGATCGCGGCTTTTTTTTTTTTGGCTGCTTGGGGCGGCCAAAACCCTGGAGCCGTCCCTGTTAATATGACAAATGAATACACAGGCTGAGGAAAAAAAGAAAATGACTATTTTAAATAAATAGATTTTTGGTAAAAGGATTTAATTTCTTTCCAGTCTTAGCTTGTCAGACAGGACTGAAAAATTACAGGCTTTCCCACAAGTAAGTGTGGTGTGGGCAGACAATTAGTCTTTTAAAAAAGAAAACTTCCTTTTTGGATAGAAGATCCCATGATATAAACTGAGGTGATCTGGTTAGTATTGTATTTATCAACCAAACTGGAAAGTCACAGCATAAAGAAGCAAATGAATTACAAAAGTGCATTACAACAGTGAAGATTTTATTATTGGAATACATAATAGCAGCAGTAATGAAAAAATATCAGGGAATCTGCATAAGATGCAATACAAGTGTCAGACTTGCCATTACATACTGATCTCAACTATGTCTGACTCAGGTCGAAGGATGTGAGAACATAAAGGAATGCAGTGACAAATCAATTAAAAACAATAGTAGATCTTTCTGATTTAGAGCATAGTTGTGTTCACAAATCTAAGAAGGGGACATTTTTCCAAAACACAAGGCTGGCTAACTCCATATTTTCAAAGACTTTGGTTTTATCTCAGTATTTTTATACTTGTAAATCCATTGCTTTCAATTAAACAAACTACAGAACAAGCAAAAAATAGAAAAACAGTGACGTGTGTATTTGGTAGCAGTGTCTTCTACAGTCCCACATGGTACTTAAATAAGCTATTTATAGTCTGGATTTTTGATTAATGGCATGGCACTGCAACAGTAGCACAACTTCAGCATGTGCTTGGTTTGACATTCAGAGTCAGTTCTCTGTTGGGCTGTGAAGGGACAGTACCTCACACTGTTCTCTGGTAACACCTCCAACTGACCAAGGAGCAGCATTGACAGGTCGCAGTGAGAACAGCACCAACCCCTTCTCTGTCAGATGGCAAGGGACCCTTGAGGGGGTGTAAAATGGAAAATAAGGAGATTCGTGGGGCTCTGAGGGCACTTTGAAAGAAATGGCAATCAGTTTCCTCCAAGAATGTCTTTTGATGTGCCATAGAAATATCAAGTATTATTGAGGTATACAATATAACCATAACAACATGCCTATTGTGGAGACCATTTGGGCTTTTCAAAATTTATGTTTTCCTCTTAGGACTATAGCCTTGGATGTTAGAAGAAAGGTGTTCATTGGGACCATGCACAACTCTCTGCAGTACCTACTGTAGGATTAGGATCTTCTTATATTTTGAATAATTTATCTGTAACCTTAGCAAGTCCAAAAACTCAGCAGCGATGTGTTTCAATCCCTTTTTTCAAAGCAGTGACCTTAATCAGTCTATTCCACCAGTGGAAATGGGCATGAATTATTAGCAACTGTAGATAAGACAATAGTGTATATAATACATATGGAAATTCCTAGGAACTAATGTCAATCAATTTTCGCTTTTCATTCTGAAAACTACTGATATATGCTTTTGTGGCTGTATCAGTATCTGTATCAGAAATTAACTCCAGTCTACTTTATTCAAGATGCGGAAGTATAGTAACTCCCCAAATGCAGCCTTGAATGGTTTTTTTCCTCCATAAATGTTTACTATTTCAAAGTCCAATGTTGGCACAGCATCCCTATATTTATTCTTTTTGGACTCAGGTTCTACTATATTTGCTTTCAGTGAGAAAGAGAGGTATTTCTTCTAGTAATGCATTAAGAGGAGGATCTCTCTTGCAGAGTGTGAGAATGCAGAGGGAGAAAACTGTAAAATCCAGAAAGGCTTAACAGCTATCTCAGAAGGATACAGGGGAGGAAAATTTTGAGACTCAGAATGTGGGTGGTATTATTTATCATTTTGGGACTGAGCTTTCATCACACAGATGGATATCACCAGAACCAAATCTGTCAGATATCTACTTATAAGTTCATATTTGGACATCAGAGGAGAAAACCATTTTTTCAATTAGCAAACAGGCCAAATACTTTACTCAGTCTCTCTCTCTCTCTGTCTAATTAGAGGGATCTTGCCTTAAAGATGGTATCTAAAGTTTTAGGCATATTAATTCACTGGGGCAGTTTCTAGTATGATGGTAATATTATTAGTACAAATGCAAGAAATAAGAGTTCCAGGCATGGGATTCTCAACTCTCGCATTTAACTGAGGAAGATCCATTTCTAATTTCTATTAAAAACAGGCATAGTATTGGGATGCAAAACATTATAGTGATGTAAAATAAGCCATCATGTATTTCCTGAGATTATATTTGATACTGAAGTGTAGTTCTACTTACTGATATCACTGTTTTTAAATGTGAGGCTAAAGTAAGTGGCTCATCTTGGTTCTTGAAATTTTGTTTGTTAATTTTGCATTTTCGCACCCCCTAAATTATTAATTTCTCTTCCCACTTTCAGGCAGAAGTCCCCTTCTTCCCAGCAGGCTCCTACATAATTATAGGGGTGGGGCCAAAAGCAGCTTCCTGTAGAGACTGCTTCTGATGACTTCTGAGATGCCCAAGAGGGAAGGGAGAAAGGCACACTTTGTGGCTTCCTCCTTCCTCAACCCCTCCAGATAATCTGGTGCAATTTGAGGGAAGGCTCGGGAGAAATACTTTGCCAGAGGTAAGACATCACAGGGGCTTATGTTCCAGGATGGACAGGGGTCTTGGCCTCTCTTGGAGTTTCCCTGGCATATTCCCTGCAGGGGTATTTGCTGCCCTGCAGAAGGAGTAGGGGGAATCAACTCCCTAAATGAGTAGATCTTAGAGGATCCATAAAGGTCAGATGAATCCTATGGAGGGTGGGTGCCTTTGAACTGTCTCCAAGCTCCCCACAACCCTTCCTTCAAGAGCTGCATTGCCAAGAAGCCCCCTACTGCCCTGCAATTCCTGGAGGAGGAGACCTGTAAAGTAGGAAGCCTGTTAAGTTACTTCTAAGGGTTACAGGAATCATAACAATAGCAGTTAAATTTTCAGATGGAAATGTGATTTTCAAGTTGATGGAGTCCACTGAACTATGGAGTCATTACAGCAGCTCTATGCACAGAAATGCAGTCAATAGCTATTCTGATATTTACAATGCTCTCTGATGGTTATATCTGAACATTTCATTTGTAGATATGCAATTCCCTTTTTCTGGGGGTGAAGAAGGAGTAGAGGGTGTTTCTTTTAGTTTGTCTACAAACTTCACTTTACCTCAACTAAATCCTTGTTTGTCTGAGCCATATATTAATTTTTGTATTATCTAGTAACAAATCTTATCAGCTGGCTAAACCAAAGCATCCATGGATCAATTGGTTGCATACACTGTGGATAGTTATATGTTGGAACTAAAAGGGAACATGTTGTGTTGCTGGGAACTCCAATTATTGTGGGTGTAATGTGTGAGCTGAAGTTGGTCTGGATGTTAATACTGCCTGAAACAGTGAGTTTCTTGAATTTTAATGATTGGGGTGATGGGAAATTCACTTGAACAATCTCAAGTCTAAATAAATGAAGCTTTTTTAGTTTGGGAATACTAAAATGTTGTTTTGAAACTAAGGTCTCTTTTTAAACCTCTGGAGTATCCTTTTCTTTATTACAAGTATTTCAGAGCTGCAATGTTTTTCTATAAAAAGGGGACATTAACATTTATTTTGAGTTAAATACATTGAAGTATGATAGGAGAAGGTAATTTAACAGTCAGTTTTCTACACACATGTTTTTTAAGCCACAGTATTTCTTTAGTGAGGTATGGTTGTGTTGTAGTATTTTATAAGTTCTCTGAAATGAGACATATTTTAAATTATTTTTATTGAATGTCTATAGTCTGCACCACCAGATAATTAAAATATAAAAGCTGAAATATTTAACTGGGATTTATGCTTTCAATCACCTGTTATAAATGTAGGTATGTTAAGTGTATTATTAGGCTAAGGAAACAGTCCACTAAATTACATATAAAAGCAAATATTTATTAAGAAAAATTGTTCACTCTGCTGCTTCTTGTCCAAAGATAACAGAAATTGAAACATTTTACCTAAGTCCAATCAGTCACCAAATTGCTATATTCATAATCACTGGAAAATGTGTTGACATTTACTTTAATTCCCATTTATTGGGAAAAAGGCAGGGAAATACAGAAAATATACTGAGTTGTTCATTTAAAACATTAGGAAGTCTTTATTATGGCTTTTAACAAACAGAGCTTCCTAATTATAGCCAAATTTTGCCAATGTTACTCAAAGTTGAGCAGTGTCTTACTCCACAGGTACTCTCACTGCTTTCAGTAGGACTATTCAAGAGCTAAGATACTACTCAACATGAGTAAATGGCAGAATCAGGTCTTAAATACACTGTTAAACAAACCCTATTTGCTTCCTCTTTCCTTTTCTAATAAGCAAACTATCTTGCCTTTCCTATTACTTGTGTCATAAAACAGAAAAGCTTGTAAGACCCAGAACGTACCCTGAATCCTTCCTTCAATCATTCAGGGTTCCAGCTCTGAAGAGGCTGGGAATTCTGTGATCTCTAATAGGATCTTTAAGAGGTTATCACTGAAATAAATCTAAGATCTCATTCACTTTCACTAATGGCTTGTATATTAATAGAAGATGCACTGGTTTAACTTAGATCATTTTAGTTAAATCAGTGCAACTTAAAGTGTGGACTCTCTTATATCAGTTTATAACTGGTTTTATGGGTTTAGTTTACACCTGTAAATTTAGGGCTTACCTACATATGTAAGCTGCTCTGGTATACCAACCTGTGTTTTTAAACAGGGATATTTAAACCAGCCCAAACCCTTATTTCGGTTTAAGAGTAGCTATTTAGGTTTAAATTAAACCCATTCCAAATGATTTAAGCTAAATCAAAAAAGCCACTGAAAGCAGGGTTAACATTGGAGACCAGCAGTTCAATTATCGGTTTAAATCCACATCTTGTTTTATACTAATGCAACTTTATTTAGACAAACCCTTACTGACACAAGCACACAACGTTGTTATGGTTTAACTAAACCACTGTTAAAAAAAAAAAAAACACACCTTAAGTTAAACTGGTACAACTCTGCAGGTAGACCAGGCCTGAGGAACAACAGGGAATCTTACCTGGAGAAGAGGTACTGGCATATATGAGAGAAAGAGAGAGAGAGAGAAATTTAAGGTCTCTTGCTGCTTTCTTTTCTAAATTATCTCCCCTTTTTCTTACTCTCCAGCTCCATCCCTTTCCTTCTGTTCTTGTTACTCTATTTTCTTGCTCCTCTGCTTGTCTTTTACTCACTATGTATTCTCTTGCTCTTTTCCTCAGTTCCATCTCCATGTTTTACACACAATCTCTCTCCCCCTTCAAACTCTGTTTTTTTTTTTTTTTTTTTTTTTGCTTCTTACTCCTATTCAATCTCTAGAATTCTCCTCCCCTTTCTTTTGCTTAAATGAGGGTTGGTGCAGGCTTGCACTATCCACTTCTCTAAAAGCTAACCCGACCTGTTATGGGAATTGTCAGCCTCTCTAGATAGAATTTTCTGCAGTGCAATATAGCTGTGAAAATGCAGGGTGGCCCCAACCTGCTTTCAATGCACATTTAAGTCACTGTGCAGTGAGATACACTGGACTGGTCTACACTTAGTTTCTAAACAGATTTAGTTAAATTGATACACAATGATTTAGTTATCATTGGAGACCCCTTGTGCTGATACTATTAGTTCAGATAAGAGGGCCCTACATTAATTTATGTTAAATGCATTCCTACGTTCTTGAACTCTGAGGAGTTGGGGAATCTAACACTCAGTTCAGTGTCATCTTCTCACTAGCTATGAGGTGTTAGCCGAGAAGCCTGAGCATCTTTCACCTCAGGGAGGAAGGATGGTCCAGTGGTTAGGGTGCTACCATCTGACTGGGGAGACCTCAGTTGAAGTCCCTTCTTTGCCACAGGTTTCCTGTTTGATCTGGGGCAGTTACTTAGTCTCTCTGTGCTTCAGTTCCCCATCTAGAACGGGATTAATGCTCTCTCAGGCATGTAGGGAGGATGAATACATTAAAGATAAGGCACTCAGATACAATGATGATTGGTGCCATATAAGTACCTAAAAATCAATTTAGCTTAATTAATTAAAAAAACAATGTAGGCTAAATTGATTTAAGGTAAGTCCATAAAAGGGGTTTTCACTGATACAACTAATCATTCTATAGCGTTTCACAGTATTTTCTTTAAAACCCTATTTAGTTTCATCACTATTAAATTCTACAGGACTTTTCAGAAAGGAAATTGAGATACTGTGATACTAGGATATTTAGCATTTAAAGGAGAACTGTTAAAGGGGGATTTGATTGAGATATTTAGGATTATGAGGAAACTGGAACTGAGCAGGCCCTCCTTTTTTTACTCTGTTCCATCATACAAAAATGAAATTAATGTCAGTTAAAATTAATAAAAGGAAATACCACACAATGTATAGTGAGCCTTAAGGTGATTAGAGAATCAGATACTATAGCTGGGTTTTTTAAAATGCTGGATAATTTCATGGCTAATAACATCTGTCTTTATGCATGCCAAAATTAGGGTAATCAAATTTTTTGCTTCAGGGTGTAAATTGATCATTTGCAAAGATCAGGAAGGAATGTTTTCCTCTGCACAAGATTGAGGAAGTGGGTAGGTGCCTTATAATTTAATTTGCTTTCCTCTAAGAGCATCAGACATTAGCCAATACTGGAACTAGGATACAGGACTTAATGGATTAATGGTCTGATTCAGCTTAGCTTGCCCTTATTTTTTTAAGGCGCTGACAACTCTCCTGATTTAAAAAAAATTACTTAAAATAAAAAGTATCTTATACAAGTTCGCAGGTTTCAAATATTTGATGTGTTGCATTTAAATCCTCTGTTGGATTAATACATTAGAGTCATAAAGGATTTGGTAGTCACTTGTTACAGTTTATTTGCATATTCTCATTTTTTGTGCTTAGAATTGCAAACTATTTGTTTAAAATGACAAATGTGTGGCTGAGTGATATGGATGCAAGAACTTGGATCAAAGATTAAAAAGTAAATAAATAAAGGGAAATTATTGAAAGCACTGCTCTAGTAAACTGTTATAGCTTTTTGCAGTTCTGAGTCATTCCTAGTATGTGTTGCTTGTCCAATTAAAATATGCAAGGTTTTAATTAAAAAAAAAATCAGCTTTTAGATCTAAGTATGGCAATACTCCCACAGTATCTTTATATGCATTCCTCTAGCTCCATTTGCCCTATCCTAAACCTACGCCATTCAGCATTCCAAAAGGTTATGAACATGCCACTCATCCTTCAGGCAGGAAGTTGGGGGCTAGCAATTGCTTTTGAGATAGACACTACTGCTGCTTCATGAATGAGCAAGCAATGTGTAGAAAATGCCTCTTCTGTCCCCAGTACCTTAGAGTGACTTCACCATACTTTTGAGTTTTTGTTCAGCTTCATTACCTAGATCACTAGCACTTCTGCCAAAGATACCAAGCTGGCTATTCCTTATTATGTAAATTAGAAGTACTGTGATTATGAAAGCAGTAGGGTGAAATTTCTAGTTAATTTATTAAATTTGCACAATAGTGAAAATTTCCTCTGTTGATTAAAGATGAAGTTTCAGATACAAAAAACACTAACTTACTTGCAGATAGTAAAATAAACAAATAATACAAAATACTCATTTTAACTTTACAATGTTATAGAAAGTAGCCTGAAAAGGTTACTCAGTCTGCAGATCCTTGGGCAAAAAGAACCACTAGTGCAATTAAATTACTCTAAAGTTACAGGCCACCAATAAAAGTGATACAGGTTCATAGACTAGCAAAGAATAGTAAGAGGGCAGAGTATACAAGAAGTAATAAAAATCTTCTGTTACACTTGTACAATATCATATTTACAAAAAATTTTTTTACAAAATCTCCAGTACTAAGTGTGAGCATCATGTACTGTTGATACATCATCTTCTCCCCTGTTATCTGTTTTGAGGGGCCAATTACTTTTTTAAACTAATAGTATCAACAACCTCAAGCATTCAGCAATCTTGAGTCAGGCCCCCCAAAATCAAAAGACCACCTTAAGACATGAGATTGTAATAAAGTTTTTTGTTTTTGCTTTAATCTGCTTTTTGATTTTTTTCACCTGGAGGGGGAAGCTGCCAAACCCCAATTTGTGTGTGATAATCTCTGGTTCTTAATTAATCCTTAAATGCACACACAAAAAAGTAGGACTCCCTGCTCACTCTGTTTCACTTAACTTCTTCTATCTACTGAAGTGCCTCACATATGCATCTAGCCTGCTCCACCCCAAATGTACTGTTCCCCACCTACCCTCTTTCGTTCCCCTCTTTCTCCTCAGTCCCATACCCATCACATTCTCCTGCTCTGCCATATCATATTTCCCTACATCCCCCTCAGTCTGTCTCCTGTTCCCCCTAAACCCATCTCAATCTGCCTCCTGCTCCCCATAGTCCTCTGATTCCTCAGTATCCTGTCTAGTTTCCTAACACACTCCTTTCCCTGTTGCCTCTTCAGTCTCACTGACAGCACCTCTATAGTCACTGTCCCCAGTCTGGCTCTCACATGAGGACTAAAAGGGCACCATTTTCTTTGAGGGCAGCCTATTGCTTCAGTCCCATTGACAATACTGGGAGATGATGGCCATCTTGAGTAAAAACCTACACACAAACATCATTAAGCTCACCATAAAAGAGCAAGCATGGGCAATACTGGAGCTAGGGTTACCAATTTTGGTTGGACATATTCCTGGACATTTCATCTCATGACAATCTTTGAGTAAAAATTCATCTTTAATTCCTGGAAACTCCAGGACAATCCTGGAGGGTTGGCAACCCTAACTGGACTAATTCTATTACTCAAATAATGGTCTAATCTCTTAAACAGAGCTTTTTAATTCTAATACACCACTACGCGACCCGATATAACATGAATTCGGATATAACGCGGTAAAGCGGTGCTCCGGGGGGGCGGGGCTGTGCACTCCGGTGGATCAAAGCAAGTTCAATATATAAGTTTCACCTATAACGCGGTAAGATTTTTTGGCTCCTGAGGACAGCGTTATATCGAGGTAGAGGTGTATCCTGAACTATAGGATTCCAGTTTAGGTTATTGTTTCAAAAGGCTTGGGAGAGGGAAAATACTTCAAGCAATGCTGCTTCAATTAGTCACCAAAACATAAGATTTTAAGAAATGACTACTGATTTTGGGGTCCTAATCACCCTCTCTGAAAATCAGGTATTTTAAAAACATCTCAACTTGGGCATCCAAAAATTGAGGCACTCAGTCACAAGTTCTTTTTAAAATCTTGACTCTAATATAGAGTGCTAACTCCTCTTCTATACAAACAGCACGAGCACCTCCCCTTTCTATTAAATCTGAAGCTAGATCTTTCTGCTCTGTTCCCACTGTGGGGATGTTTAGTCCCTGGAAGCTTAACGGCCCTTCGCTGTGCCTCATGCTAAACTGTGATGCCTGACAATTGGTTCCATTTTAAACGAAAAATGAAAAGAATGGTAATTAAAAAGGGATGATAGATTCATTGGTGTTTCTTGCTATTTTGAGGGTTTTTTTGCTATTGGGGGTTGGATCAGGCTTTCAAATAGCTGTGTAGTCAACTCACACATTCTGCTCTATTGATGTTTCACTAAATAGGCTTACCTAAACTGTGATTGCACAATATCTGTACTCTCTGTAAACTGTAATTCCATTTATGTAGGTTCAGCTAGGCTAGTTCAAAAATCCAATATCACACCTTATTAGTTCTGTTTAAAAGAACAATAGAAAATGTTGGTTTTAAATATAAATGCAATAGCCTTTCTAATACTAAGTTATACTGATTTCAGTTAAGCAATGATGGATGGTGAGGTGCAGTTACCCTGAAATAATTACATTTCTTACCCAATCAAGTACCATACTTTCATATCTATTATGTCATAATCCATCTTTTTGTTTTAAGTCTATTAATAGACATTCAGATTGACTGAAAACTTAGTATTACACTATCATGTAGCTTTTGAAATAACTACAATTTGAAAGTCACTATATTAAGGAATTGAGAATGAGTTGAATGCATTTTGGTAAATACAATATGTTATGACCATCTAACACAATCTCCTTTTTTAGAAGCTATATTTTGCTCCTCATTTACAAAATACTGTATTTGTCAAAGGCTGTGTTACATTTATCAAAACACTAATTGACCAAAGATGTTTGTGTGAAGCAGTTTGTCAATACCACATACCCAAGCATTGCTGAGTTTTAAGAATTATCTTCTTTTTCACTTGTTGACAAGATAGATGGCTTTTCTAGTAGCTATGACCCACTATGTAGAACACAGCATCAGATTCGTAGCCTGTAGGCCCAAACGGACTTCTATAATTCATATATCACCATTTTGCTTTTACATTCAAGGCAGGACATTCAACCTTGCTTTTTCTACATCTTGGACACATATAAATGAGTAAATATCTCTACTAGGGCTGTCAATCACAGTTAACACCTGCGATTACCTGAAAACACAATTAATGTGTTAATTTATTTAATGTGTTAATCACAGACCTCTGGACCGGGAGGGAGGCATCAGCTGCGAGGGACCTGACAGTGTCTGGTCAGGTGCAGTAACCTACACCGCAACTGGAGAGCGGGAAGAGGACAGAGGAAAGTGGCTCTCATCCTGGCTGCGGCAGAGGCAGGGATCCTGACTCCCTCTTCCCCTGTGCTCTACTCCATTGTCCCTGGGCAGCCACTCACTCCCGGGAGTGATCCCCCTCCTCCGCACCATGACCCATTGTTCCTGGCTGGCCCCCTTGCTCCCTGGACTGATCTCCCCCACCTCCCCCTTGCGCTGGGCCCCATTGTCCCTGGCCGGCCACTTGCTCCCAGGACCAACTCCCCCATTTGCGCCATGCCCCACTGCCCTTGGCTAACCACTCACTCCTGGGACCAACTCCCCCACCCGCATCATGCCCCATTGCCCCCGGCCAGCCACTTACTCCTGGAACCAACCCCCCCACTGCACCGTGTCCCTTTGCCCCTGGCCAGCCACTCTCTCCTGTGACCACCCTCCCGCGCCATGCCCCATTGTCCCCAACTAGGCCCTTGCTCCAGGAACTGACCCCTCCCCCCATACCCCAATGCCCCCAGCCGGCCCTCGCTCTGGGGAGTACCCCATAAAGAACAGGGGCCTGGCAAGCTCAGCCTCCATGCACCAACTTCTCCCCCCCTGCTGCAAGTGGAGTCTCTAAGGTATAATCCACCCTCCCTTGCAAACAAGGGCTCGCTCAGCTGAAGGAACCCCACGTAGCTCAGTAAAAGAAGTTTAATTGCACTGTTTAACAGTGTGATTAAAACTACGATTAATCGCAATTAATTTTTAAATCACTTGATAGCCCTAATCTCCACAGAACTGCAAATTACTCTAGAAGAGCACACTGAGGGCATGGCTACACTTGCAGATGTAGAGCGCTTTGAGTTAAACCAGCCTTCGGAGAGCGCAGCAGGGAAAGCGCTGCAGTCTGTCCACACTGACCGCTGCAAGCGCACTGGTGTGGCTACATTTGCAGCACTTGCAGTGGCATTGGGAGCGGTGCATTATGGGCAGCTATCCCACAGAGCACCTCTTCCCATTCTGACGCTGTGGCTTGTGGGAAGGGGGTGCGGGGCATTCTGGGTGCTGTCCCAATGCCACGTGATGCATCGGTTCGCATCCCAGCAATCCCTTTGCTTCCGCCCACATTTGGCGCCATCTTTCAACATTTTTTGTGCTGTGTGCTTTGTCTTCCCTTTCGGTCTGCGGGAATGGAGCCCGAACTGCTGAGGAATATGCTGACGAGTCTTGCCAGCACGTCACGTTTGGCAGTCGAGTTACTCCTTAAGATCCAAACTGACAGTGAGGACTCCGATGATGATACTGACTCAAGTAATGCATACGACACGAGATTGCTTGTGGCATTCACGGACATGCTCAACACTGTGGAACGCCTCCTTTGGGCTCAGGAAACAAGCATTGAGTGGTGGGATCACATCGTCATGCAAGGCTGGGATGACGAGCAGTGGCTGCAGAACTTTCGGATGAGAAAAGCCACTTTCATGGGACAGTGTGATGAGCTCGCCCCCACCCTGCGGTGCAAGGACACGAGATTGAGAGCTGCCCTGATGGTGGAGAAGCGGGGCTATTGCAATCTGGAAGCTGGCAACTCCAGACAGCTACCGATTGGTCGCTGACCAGTTTGGATTGGGAAAGTCGACCGTTGGAATCATGTTGATGCAAGTTTGCAGGGCCATTAATCGCATCCTGTTCAGAAGAGCTGTGACTCTGGGTAACATGCATGACATTGTGGCTGGCTTCGCACAAATGGGTTTCCCTAACTGTGGAGGGGCGACAGATGGGACTCATATTCCAATTCTGGCACCAGCCCACCTAGCCTCCGAGTACATTAATCGGAAGGGGTATTTCTCTATGGTTCTCCACGCGCTTGTGGATCACCGTGGGCGTTTCATTGACATTAACGCAGGCTGGCCCGGAAAGGAGCATGACACACGCATCTTTTGGAACACTGGCCTATTCAGGAAGCTGCAAGCCGGGACTTTTTTCCCAGACCAGAAGATCACTGTAGGGGAAGTTGAAATGCCCATTGTGATCCTTGGAGACCCCGCTTACCCTTTAATGCCGTGGCTCATGAAACCCTACACAGGGAGCCTTGACAGCAGCAAGGAGCAGTTCAACAACAGGCTGAGCCGATGCAGAATGACTGTGGAGTGCGCTTTTGGCCGTTTAAAGGGCCGCTGGTGCTCTCTGTATGGAAAGCTGGACCTGGCCGATGACAGCATCCCCGCGGTTATATCCGCGTGCTGTGCCCTCCATAACATTTGTGAAGGGAAGGGTGAAAGATTCACTCAGGCATGGAACTCGGAGGTTCAACACCTGGAGGCTGAATTTGAACAGCCAGAGAGCAGGGCTATTAGAGGGGCCCAGTGCGGGGCTGCAAGGATTAGGGATGCCTTGAGGGAGCAATTTGAGGCTGAAAGCCATCAGTAACGTTTGATGCCCTGCACGGGAGTGAAGTGCAGTGGTTCCAATGTTAGTCGGAATCTGTTTGCGCTACGCTGACTTGCAGTGACTGTTGCTTTCCTGGGCTAAAGGTATCTTTTACTTTATGCAATAATAAAGAATGTTTTCAAAGCCAAAAAATCCATTTATTCAAAAGAAACACAACTGCTTGGGAAACAGAAAGGGCAAGGGGGTGGGGAACGGTACAATCACAGATTTGCGTATGTCCTGTTATCATACTCAGCCTTCCTGTCTGGAGTGCTGTGCAATGAGTGCTGCACTTCAGGATAGCTATACTGCATGGTGATGGGGGTTGAGTGCAATGGGTAAGGGTCATAGTTTTCAGGGTTGGGTGGTGAAGCTACAGGTGTTGGAGGCAGCTGGTGGTGGTAGGAACCCGGATGTTGGGGAAAGTGGGTTGGAGGTGACATGGGAGCAACAAGGGAAAGAGTTTTGGGACAAGGGCTGCAGGGGGGGGCAGGCGCGGTAGTGCTCTGCCTCCATGGCTACGAGCACATGGATAGAGTCTGCTTGGCGCTCCATGATGCTTATCAGCCGATCTGTGCTTTGCTGCCGGAGCTCTGCGCTTTTGTGCCAGCGCTCCTCATTCTGCTGGCTGATCCTCCTTTTGCTCTCCCTCCACTCCTGCACTTTTAGATTCTTGTTAAGTGACTGCTGCATTACTTCATGCAGCATGTCTTCTTTGCTTCTACGTGGCCTCTTCCTGATTCTTTGCAGTCTCTTGGCCGGTGATAACACGGACGGCTGAGATCTCAAGGTTGCATCTGTAAAGGTAAAATGAAGCACTTAACAGAGGCAGCATTGTTCACACCAGACAGAGCAATGATTCCCCTGTACTTAAGGAGGGCAAGCACAGTCTACACAATAGCATAATTTGCCTGTCCCAAAGCGAGCGCACATAACCCACGGGAGCCCCAAAATAGTGAGTAAGGGGGACTGATTGTTTCATGGCTGTACTGTCCTCTGGGTTTCTGTGCCTTGGGGAGAGCCAACAGCTGCAGGGGGCACCTATACTGTCCCTACATTTTCCACAGCAGTTTGTCCTGGAAGATATGTCGCTGCTGAGAGTGACCTGGGAAGCAAGGGAGGGTCTTCTACTACAGTGCGGCTTCTGCCCTGGCCCATATGCAGCTTGCCTGTGTGCAGCAATGGTCCCCCCGCCCCTCACGGCACAGTGGCACGGACATGTTAGCCTGACTGGGACAAGGACCACAGTGGCTCTCCCGAGAAACCTGCGCAAGCGCATTGCCCAATTACCACGATGTGAGAGAGCACATCAATGCCCCATTCCGCATCTAGGCATGCATGCAGCCCTAACCCTCCTCACCCCAGGAGCCTGCACCGAATAACTTCCTTCCCAAAATAAAAGCTGCTTACCGGGAACCTCCTCTGGTGTTTGTCCTTCCCCAAGCACCGGCCACCACGATTGGCTACCTTCCTCCTGGCTTAATAACAGCTCCTGGCTGCATGTATCTAGGAATTCCGGGGTGTCTTCCTCCGCCTAAGCACCCTCACTCCCGCTTTGCTCCTCCTCCTCTTGCCTTGTTGGACTGGGCTCTAGTCTGAAGTGTCCATGGTGATACTCGGAGTGGAGGTGGGATCGCCCCCAAGTATCGCGTCCAGCTCTTTGTAGAAACGGCAGGTCGCGGGGGCAGCACCGGAGCAGCGGTTTGCCCCCCGTGCTTTGTGGTAGGCATTCTGCAGCTCCTTCACTTTGACCCTGCACTGCAGTGCGTCCCAGTCATGGCCCCTTGCTATCATGTCCCTTGATATCTGCCCGAAAGTATTGTAATGAGGTCCAGCACCTTGCTATTGCTCCATACTGGGGATCGCCTGGCACGTGGAGGCATGGTCACCTAGAAAGATTGGCTGAGAGCACTCCATGCCTGGCTGAGCAAACAGGAAGGGGATTTTCAAAATTCCCAGAGAATTTAAAGGGCGGGTCTGACAGTTGGTCACCTGAGGGCAGGGCAGTAGAGTTCAAACTGATGACCAGAATGGCTAGAATAGGCATTGTGGGACACTTCTGGAGGCCGATCAGAGCGCATTAACAGACCAGGGCATCCACACTGGTGCTGAGGCGCTCCAGTGGGGGTGCATCAAACGTTATTCCACTTGCCGAGGTGGATTACCAGGAGCGCTCTAGTCGAGGAGTCAGAGCGCTCTATGTGCCTTGCCAGTGTGGATGCATCATGAGTTAGAGCGCACTGGGCTGCTTTAATGCACTCTAACTCGCAAGTGTAGCCATGCGGGGTGGAATAATGCAGACGGCTGCAGAACGCCACAGGCAATAGAAATAGGACAAAGCCAGTCACACAATGATGTCATAATTGCAGCTATAGGGGCCCCCTTCCCATCCCACCCTTATATGTTGAAATCCTAGTGTGTGGTCTATTGCTCCCTTTCCAGGGCTGCATGGTGCACAGCAATGTTTCTTAAACTTTTCAGGGTTGTGAGCCATTCAAAGTTAAAAGACATAAAATAAAATTCAAGACTCCCCTCACACTGACTATAGAAGTCAGAGGAAAAAAGTATCAATGATAACAATAAGCCTATATCATTGATTTGTGTGTGTTTTTCAACAGGTAGACAAAAAACTTGACTTTGAAGGTTAAGGGTGTGCAGGGAGTGGGGGAGCAAGATTTTCCTTGCTTTAGATTGTAATATAATTTCCAGCCTCCCTGCTTGCCTTTTTTGACCTCTTTGGGAGTTGTGACCCACTGACTGAGGAATACTTGTGTAGAGCATGAGCTGTGTTCTGAGTTCAGAGTTATGCAGTAATGATAACTTCAGCTCTCTGGGGAATCAGGATGTGGCTCCCTTTGTTTCCACCCTGTCTGGAATAAGTCACCGGTTCTCTTTTTGGCCTGCTCTACAGCAAACTCCATCCAACCTCCTTCACAGACCCAAACAATTCTGGAGGCAGTTCCTTTTGCCCACCCTTTTGAGACTGAGTATCCTCACTTAGGCTGGCATAGCAGGACAATTTGAGGCAGGTGAGAGAGGTGAAGGGGGGAGAACACAAATCAATGTTTGTACATTTTCAACTTACAAATCTAATATTTGCAGTACAGGCGAGTCTCATCTTACGCTGAGGTTACGTTCCGCTGTCAGCGCGTGAAGCGAAAATCGCGTATAGTCAAAATTACATTGAGTGTAATGGCGGGCGGAATCGCCCGCACTACAGGTACACTATTTAAATTGTTATTTTTCTCTTGTTGTTGTTTTTTTGTTTTGTTTTTGCCGACCGCGCAAAGCTGAATTCGCACATGTTAAACGCGCATATGATGAGACTCGCCTGTATTGTGCTCTCATATAATATTTGGTGTTTTTCTTAAAGCCACAGCTTTCATTTAAAAAAATTTTTTAGGTCACATGATTGCTGAGAACAACTGCAAAGTATATCCGCTAAAGGCTTATAAACTACAAAACTAAAGAATTTAAATGTATTTATTTTACAATCATATAACTTTTTGAGGCATGATTTTTATGATTTCTTAGTGTTTAAGGATGGCAGTATTGTATTTGATATCAGAAATTAGAATGAGCTTCCTAATCAAACTATAACACAAGTTCCTCTCTCAATAGAAACACAGCAAAACTCATATTAGGTAACCATCCAAGAGACTAGTAAGAATTGTTTATCTAGTAGAGATAGATATTCAACAAACAAAATTGCACATGGTCCTCTCATTGTAGCTGTATAACTAGAGATAAGAAAGATATCACTTCACTTAGAAACACAGATTAATGAAGAAAAAGCCACCCACAAAATCAGGCATAATATGAAAGTGTGATTCTCTATGTCCTACAATTTAATATTCAGTTATAAATTCAACTTATTCCACCTTAACCCTCAGCCCCCTATTACAGACACACACCCCATCATATTTAATGTGTTCTAAGGGAATACTGCAGTGTCATCAGGTATCTATTAAAATACGGCATTACATTTCACTGTTGTCTAGTATGAATTGCAATGCAATGCTTGTGTTTAAGTATGTTAGTAAAATGGCTGCAACAAATTTGTATGCAGCTCACAGTCCAACTACAAGGATAAACATAAGGACCCAATGCAGCAGTAAAATAATAAGAGGCAAATCCAAGTTGTGCAAGCCCAGGAGGGCCACAGGTGTTGCCTCAGCAACAGGTGAAAGATTAGTTTGCCATGAAAGGTTTAAAAAACTCCAACAAAAACATAAAAGCTTGGAGTTGTAAAGGTGTCCAGAAGACAGTGCTGAGGCTGGATAAACGGCAGGGTACTGAAAAGTTACCTATGTGTAAAGGGTAGGGGTGACCTCTTGTGCCCTTTTCTCATTGTCAGTGTGTGTCAGAGGGTCAACAGATAACAGAATTTAATGCTGATCAGTCATCTTTATGTGAATTCTTACCGTGCTTCCTCAGCCAAGTAGTACAGTATGGATGAGGAGAATCTATAGAGAAACTTTCTGCAGGGGTAATTAGGAGCTTGACCAGCGATACAAGGGACTGCCACAGGTAGAGGATGCATGTTACATCTCATCATTCACAGGGCACTCTCTTGGGGATACAGTTATTAATGGTAATATTGGAGTAATCCTCTTTTTTTGTAGTCCATGGAAAGTGGATGGACCAATTACCCAAACTTGTAGATTAAGCAGAAGCTTAGACACTGATTCCTTTAGATTATAGGACTACATAAGATCAAAACTGGAAAAACCTATTAGAACACGGAGTTCATTATTCTCTGTGCAGGGATGATATCTGCAGATATAAAGTGGATATCAATGGATTTGCATGGCTCTACCTAAGGTACAGTGCACAACAGAGGGATAACTTAAGAATCTTTGTACAGTTCATGAACGCATTTGTTCTGGTTGATCCATACCTGTTAATTCTTAATTTAAAAAGGACCTGACTTTATTTATGCTGTTTTGGAAACACATGAACATCTGTTTTGGAGAAAATCACTTTAAATAACTCACTGATTATGAAATCAAATGCGTTAAAGAACCATATATCCCTGAAAAGAAGGCCAAAAGGATGAATATTGGGGTTTCTACTTTTTACATCTTGCATTAATGACATGCCAACATTTTAATCAGCAGAAGAACTGTTAAATATGCCGATGACATATATGCAAAAGTATTAGAGAACAGGAATATTTAATAGCAGTACTGGTTCTATCACCTTATCTGTTTTGTCTAATTAAATCACTGAGCAAACATGTATTTAGAAATAAAAATGCAGAGGAAAGAGAGCTATTTCATTCAGCTTAAACATTTTTTGCAACACCAAAGTTGACAATTAAACCTCTCAGCTAGAGGGCAGCTTGTTAAATAATCCTGACAGTTTAAAACAGTGCCTGCCCCCCCAGCAATATAAAAACTAAAAAAAGAAACTTCCATTTCCCCCTCAAAAATAATTTTTTTGTAGAGGTTGTGTGTCATATTAACTAGTTTTAGCATGTCATATATCAACTGAACCAGACTCTGTGCTCCTTGGGGCAGTAGTCTAGTTTGTTCTACTCTGTAGAACACTGTGAAAACCAATGTATAAATAAGAACGCCTACACATTAGAACTATGACAATTATCAATAAGACAAATGTCACTAATGGTGTAGCATTTGTTTTTTATTTTTAGAAACCTATTATTGCTACTAATTCTAATATGGCTAACAGTGGAAACATGCATCTGTGATCCAACCCAAGCCCTCCAAAAATTGATAACACATTTTTTATGAGGAACATTTCAGATCCACTTTCAAACCTGCTTACTGTGGGGAAAACAAGATATTTGTTGAGTGAGGTGAGCTTTTCACCTTGAAGTTTAATGTTCTGAACGATTATGCTGCTATTGCTCCAAATGTTTCACTCTGGCTCCAATGACAGAAAAGAATAACCATTACTTACCTTGTGGCACAGAAAACCAATTGCTTAAAAAAAACCCAAAACACTTACGTCCCCACCCCCTCAAAAAAATCCTGTATCCAGGCAATTTGCAAACTGAGTTTTCTTTGTAATTCTCTAGTAAAACATACTAATTTTCTGCCATGTAATTAAAATGTTGATTTTTACTATATAATAGCATTTTTAAAGAATAGGGTTTAAAAGTGTTAATGTGTCAAATAATTCAGCTATCCGCTCAATCAATTAACTTTGGTATATAAAAAGAGATTATTACTGAATTTACTGCAATTTTAATTTCAGTGCCTGACAATTTATTGAATTAATGCATTAAATTTAAAAGGCTAATCAATGTTATCATATGCCACATTCCATCTATGAGTAAAGCAAAGATAAAACAAAATTCTTTGATCTTTTATACTTAATAACATGTTAACTGTTGAAAAGATGTGAGTGGGTGCTGAACATCTGAATCTGTTGCTTAGGTTTAACCTATAAAATGATTGCATGTAGGAGTTCTTTTAGACTACATCCAAAAGTGTTACATGCTTTTTACTGCTAGACAGTCCTTTCACTGAAGATTTCTGTAGAAGACTGGACGCTAATATCCTCATTACAGCAAGGAAAATCACTCATTATACAAAATCATTACTAAAAAAATCCTCCTCTTTCTATAGCTGGTTAGCTTTACTGAATGCACCTTCTTTTTTTCAGGACAGTCTCAATTTACTTTGTGCTCAGCTTCAGCTACAACACACTGACTGATGGCTTGCACCGTTGCTTAGAATTCTATTCTTCAGCTGCAAAACACTGTTAAAATAATGTTAAGCATTTGTTATAAATCCATAAAAAGCACGGAAATTCAGAGTTAAGGATAGAAATCCAAGGTAACATTCATCCTTAACCTACTGTATGCAGTAAGTTTAAAATATTTTAAAAAGGAAATTCATTCATTTCTGGAAATAGTTCAAAATGTCTGGCTGAAGTCTCGTTTTTTCAAATTTAAAGCTGGATTCTGGGCAGATCTTGGGCACAAGGCAAATCTCAGGACTGGGGCGAAAGTTTTAAGTCATTTTTGTGCTTCCCCAATACGGAACTGGTGAGCCCCAGACTTGTCCATATGCACAGCTTAGAGCAGCCTAAAGACTGCTGTAAATTGTGCTGTGCCAGAGGTTGTACTGGCAACAGCAAATTGCTGGGGTGCGAGGAGGGAAGGTGTAGAAGTTGGTGCTGCCGTTTTCTGTGCCACCCAAGGTGAATCCTCAGATCCACTGTGTTTAAATCTGTTTTCTGCCAGGATGAAATGGTACAAAACTGAGTAAAAGCACTGGAGAACTATGGCCTCTAATTGTAACAGTTTTGCTGCAACTGAATTTCTCTCAAAGAGATATGGGTGCAATGGTTTAGGCGCAGGACCAAGACTCAGAACCAGATCATTTTTAATGGCCACTCTGACAACTACTACCCCCCAGTAGCCTTAGGCCAGTCACTTTCCCCCCATTTGTAATTAAACAGAGGCTACTACTATTTACCAATGTTACAGGGGAATTATGAGAATACGATAATGTTAGAAAAGAGTGTGAAAATGAAAACTCCATGCAAGTGCTAGTTATTATTACTCTCACTTTTTACATTAGTCATAAAAAATATAGTACTGAAATGAGCTGGGCGAAACCTTGTTATGGGTTGAGTTGAAACCTCATTAAAATTGATGTGAGAATGCACCCTTCATTTAAGATAGTTGTAAAAGACGGCTATGGGGCCACACCTAAAACTAGGCCTATTAAAATCTACCCAGAAACAAGCACCATGTGGGTTCGGGGTTCCACTGGGTATTGTGACCATGTGTGGGTGTGTGAGAAAACAGACAAGAACCTGGGGGGAGGGAAGGGAGTAAAAAGTAAGATGGCCAAGCAGTAGACTGAGCACACTGTGACTGGAAAAAACTAGAGAGAGCACCTTTGGGTCTGGTGTTGGCTAAAGAGGCATGGCGCTGTAGACTAAGAAACTGACTTTGTACATTCATTGTAAATAAACAAGACTGCATAAAAAAGAAATACAAGACTTCATCAATTTCTGCTTCCAACTGGAACATACCCAGAGCATCAAACTTTGACTTGCTGCTCAGGTCAAAAAGGGGCACTGTGTGTTTTAGAAAGAACAGCACTAGCCATCACCTACAGCCCCCAACTAAAACCTCTCCAGCGCATCTTCAAGGATCTACAATCTATCCTGAAGGACGACCCCTCACTCTCACAGATCTTGAGAGACAGGCCAGTCCTCACTTACAGACAGCCCCCTAACATGAAGCAAATACTCACCAGCAACTACACACCACACAACAGAAACACGAATCCAGGAACCAATCCCTGCAACAAACCCCATTGCCAACTCTGTCCACATATCTATTCAAGGAACACCATCATAGGACCTAACCAGATCAGCCACACCATTAGGGGTTCGTTCACCTGCACATCTACCAATGTGATATATGCCATCATGTGCCAGCAATGCCCCTCTGCCATGTAGATTGGCCAAACCATACAGTCTCTACGCAAAAGAATAAATGCACACAAATCAGACATGAAGAATTGTAACATTCAAAAACCAGTAGGAGAGCACTTCAATCTCCCTGGACACTCAATAACAGACTTATAAGCAGCCATTCTTCAACAAAAAAACTTCAAAAACAGACTTCAACGAGAACTGCAGAACTGGAATTAATTTGCAAACTTGACACCACCAAATTAGGCCTGAATAAAGACTGGGAGTGGCTGGGTCACTACAAAAAGTAATTTTCCCTCCGTTGATACTCACATCTCCTTGTCAACTGTTGGGAATGGGCCACATCCACCCTGATTGAACTGGCCACATTAGCACTCCATTCATCTGATGAAGTGGGTTATAGCCCACAAAAGCTTATGCCCAAATAAATTTGTTAGTCTCTAAGGTGCCACAAGGACTCCTCGTTGTTTTTACTGATACAGACTAACACGGCTACCCCTCTAAAATTAGTTACGTATGTTTCCAGTAGTCTGACACTTCATATCCAAGAAAAGTTTAGAATGGAATTTCAACATCTTATGCTATTTAATGGATAGGGTGTGTATAGAATGAGGGAGGTATTTATATTATTATTTTTCTTTTTGTATGAATGTAGCCTATATAAGAGGTGCCAAATTAACATTCCTGGAGACCTCCAGAAAAGGCATAGCATAGGCTGTAATAATGAAAGTTTCTTCAAACTATCATGGTGATTTGCCTCAACCCTGAGCTGAAGGGATCACTATGGGATGACAGGGTAATTTAGTTGCCATGAACCACTCAATCCTCAGCCTCTCTACTAAGGCTACCATTCAGGGTGCCATTTTGTGTATGTGTATATGAGGAGGTCATGTTTCAATTGGAAAATGAACAAGGGAGTTATTTGCTCATGATGACTTGTATCAGCTCTTTTTAGAGCCTACTTAGATAATGAATCATTTTTAGATAGGAACTGTGAAAATTAAGGTCTCCCCTTTTCCCTACAAGGTAATACGAACACCTGCCATATCGTGTGTCTCCATTCATGTTTACCCTGAGAGCTGGGCCTTTTAAACTTCCATCCACACTGGCCACAAGCTGAGATGAATTAAACAGTTCATGGTAAACATTTCAAATAGTTTAGTAGCAACTGGACATCTAACTTAATGAATGCCAGTGAATGTGAGATAGGATCAGATGCTAAAATAGGGAAAGAACAGGTTAAAAATTACTTAGACAAGTTAGATGTCTTCAAGTCACCAGGGCCTGATGAAATACATCCTAGAATACTCAAGGAGCTGACTGAGGAGATATCTGAGCCATTAGTGATTATCTTTGAAAAGTCATGGAAGATGAGAGAGATTCCAGAGGACTGGAAAAGGGCAAATATAGTGCCAATCTATAAGAAGGGAAATAAGGACAACCCAGGGAAATACAGACCAGTGAGCTTAACTTCAGTACCTGGAAAGATAATGGAGCAAATAATTAAGCAATCAATTTTTAGACACCTAGAAGATAATAAGGTGATAAGTAACAGTCAGCAATGATTTGTCAAGAACAAATCGTGTCAAACCAACCTAATAACTTTCTTTGATAGAGTAACAAGTCTTGTGGATGAGGGGTAGTGGTAGATGTGGTATATCTTGACTTTAGTATAGAGAGTACACGGGGAGGGATTTCAAGTGCTTTGGAGGACAGGATTAAAATTCAAAATGATCTGGACAAACTGGAGAAATGGTCTGAAGTAAATAGGATGAAATTCAATAAGGACGAATGCAAAGTACTCCACTTAGGATGTAACAGTCAGTTGCACTCATACAAAATGGGAAATGGCTGCCTAGGAAGGAGTACTGCAGAAAGGGATCTGGGGGTCATAGTGGATCACAAGCTAAATGAGAGTCAACAGTGTAACACTTTTGCAAAAAAGGCAAATATTCTGGAATGTATTAGCAGGAGTACTGTAAGCAAGACACAAGAAGTGATTCTTCCATTCTACTCCATGCTGATTAGGCCTCAACTGGAGTATTGTATGCAGTTCTAGGCACCATATTTCAGGAAAGATGTAGACAAACTGGAGAAAGTCCAGAGAAAAGCAACAAAAACGATTAAAGGTCTAGAAAACATGACCTCTGAGGGAAGACTGAAAAAAATTGTGTTTGTTTAGTCTGGAAAAGAAGACAGAGGGACATGATAACAGTTTTCAAGTACATAAAATATTGTTACAAAGAGCAGGGAGAAAAATTGTTCTCCTTAACCTCGGAGGATAGGACAAGAAGCAACTGGCTTAAATTGCAGCAAGGGCGGTTTAGATTGGACATTAGAAAAAACATCCTGTCAGGGTGATTAAGGTGGAATAAATTGCCTAAGGAAGTTGTGGAGATTTTTAAGAGCAGGTTACCAAACACCTGTCATGGTCTAGATAATACTTAGTCCTTCCATGAGTGCAGGGGACTGGACTAGAAGTCCTCTCGAGGTCCCTTCCAGTTCTACAATTCTATGATTTTACTTCCTAATATTAAATTTCTATCTATTCCTTTTAACCTAAAAATTGGGCCTCCAGGATGTGGTGAGGAAAGCAAAATCCTTCCCTAGACATCCTGTCCATTTGGCCCAGAAGCAAAAATTCCTTCCTGATCCCTAAACAGGTGATCTGTTCAGACCCATAGCGTCCTGAAAATGGAGCCTGGCAATACCTGAAATATAGGACAGGAAGGGCATAGTAACAATAGCATTAAGATAGCTGCTGGACACGCAGGAAGGCTTTAAATACAAAGGAAATTGGGGATGAGTGGTTGGAAAGCCAATTGTCTCATCCGCCACCAGCACATTCCTTATATGTATTCTGAGTCAGGAAGACAAGAAATGTTGAAGTGAGACTAAGCATGTGGGCTCTTCCTTCCTATAGGACCCAGTGGGTTGGCCACCCCCATGCTGGTCTGACCTATGCCCACTGAGACTAGAGGGCCCTGTTTATCCCTCCATACATTTGCAGTTGTCTTTGTACTTCACATTGCTATAACTCATCATCTGCAAAGAGCTGCTATACATGGAACATAATATTTATTTCAGATATTCAAATCACTGTAGTGTATATTGACATTAATGCAATGTGCAGTGCCACTCTCAGATTGGGCTTCAGTTTCAATTGGAGATTCTATGCTAAACTAGAATTATTAATTGATTAGCATTGTACTACTTGGAGTTACCAATGTAGATAAGTGTGTGTGTGTGTGTGTGTGTGTGTGTGTGTGATATGACTTTTTGTTTCAGTTTTAACCAAAAAGGTTAGTAGCAATTGAACATTTAAAAAGTTTCAGCTTAAATGTTTTCAGCAACAATATTTACTATGCATTTAATTGAGAAGTTCACATACAGAGCCATTCCTGACCTGGAAAGGACACAAAACACTTAAATAATAATCAGCCCATTGTTGATTGAAACCATAGTTTCTCCTCTTTTAATGAATAAATGATATTTACTCACGCACTGATTGTGGGTGATAGTGAAATACATAATTTGTTACTGCATTGTGTTTCATAAAAAGTATTTCAGATTCTTTTCCAATTAAGGAATGGCTCTACAGTTGACCTTCTCTACTATATTAAGCAAGGATAAAGCTGAAAAATTGCACAAGCATATGGACAGTATATTTCTGCTGGGGATAATTTAAGTAGTTTTTAAGATAAGCTTATACAACTATGTTCTCCCCCACACCCAAAATATGTATCATTTAAATTAGAATAACTTTCCCCCCAAAATTCTACCCCAATATATATATGCACACATTTTAAAGTGAAATCATTTGTTTCTTGGAAAGTGTTCTCGCCAGGTTCATACCACTACACCTACACTGTCCTCCCTGAATGATTGTCTAAAATAAAGGTTTCAGAGTAGCAGCCGTGTTAGTCTGTATCCGCAAAATAAAGAACATTTCTGAGCATGTACTCTCTTCATCTAAGTGCACTATAACAGAAAGTGTCTACAATCTGCCAGACTCAAGAGATAATATATTTTGACCTTTGCTAGCCAAGCGGTTAGGCAGATATTTCTGACGAGAAAAGTAACTTGCTTCTTGTCCATATAGACACATCTCCTATCAACTCACTTCAGAATAAAGAATAGTAACAAACTATCATTCCTACTGGCCTTTTTGAAATTGCAGTTGCTAAGGAAAATAATAGTCAAAATTTTGCATGCTAAGAGAAGGATATTGAACCTTACAATGCAATAAGTATTTTTCTTTTCTTTTCTTTTTTTTAACCCACATTACTTACAAATAGCTTTTATGGATTAAATTGTGCCTACCTCTGCACAGGTGCATATATATTTGAGGACCCAAGGAGACTCTCTCACTTGCATGAGTGTGGGCTATGCAAAATTCTGGTCTTTGTTTTCCTGCTAAGCAACAGCTGGGGGAGTCTAAGAAATACAGTGGCACCAGACTCAATGCAGGGAGAGGACGATCATCCCTCCCATCACACTCAATAGCAGCAGAACTAAGCTAGCACAGCAGGAGTCTTTGTTGCACCATGTTAAAGGGTATACTGGGACTGCTCAGATCCATACTCCCCAAGTGTTCTCAGAGTCTCTAAGCTTGTCTAGGACACAATGTTTCTGGGAGAATGTGCTTCATACATCATGCAGCCCATCGTGCATCCACCTATATGAACAACAGTTTGGAACCAGAATCTTGCCATAAAATAAAAACAAAACAAACCGATTAAAATAAAAAAGTTGGGAAATGCAAGCATTAAGATTCCTACAACAATATCTCTTCAACTACATTGCACTTGTTTAGTAATTTGTATTCCTGTTTTTCTTGTTAAATATGCCAGAGTTTAAGGCCAGAAGGGAATATCAGATCATCTTATATGTCTTAATACATTTTTATTTATTATGTTAATTTACAGACTCGCTTTCAAATTAACCAAGGAGCAGTCCCTGTGCCTGTCATGTCTGAAAGAGAGAATGTGCATTGTGAGGTGAAATAGTAAGATTTTTAGCAAACGCCTACTAAGCATGCACAAATATTTTTTCACTTTATTATTGCCCAACCAATTTGTTTCAAATGGGATTCTAAGATTCTTAATTTTTAAAGCAAAAACATTCACTTAAAACAAATCCTCTTCTTGTAAGCTTAGTCCTAAAATGAGAGCAAAGCAGTGTCAAAAGAAAATGGAAAACCTCATATAACATGGCTTTTACACAACAAATGGAATCTCAGCCAATTCTCTTTACAGAATATACTAGTCACAATTTCTGCTTTTAAGTATGCTATTCTGTGGATCATAAAGTATCTTTTATCAAGGACTATACAAATAGAAACTAAGTGTATTTTTGCAAGCTGGTTGTTCTTTTCTCAGATATGAAAAATCACAATATGAAATAGATACTGCACTAGAATCCATTCTGTAAGTAACTTTTCATGAAGTAAATGTTTATCAGTTTGTCTATAGTCTCCATTTTCTTCACTATTTTTAAAAACAAAGATTCATCCAAAATATTTTAGTATTTTGAACCCATTTAATAGACTATGTACTTGCTAAATGGATAGATAATTTAAAATTCTTCACACAGCTCCTCGAAAGCAATATCCATCCTTTCATATCATTCTACTTGATAGTTTAGTACCATCAACTAGTGCTCACAAATACTACTTTATTGCTTGAGTTGCTTTTTGATTGGCTGTTACATTAAGATTCCAATTGACTATGTCTTCTAAGATAATAAGAATCTGTAGATCAGTAACTCTGTTCAGAGGACCATTTACTGTATTGTACAAGTCAGGCAGATACTTCCTGAAAATATCTTAGAGCAAAGCTTAGTTATAGTTTTATGGCTACATAATACCGTCAGAAAACAAGGCTGTGGGATGTACACACAGGAACTATATAGCCTCAAAAATCTATTAAAGTTGGAGAAACTCATCAAAAACAATATTAGGAATTACCATATGGGGTCACCATATGAGCCATCATTCACTTTTAATTCAGTTCTGTTGTTCTTTACCGCTACCACCCAGAAGAGGATTTATCATGATTGGGTAAAGTTTCTCCATCTTTCTCCATCTAGTGAAGGTTTGTGTATATTGCAATACAGCAGTATCAGTAGACACAGGGAAGTACTGATGTCATTGTACAAGGCACTGGTATGACCTTATGTGGACTGTGTACAATTCTAGTCACCCATATTCAAGACTGATTAATTCAAATTGGAAAAGATCCAGAGAAGAGCTACTGGGTTGATCAAGGGAATGGAAAGCTTATCTTATGAGGAGACTAAAAGAACTTAGCTTGTTTAGCCAAGCAAAATGAAGGCTGAGAGGGGATATGATTACCCTCTACAAATATATCAGGGAGAGTGAAGAACTATTTAAGCTAGAGAAGAATGTTGGCACACGAACAAATGGGCATAAACTGGTCATGATATTGGGCTGGAAATTAGGTTTCCAATCATCAGAGGAGTGAGGTTCTGGAATAGCTTTCCAATGGGAACTGTGGGGGAAAATAACCTAATTCATTTTAAGACAGAGCTTGATAAATTTATGAGTGGGACTGTATGAAGGTTGTGTGAAGTGGTGAAGTATGGGTTTGGTGGCCCTGGGAGCTTTCAGTTCATATTTTATAGTTCCTAAAATCTGATGCTTCAGGACTTCAGCCAGTCATCTATATGGATAAGGAAGGGGATTTCTCTCCCCCCCCCCCCGACGTATTCTGTTTTTGTCTCTTTCTTCTGAAGGATCAGATATAGCCATGACTGGAGATGGGCCACTGCTATGGGGCAGTAGTGCGAATTTAATTTTTTTCTTGAAAACTCAAAAAAAATTGTCTGAAAAATCAAAGTGAAATATTTAGTTTCAGACCAGATTGACTCAAATTGAAATATTTGGGTTTGTTGAACCAAATGAAAATGCAGAAAACCAGTAGAACCCTTGAGTATCTAAACTCCTGCAGTACTGGGTGGGTTTGAAGAGTGGGGCCTGGTTTCCTTGTTGGTCCTGAGGGTATATGCAGCTCTGGTGAGTCCATTCTAGTCTAAGTAGATGGTACTGATGAGGGTGCCTTGGGGGGTGCCAAGGATCTATGAGAGGCATGGTATCTTCCCAGTACCAAGGTCATCTTAGTGGCCAACTTAGATGTAGACGGTATAGAAGTAGTTGTGGGTACTGTCCTCTTAGAGAAGGAATTCTTCAATGCTGTAGTGTCCTGCTTGTGTGGCACCAAAGGATTCAGTATTGTGGCATGCTTGCTGCCCTTTTTCTCTGTTGAGCACAGAGCCCAGGCACAGGATCGGCACCGAGAGTGTCTGGAACCTCAGACGTACTCACTGTGGGATGTGAGGTTTCCGCTGCAGTCTTGTTCCACGGGGACCAGTCTTTTTGAGGTGGACTCTTTCTGTGGAGAATGACTGCCTCTGCTAGGGGCTTTGTCCGTGGATTTATTTTGAGTAGACCTAGGTGAACGTGCTGAAGTTGACAGGGCACAGTGTTCACTCAGCGATCAACATCCGGAGGTGTCTTCTGGCCTGGATCTGAGGCCATTTGGAGGGAATGCTGCATCATTAAGAGTCACAGTTTTAGCTCCCAATTTTATCTTGCCCTGCCCTTAATAGCAGAGCAGATGTAGCACTTTTGTGGGATATGAGACTCTCCCAAGCAGCAGATACATCAGGAATGCCTGTTGTTGACGGGGATGGTCTCCTGGCAAGAGACGCACCACTTGGAGCCTGAAGAGCCTGGCATACCAGGGGAAATAGAATCTAACAGGAGAAGGTTCCCCTCCTGAAAGGGGAAAGAGATTGAGAGAAAGTCCCCCTAAATAAAAGTAAATGAAATAACTAAAGAAGGGTAACTAGGCTAAGTGACTTCAAAAAGTAAGGGACACTAATGCTCCATTTCAGGCTGAAGTGGTTAAGGAGAATCTGAGGGCAGTTCACCTGAGCAGCCCTATATAGCCTCGGAGCAGGGCACAAGGAAGAGTAGGGCACATGGCCAGACTGAATGGGCACTAATACCAAAAATCTCTGATTAAAGGTGCAAAGGGTGTGGGCACACCTGAAGTGGAACACCCATAGGGACAATACTTGAAGAAGAACTAGGAATGTTTTTGCCATCCTTTAATGAAAAAAAGTTTTAATTTATTAAACCAACGTAGGTAAAAAAAATACATTCTGGCTGACAATCTGCATGACAAGTTTGTGTCGGCTGCAATTAATAGTTAAATATTATACCCTAAAAATGGGACATTTATTATAATGCTGTTTAAATATATATACTTTGCCAGGTGTTCCACAGTTATATATACATTTATAGTATTATCTCACTTGCAATGTTAGATTTGTTAACCTGAGTTTGTGCTGACTGTATTATTAGTCACAAGCAACAGAGTGAGAAAGACCCATGATTGGATAAACAACTGACCCAAATGAGTATAATTAAATCTAAAGAAATATTATGTTGTGGTATATTTGATTTATAGCACACCTCGCCCCCCAAAGGAGATAAAGCTGCTCAGATTGGTGGTTTTTGCTAATCTTTTTTTCCCCTCATGAAATACACAACTGTTTGCTAAAGAAAGGAGAGTTACTTATCTGCAGTCTTAGTTCTCTGAAAATACGAAGTAGTATGGTTATATATTCCTTGGTCACATGTCCTCTGGCACTTAATGAAGAAGTTGATTCATAGCTCAATAAAGACTTTTTGCCTCAGTGCACATCAGGAAGCAAATATACTGCACTTCACTGCATAACTGTTAGTTTTTTTTGACTTGGGTCCTGACCTAACCAATACAGTGACCTAACTTTAATGATGTAATCTAGGGATAATATTTTCAAAAACCTCAGTTAGAAATTAATTCTCAAAAGGAAATGTTATAAATAAGTCCACATTTCTGGAGACTAAAAGGCTAGTCTCACATAGCACAACAGATATACTGGACAACAAAAAGTATTCAATTAACAACTACAGGAAGTGCCTATTAGTAGACTCCAGTCCTTCATCTTTACTTCCACGTTTCTGTGTAACAGATGGAGATACCCACACAACAAAAAGACGAGTAAAACATATGGCCAGATGTAATTACCTTCCAAGCTGTTTTCAGAAAAGATGGAAAAAATAGATTTTTTTGCCAAAGACAACATTCAGATTTTAAGCACACAAGACCAAAAATGTTTGTTGGCAACAAAACACAATGAAAACGCCAATCATTAAAAATATCTCTCTTAACACTATCTTAACAATATATATCTTAATATCCCTAACTTCCATGTCCTATACTTGCTTCTGAGTAATGCAAACACAAAAGACAAGACATCCAGACACCAACTAGACAAGATGGGAAGAATAAGGCAGTCCAGTGTGAAAAAAAGTAACAGACAATGCAGCATTCAACCTTCTTAAAAACTTATGCTGAGCCAAAATGGCTTTAAAGAAGAGTAAGGTAACTCTATATTTAAGATTTACCAATGTCTTCAAGTGTGACTGATATGAGGTGGACTACAACTCAGAGAGCTTTGACAAGCCTCTCAAGTTTTAAACTTGATAGAGGACAACAATTAGAGATGCAAGTTGTCAGTCAATGAGAAATTATCCCCTTAGGGCATGGTCTGATTTTAATACAGTATGTTAGTGTAAAATTAAATGAAAAAGTGTCTGAACTCATCATGGAGTTTTGAATGCTTGTAGCAGAATGTAAGAGCTCTTTTTCAGATTCAGGTCATGAAGCTTGCTTTGCAGTGATGAAGATCGGAAATGAAAAACACTGGCAGAATGATTTACTAGTTAAGATGAATTCCTACTGTGTATTAGGAAGGAATTTTGAATTAGCATGAAATATTACTTCATCTCATTAAAAATGTAGGCTAACATTTTCAAATTTAATTTGTCTAAAGTAAGGCACCTAAATCCATATTTAAGCATACAGGAAAACAGAAACTGCCATACTGTATCAGACCAGTGGTCCATCTAGTCCAGGATCCTGTCTAAGACAGTGTTTCAGAGGAAGGTGCAAGAAATCTCACAGTGGACTACTATGGAATAACCTGCCCATAGAAGAAGTTTCCTCCTCTATACCAGGGGTCAGCAACCTTTCAGAAGTGGTGTGCCGAGTCTTCATTTATTCACTCTAATTTAAGGTTTCGTGTGGCAGTAATATATTTTAACGTTTTAAAAAGGTGTCTTTCTGTAAGTCTATAATATATAACTAAACTATTGTTGTATGTAAAGTAAATAAGGTTTTTAAAATGTTTAAGAAGCTTCATTTAAAATTAAATTAAAATGCAGAGCCCCCCGGACCGGTGGCCAGGACCCGGGCACTTTGAGTGCCACTGAAAATCAGCTCGCGTGCCGCCTTTGGCATGCGTACCATAAGTTGCCTATCCCTGCTCTATACGTTAGTGTTTGACTTGTACCTTTTAGCATGAAGATTTATATAGATCATAAAAAACTATTTTTAAATTCTATCTATTGAAATGATGGATGTTCTCTTGACCATACTAGTGTCTATGTCCTTTTTAAAATTTTACTAAGCTCTTCGTCACAATGAGGCAATGAGTTCCACAGGTTAATTATGTATGATCATAGAATCATAGGACTGGAAGGGACCTCGAGAAGTCATCTAGTCCAGTCCCCTGCACTCATGGCAGGACTAAGTATTTTCTAGACCAGTGGTTCTCAAACTTTTTTTCCCCACGGACCACTTGAAAATTGCTGAGGGTCTCAGCAGACCTCTTAATGATCTTTCCAAATGTTGTTTGTACCATTAGCTAACTATTGTAAAATGCTTTGGATAAAAGCGCTATATAAAAAAAAATCCTTAATAATAAACAACTTTTTTTGTTCTACAAATAAAAGCACACAACTCATATTTTAATATCAGTACTCTTACCTTTCTAATGTGATAGATGTGCCCTCTCTCCCCCCACCGCAGCAGCCCCTGAGCTGGGGCTGGGAAGGAGGGGGGTCTCTCCCCTGCCACAGCAGCCACAGAGCTGAGGCTGGGAAGGAGGACCACCTATCCCTGGCAGCCGCAGCCCTGGAGCTGGGGAAAGTCACCTCTTTGGCCACTGCAGCTCTGCACGTCCCAAATTTCCGCCCCCCTTCTTCTCACCCCACTGCCCCCTCCCACCTACCCCCTATTCTCCCCAAGGCCACCACCTCACCTTACATGTGCGTCTTCTCCATGGTCCAGGCACCTAATTAGTGGAGCCACACCTGCGCGGCTCCACTAATTAGGTGGGTGGCCCTTCATTCTCTCATGTGCGGCCACCCAGGCACACACCTTAGAGGGAAACATCCACTGACCACCTGAATGGTGCTCGCGGACCACTAGTGGTCCACGGACCACAGTTTGAGAACCTCTGATCTAGACCATTCTTGAGAGGTGTCTAACCTGGTCTTAAAAATCTCCAATGATGGAGATTCCACAACCTCCCTAGGCAATTTATTCCAGTGCTTAACCACCCTGACAGTTAGGAAATTTTTCCTAATGTCCAACCTAAACCTCACACTGCTTCTTGTCCTATCCTTAGAGGTTCAGAACAACAATTTTTCTCCCTGCTCCTTGTAACAATCTTTTATATACTTGAAAACTGTTATCATGTCCCCCTGTCTTCTCTTTTCCAGACTAAACAAACCCAATTTTTTCAATCTTCCCTCATAGGTCATGTTTTCTAGACCTTTAATCATTTTTGTTGCTCTTCTCTGGACTTTCTCCAATTTGTCCACATCTTTCCTGAAGTGTGGCACCCAGAACTGGACACAATACTTCATTTGAGGCCTAATCAGCGTGGAGTAGAGCGGAAGAATTACTTCTTGTGTCTTGCTTACAACGCTCCTGCTAATACCTCCCAGAACGATGTTTGCTTTTTTTGCAACAGTGTGACACTGTTGACTCATATTTAGCTTATGGTCCATTATGACTTCCCGGTCCCTTTCTGCAGTACTCCTTCCTAGGCAGTCATTTCCCATTTTGTATGTGTGCAACTGATTGTTCCTTCCTAAATTGAGTACTTTGCATTTGTCCTTATTGAATTTCATCCTATTTACTTCAGACCATCTCTCCAGTTTGTCCAGATCATTTTGAATTTTAATCCTATCCTCCAAAGCACCTGGAACCCCTCCCAGCTTGGTATCGTCCACAAATTTGATAAGTGTAAGGAAGTACTGTATTTATTTTTATCAGCTTTAAATTTGTCATCTTAGTTTTATATGTCTCCGTCCTCTTATACTCAATTAAAGGGTAAATAGAAGTACTGAATTTACCTTCTTTATAACTTCCCATCATTTGGTTATACCCATATCACATCCTCTCCTCTAAACAGTCCCTATTTTACCAATCTTTTTTCATGCAGATGTTTTTGACACTCATTTCTGGACCCCTTCTATTTCTCTTATATCTTTTCTGAGTTAGGGTAACCAAAACTGAACATAGTATTCCAGGTGAGGGCATACCACTTATTTGTATAATGGCATAATAATACTTGTAGTATTATAACCCATTCCTTATATGTCCCAATATTTTGTTTAATTTCAACTGCTACACAGTTTTTCCATGATGTGGCCATAATGACACCTGTTTTTTTCTGATTGGTTACAATTAATTTGGAACCTGGTAATGTGACTTAAATTGACTTAAATGAGAGATACAAGTACATAGCCCCTCAGAAAAATCAGGCCCCTTATTTAGGTGGCTAGATATGGATTTAGATGGTTAACTTTAGGCATCCAATTTTGGAAATTTTACCTTAGCAGACAGTACATGAATCACCAGTACTAAAAAGCTCAACGATTCTACAACATGCATTGAACAATACCAAAAAAATAAAAATAAAAATCTACATTGTGTTTGTTAAATGAATCATCATACATGTAGAAGCTAACCAAAATGATTTTATTTAGTGAGTAGCATGTGCATGGTATTCCACAAAAATAAAGATTCTGACTGAAAGTTTCAAACCCATCGCTACCTCCTGATAAATATGACTACAACATAATGAGTAGGAAACCTGATCTTTTACAGCTTCAGTTCATGAAACTTTTCATGATGCTGTCCCACGCTCAGATTCTGAGAGAAAGTGGAAGCTATCCCAACTCTGTTTGCATAGGACAAACGGAAGGAAGTAATTACAATGGTTACAATAAATATGCACGATGAAAACTGAATGGAAAACATACTGTATTTGTGCCTTGTATACTGGAAGAACTGTTCAGGAACAAACAGACCCATTTAATTTTTTAGTAGATTTTTTGTAACCTCCTATATGTTGCTGATGATTATGTGCAGAAAGATCATAATTACATGTATTAAGAAATAAATACTGGTCCTACCTGAACCATTTTTCGCATACCCATTTGCATCTACGGTTGTGTACATGATATAAGGTCCAGGCTGATTCACACCAAAGGGCTGCAATACAAAGATGAAATTAAACATCCAAACTTTGATTCTATTTTTTTCAAGTTTAGGAATTAGCACAGCTAAAATAATAAAATTAAACTAAAGGCGAATTTCTGTGGCTTCATTGTTAAGATCACACCTTAGATGTGGATAACTATTCACTTATTTTACTATATTAAAGTAGAATTCATTTTTAAAATAGGATAATCACTTTGTTATCTATAAGTAATGATACTCCTTTCAGTTAATTTCTAAACATACTTTTCTAAAAGCTTTATTGTAAAAATACTTTTATTATACACGATTAAAAATGATAGTGTGTAAAAGTGTTCACTCTATCAAGTGCTCACTGCATCATAGCACCTTTAGTTGTGGTTGATTTGACTAAATGCAGTCTAATGAAACAATGAATCCAGTCAGTTTCATGTAAAAGCCAAGTTTGGAACATTCTGCATCATTTTCAGATGCTTTTAGTCAATGATGCAGAAAACTGTGTTTCCAGTACTGATGCTGTTTCATCAACTACTGCAAATGTAAAGGGAAGGATTGACTCCAACCTGACAGTTTGATGGAACTGTAGAAACCAGTGACAGAACTTAAATGAGCTGATCATCTAGGGTTTAAAGTCACAGACTGTACAAACAATCTTATTAGAATCTATCTTAAATTCTTTCCCCAAAATGAAACCAAACAACTTGACCTTTTTCTTGTAAAGGACGTAATTTTGAGCTATTTGTCCATTAGCCAAAATAACATGCTAGCAATCACTATATAAGGTCTTTTCACCGTTTCAGTCTTAAGTATGGTTGCCTTGACAGCAATAACTCATCGGGACTAAAATCATACATATATATTTTACAGAACAAAATCTTATAAATTATTCAAATTATTTGACAATTTGAATACCTTCTCGGTGAGACATATGGAGTGGTGATAGCTAATCCATAAGTAAGGCTGCAACTGAATTCTATTGTAATCTGATTTTGTGTAATCCTGACCCCCTAAAATCCACAAACAAAGGAATACAGGCTTCAAAATTGATAGGCCACATCTGGGGCTGAGGTTTAATTTTTTTTTCAAGTTGGAAGTAAATTCAAGAAGGTATTACTGAATTATGGCATCCCAAGAATTGAGGTATTTACCAGAGTTCAAAAATTCAATTTTTTCCTGCCATTTTGTAGAGAAAAAAAGAAATAAAACTTAGGGCTCGTCTACGCTGGGGGGGAGGGGGGGGAAAATCGATCTAAGATGCGCAACTTCAGCTACGAGAATAGCATAGCTGAAGTCAACGTATCTTAGATCGACTTACCTCCCGTCCTCACGGCGCGGGATCGACGGCCGCGGCTCCCTCGTCAACTCTGCTTCCGCCTCTCGCCCTGGTGGAGTTCCAGAGTCGACGGGGAGCGCATTCGGGGATCGATTTATCGCATCTAGACGAGACGTGATAAATCGATCCCCGATAGATCGATTGCTACCCGCCGATCCGGCGGGTATTGAAGACGTACCCTTAGTTTACTGTAGATCTCTGGTTGAACTCCTGAGCAAAGGACTCACCATTAGTTTGATTAAACTCTAATTTTAAAAGATTTTAAATGGTAATATCAGAATGGAACATTGGTTCAGACAAGCTAAAAATAGGTCTGATGACTGCTGGAAAAAGACAGTTACTTATACTGTAACCGTTGCTCTCCGAGATGTGGGTGCAGACCTGTAATTCCACTCAGGTGTGCGCACACTTAGGCACTGAAACCAGAAGACTTTGCCTAGCAGTACCCATACAGGTGGTGCTCACACCATTTGACTCTAGTCTCTCCCCAGGCTATTTAAAGGCAGCGCCACCCTGAATTCTTTCATTCTGAGTGTCAGGAGTAGAGACTGATGTGGAGAGGATGGAAGGTCATGGAATACACGTCTGTACCCACATCTCAAAGAACAAGTTACAATACAGGTACGTAACAGTCTTTTCTTCTTCAAGGGGTTTTAGACGTGTATTCCACTCTGGTGATCCATAAACAGCACTCACAGGAGGTGTAGTTCAGAGTCTACTTAAAGAATGCTTGCAGGACTGCCTTCCTAAAGTTTACATCTGACCTAAATGCAATGGTAATCACATAGTGTCTGATAAAAGTATGTGTAGAAGACCAGGTAGGAGCCCTGAAATTGTTCACTGAAAAATCACTGAGGAATGCTATATATGTAGGTTGGGCCCTCATCGAATGAGCCTGCAATCTATGTGGAGGCATGGTCTGAGCTATTTCATATGCTGATGAAATGTGGGAAGTTATCCACCTGGAGACTGTTTACACAGAGACTGACCCTTCATTTGATCTGCATAGAAGATAAACAGAAGAGGTGATGCCCAAAAAGGCTTAGTTCTGTCTAGGTAAAATGCCAAACATCTTCTTGAATCCAACATGTGAACTCAATGTTCATCTGCACTGCAGTGTGGTTTAGGAAAGAACACCAGTAAATAAATCAATTGGTTAAGATGAAACTGTGAAACCACTTTTTAACAATAATTTTGGATACAGCAGTAGGGCCACTTTCTTTGTCCTTGAAAAACTGGCTCTACAGGGACTCTGGCATTAAGACTTGTAGCTTGCATATGCTCCTTGCATATATTTGGCCACAAGAAAGGGCATTTTTTGGCACAGAAGTGACAGAGAACAGGTTGCCAGGGGCTTGAACTGAGGTCTTACAAGGGCAACCAGGACAGTATTAAGGTCCCACAAGGGAACCAGTTCTTTCTCAGGCAAATGGAGACTAATGATTCTCATGAGAAATCTCACTACCACAGGATTTGAGAAAATTGACCTCCCTTGGATAGGTAGATGAAAGGCTGAGATCACTGCTAAGTGAACCCTCAATGAATTGAGAGACTGGATGACTGAAGGTGTACTAAGTACTCCAAATGTTCTGAATGCAGGCCTGCATCAGCTGAATCCTTTGAGGAAGCGACCAAACTGAAAATTGCTTCCACTTGGACAAAAAAGTCACCCTAGTAGATGGCTTCAGCTGCTAAACCACAACTGTTGAACAGCTTCCAAACATTGTTCCTTCTCCTCAAATAGCCATGCAGCATCCACACCATGAGCTGTACAGTGTTCAGTGCTTGATGCAAAACTCAACAGTGGTGCTGAGTCAGTAGGTCAGGATGAAGAGGAAGAAATCTGAGAGGATGAATCAACAGATAGAAGGTTGGAGAACCAACATTGCCTTGGCCAAACTGGGGCAATTGGAATTAGTTTGGCATGATCCAACTTCAGCTTAAGAATGACCTGTGGGATGACTGGAATCAGGAGGAAGGCATATCTCAGAGTCTATCCCCAACTGAGTTGGAAGGCATTGGTTAGGGAGCCTGGGCTGAGACTTGCTTGAGAGCAAAATTGATGGCACTTCTTGTCTCTCATTGCAAAGAGGCCGATAATCAGAATGCCCCACTCTGTAAAGATTGAACTCAGCACACTGGATTTCTGAGACCACTAGTGATCTTGCTCTGGTCTAGGACGTAGAGCGGGACCTTGCAGACTGAGGAACATCCCAAAGGTTCCAAGGAAGCCACCAATATGGGAAACGCATTGGTGGCAGTAAGTACTGGGCCAGGAGCCTTTACCTCTTATCTGAAAGTGGACTGTAACATTTTTTTTTTTAAATTAAGTTTGTTTTTACAATAAAAAATAAAAAAAATCAGAGGAATTAATTATAAAGGAATGTTTTAGCTCAGAACTCCACAATATTCAGTCAAGTTTCCTAAAGTATTAAATACATATGATCTGGTTTGAAGAACAACTGCTTAAAATACATGCATATAGGTACTGAAATTGTTTTTTGGTACTATCTGTAGTACTAGGCAAAGGCACAGACACTTTCTACTATAATGAAAATAATCTGAAGTAAAAATCAATATGACAAACATTTCTAGGGACTTACAATAATTTAAAAAGTGAATGCAAGTCAGAAGGAGAAGTAACGGCAAAGTGCACTTTTTATATCTTTTTCAGCTGTCAATGCAGTTGTGAAGGTAAAGAATACAAATAGCCATTCAAATCATGTGAACCTCAAAGAAAGTCAAAAAGGGATAAATCGGAGGCAAATGTTTCAACTGCAATAGAGCCTTAGGATCAGTCAGGCACATCTATCTAAAAGCAGTTTCATAAATTGGACCTGATATGATTTTCAAATTGATTTCTTAAAAAGCAAGTTCAGGTTTATTTTGAAGCTGTACTCTACAATAGAGCTTATTGTTGCAAATGGGCTGGGGGAGTTCAGTAAACTTCCTTAAACTGTCCTTGCTGAACTAAGACTTCTTCTGTGTTTGTCCACATGGGAAGAAAGACATGAGGCCATTGATGTGGTTTAACGAGGCCACAACTTTATTCACTTATACCAGGGGTGGCCAGCCTGAGCCTGAGAAGGAGCCAGAATTTACCAATGTACATTGCCAAAGAGCCACAGTAATATGTCAGCAACCTCCCATCAGCTCCCCCGCCCACTCCCAGCGCCTCCTGCCCACCGGCAGCCCTGCCAATCAGCCCCCCCCCTCCCCGCACCTCCCGATCAGCTGTTTTGTGGCATGCAGGAGGCTCGGAGCGAGGGCATTGCAGGCTGAGGGGAGGAGATGGGAAGGGGTGGAGTGGGGGCAGGGCCTGTGGCAGAGCCAGGGGTTGAGCAGTGAGCACCCCCCAGCACATTGGAAAGTTGGCACCTGTAGCTCCAGCCCCGGAGTCAGTGCCTATACAAGGAGCTGCATATTAACTTCTGAAGAGCCGCATGTGGCCCCGGAGCTACAGGTTGGCCACCCCTGACTTATACTATCTGGGAGTACCTAGCAACAAATTGTACACTGCAGGAAGGAGATGGTTGACTCCCTGCTGTTCAAGACACAGGATCCCCAATCTCCCTTCCTCAGCCCCCTGAAAATAGGTTAGGAAATGGAAGCAGGTTGGCTTCCTGCTGACAAGATGTAGGCGCCTCAAACCCTCCCCCACCGGCTTTAACCTCTCCATTACTCAAGCTCCCTTAAGAGAGGCTTTCCTTCAAATCCTTTTCCAATCCATTTTATCCAATAACCATATCCCTTCCATACCGAGTACCTGCACTGGACATCTGCCACAAGTTTTGTGTGTTAAGTTGCTATGTTATAACCTAACCCCCTTATTCCACCCCACTGGGTCCCAGACCAGCTGTGGGGAAGGAAAAAAAACTATCCACTCGGGCCAATTTGGCAGTAAGGGCAAAATTCCTTCCCAGTCTCCCAAGGAAGAGGGGCAACAAGCGTAATAGCCACAGCAGGTAAAAAAGGGAACCCAGTCCTTCTGTCATGTACACAGGTGTCTGGGTGCTGTCAACCCAATCCTGGTAAAGAGTGCCACTACAAGGCTGCCAGGGGTATAAATACCACCCCCATCTTTTAGTCAGTAGGAAAGGTAATACAGAGATCTTGTCCTAATGTCACCCCAACTGCTTCCTGCCCTTCCTGTCCATCCCTGTAAACTTTCCCCCTTCTCCCCACCTGCTGTAAGGGAGCCTTTAAAGGGGCAATGCCCCTTTTCTTCCAGCTAGCTGGACAAAGACCCAATTATATAAAGGTTGCAGTGGGCACATTTATGTAACTATTTTATGCATTAATACGATAGCATTGGTAGCAGATCCATAGTTAAGGTTTAGTTCAGTTTTTCAGACAACGGGGGATTTACATCCCTTTTGACAGGCATGAAAATTATTGTTGTTAATAACCAAAAAGACATTACACTATATAAGGGTGAATAATTAATTTCCTGAAAAGTTACAAGTGCAATCAAGCAACAGACTAGGAATTCAAAGGAGTTGAAAATTACTTCCTTCTGAAAATTCACAGCCAGTGTTTAATGCTTTCTCAGATTTCTCTAATGTCAAAGCTTTGTCTGAAACTGTACATGCAAACAGTAGCTTAAAAATTATTAGCATTTATTCATTACTGTTGTTTTATTTACTCAATAAATGCTACTTGATCAAAAGTTTGTCAAATGCCAATGTGTAAAATTTTAAAATTTGATGCTTAATGTTGTCTTCTGAGGGAGAAAAGAAGGTGTTAAAATAATGATAAAGTAATTATAGAAAACTGAAAGGGATTTGTAGATCATTGTATGATGAATGTTAACAAGTGAGTTTGGAGGAGGAATGGGAAAAACTGTTGAATTATCCATCATATTTGCGTACACAGGAAAGGAAATGGAGAAATGGTGTTTAAGAGAGGCAGATGAGAAGGTTTGGTTTTTACTATGTTGAGTGTAAGCTGATGCACTAACATTCAGCAAGAGATCTCTCAGAAAGACAGCTGCAGATGTAAGACTGAACAGAAAGGGAGAAGACAGAGGGAAATTTGGCAGTGATCTACACTTCGGGCTTGTCTTTACTACCGCGCTGCAGTGGCACCTCTGCAGTGCGTCTGATGAAGATGTGCTATGTTGACGGGAGAGCGCTCTCCCGTAGACGTAATTACTCCTCAATAAGAGGTGGAAGCTCTCCCACCGACAGTGTGGTGTAGACATGGCTTTAAGTCTATGTAACTTATGTCACTCAGGGGGGTGGTTTTTTCAGACCCCTGAGCGACATAAGTAAGGCCCTACCAAATTCATGGTCCATTTTGGTCAATTTCACAGCGCAGAAGTAAGGATGGCATCGTATGGTATTGCCACCCTTACTTCTGCACTGCTGCCTGAGGGCCCAGCTCTGCAGTCAGCAGCTGCCACTCTCCAGCCGCCCAGCTCTGAAGGCAGCAGCGCAGAAGTAAGGGTGGCATGTTATGGTATTGCCACCCTTACTTCTATACTGCTGCTGGTGGTGCTGCCTTCAAAGGTGGACACCTGGCCAACAGCTGCCATTCTCTGGTCACCCAGCTCTGAAGGCAGAGCAGAAGTAAGGGTGGCAATACCGCGATGCCTCTAAAATAACCCTGCGACTCCCCTGCAACTCCCTTCTGGGTCAGGACCCCTAATTTGAGAAATACTGGTCTCCCCTGTGAAATCTGTATAATATAGGGTAAAAACACAAAAAAGACCAGACTTCATGGTCTGTGACACGTTTTTCATGGCCGGGAATTTGGACATAAGTTACATTGACATAAGCGGCAGTGTAGACAAGCCCAGAGACAGTAGCTGAAGTCATGAGAATAAGGCATAGAAGAAGAAGGAGGTGACCAAAACCAGAGCAACACTTATGAACAGTATGGGTGTGAGGAGAAGTAGACACATTAAGGAAAACCTTGACGCACATATGAGAGCTGAAAATATAAGGTGAGTTTCATGTTGATATTATCATAAAAAGTTACTTATACTGTAGCAAACAGCTCCTAATACTTTTTTGTAGGGGAATTATATTTACATTCAGTGTTATTTAAGTGGCTGTGATGGGGTGTCTACCCCACACATGCTCTGCAGAGGTAAATTAGGCCCATTAACCTTAGGCTGCAGCTGGAAGAAATCTAGGAAGTGGCAGGGCCTAACTGCAGATGAAGTCCAGCTAGGGGGGAGGAGCTGGGCAGGATCTAAAAGAGAGGAAGTTGGCAGGCTGGGGGAAGAAACCTGCAGTGGCACTCCCTGATACATGGGGGAAGAGCACGAAGCTGCAAGGACAGAGTAGGAAGCAGTCCAGGAAAGGAGTAGTAAGGGCTGGGAGAGTAAAAGCCCAGAGCTGCTTGGCTGAAAGTCCCTGAACTAGAACCTGGTGTATAGGATGGGCCCAGGTTCCCCTACCAGCCACTGGGGGAGTGGCACAGACCATCCAGTGGGCAGCAGACTGCCTGGGACAGTTTACTTCAAAGGATTTGTGATCGCCCAGAAGGGGGAATAACTTTAATGTGACTTAGCCAGAGGACTAAGCTCTGAAGAGGACAGTGCTGCCGCTCCTCGCACATGAGAGGCCATGGAGTAGCTGAGGGGAATGACAGACTGCATAACCACAGGAAGGGGCATCAGACCAGGTGAAAGAGCTAATTCCCCGGATGAGCCACAAGGAGGATACCGCTGAGCTGTGAGTAGAGCAGTCCCCGTAACAGTGGCAGTGAGTAATAAACTTTCCCCAACATCTGTTTATTAATGTTCATTTCTGATGTTATCCCCTCTTTTTTATTCCTTCAGCTGACTTTTTAATATTGTGAGAATGGTTTGTTATTTCATATCACAAAATGTCTCCTAAATAAGTAAATAGATCTAGGTGGAAAGTTGGTTCCATATAAAGCAATTTCTTGACTCATAAATATACCAGTATAATCAATGTCTTGTCAAAATTAAATTCTTATACATTATATAAACCTGATTAAAAAAAAAACAAAAAAACAATTTTACTTTCTTCAAGCTCCTCTTCAAGAACCACTTGTACTGTGAATATGGAAAACTGCCAACTAATAATAGCTAGGTGGGTGGCTATTAGTGATTACTGATAGGAATTGTTTATTGTCATTTGTAAAAAGTCTGCAGATTTGGGATGTAATCAGTCTTGGGAACCAGATGTACTTGTTAATGTTACTCCTACTCTTCCGCTCCCATTCCCTCAGTCAGTTACATCCACTTGTTGCTCCGTATCTTAAGTTAGACTGTAAATTCTTCCAAGCTGTGGCTGTTTCTTGTATGTTTGTACTGCAACCAGGACAAAGGGGCCCCATTCAGACTGGGCCCTCTAGATATTAATTTCATTAACAATGTAAATAATTATACTTACTGTTATTTTACTAGGACAATCGTTAGAACAGAGGCCACTAAGAACTGTGGAAAAACAGAAACAGGGTTTATAGTTATTATATTGTCAAACAATTTTACAGTAAGCATTACCTCTCTCTGAATCTATTAGTGTACAGCATTAATTCAAGCCCCTCTACATAGTGTGACAAAGTTCCTCCTCTATCTTGGTGGGTCCTGCGCTTATTGGTGGATTTTCTTGCCTCAGAGATTCACCATGTGGGTTGGGGAACAGCCCAGAGACCTTCCCCTCTGGAAGAACCCACAGTCCAGGTCAATTGGGAAGTTTGGGGGGAACCCGGGCCCGCCCTCTACTCCGGGTTCCAGCCCAGGGCCCTGTGGACTGCAGCTGTCTATAGTGCCTCCTGTAACAGCTGCATGACAGCTACAACTCCCTGGGCTACTTCCCCATGGCCTCCTCCAAACACCTTCCTTATTCTCACCACAGGACCTTCCTCCTGGTGTCTGATAACGCTTGTGCTCTGCAGTCCTCCAGCAGCACACCCTCTCAGCTCCTTGCGCCTCTCGCTCCCAGCTCCTCACACTCACACCACAAACTGAAATGAGATCCTTTTAAAACCCAGGTGCCCTGATTAGCCTGCCTTAATTGATTCTAGCAGCTTCTTCTTAATTGGCTCCAGGTGTCCTAATTAGCCTGCCTGCCTTAACTGGTTCTAGACGGTTCCTGATTACTCTAGTGCAGCCCCTGCTCTGGTCACTCAGGGAACAGAAAACTACTCATCCAGTGACCAGTATATTTGCCCTCTACCAGACTCCTGTACCCCACTGGTCTGGGTCTGTCACAATAGGTATACTTAGCTTGCCTCTCTTGTAAAATAGTTAATGAAGAGAATAAACTGCTGTTGTATAACTTAAATTAACATTTAAAAAGACAATTGATCCATTTAAATTATGCCACTTTGCAGAAGGTAATGAGCTAATCACTGCTCTAGCACACTTATTACACTAACCAATCAGGTAGTTCCAAAGATAGATTTGCCACTTAAGAAAAATGCAAACAAATTAAAATGTATGCTAAAAATAGTTGCATTGTATACTTTGCTCATTATCCTTCATTTCAAGTGTATGACTACTCCTACAGTTTACTTACTTTTTTTAAATCAGATTAAAAAAAAGGAATCAGTAAACTTCAAGGTAGTAATAAAACTGTTTATATTTGTGAAAAATTATAATATATCTATCAAACAAATTCCTAAATCATTTATCCCATCAGTTAGAAATTACTGTTATTGACAAATGTATATAGTTGCATGTAATGCATAATGTATGTGACAGTTCTGATTATGTTTAAATCTTACTAGATTAAATAAGTGTTGTCACTTAAATGCTTAGTTATAATTAACCAAAGGGAGGACATGAAAGCTGTGTGATGCATAATCAGGTGTGTTCTGTCACATCACTTAGTGCAAATAAAAAAAGCACACAATCAATCATTCTGATTGGAGAAGAACAAGATATCTCCTCCTCCTTTGTCCTGTCATTTCTGGTTAGCTCTCTGAATAAGGGATGTTATCTCTCCAAGTTATCTATTCATATAATGGTTCTTCAATATTGAGAGTTTGCACAAAGTACATCCAGCTTTTACTCAAGTGCCTGCTAATGCATTAAAATGTAACTTCCTTGTGGCTTCCTGTAACACAAGTGAAAGTCTACTTCTCAGATTTCAAATAGCTGCAGATTTGGGCTCTGCCATTCCAAGGTAGGTCTGTGCATTGGGGGAAAATGGGGGTGGGGAGGCGAAGTGCAAGCTCCAGAATTGAGGACCCTCCAGCGAGAATACCAAACCTACAACGTACAGATAATTGACAGATTTGTGCATCTATGCCATTGAACCTGGGTGATGCTGTTTAAAGTCTCTCCCAGTGTTTAGCTGAGATTTGGAACAGCAAGTATTGACTTCAGAAATAACTAAAAAATATTCACAGTTGAATCTTTGGCATCATAGAACACTAGAATTTAAAATGAGTGGCAGGAAGTACTGCTGGTCATTTCATTTAGCAGCACACAGATTTGAAAACCCCCCAACAAAACAACCTCCAAATCCACTTATGCTTGATTTTGAGCACTGACCTGATTCATGATGTCAAAATATTTGAACTTCGCTCAAATATGCAACAGGATCACACCGCTAAGATGCTTATGCGTTTAGTCACTACTCTTAATTTGCTTTACTAAGAGAACTTTGCTTACACAATACTCAGTCCCATCTATAAAAACTCAATTCAATGATTGTTTTATGGTGGATTGTAAACCGTTACAAAATGTATGCAACACAGAAATCTAAGTTTTTCCTGAGTCATAGCTATCAGTTAGTCTAACTGTAGACCAGAGACAGCAGAATATTGTTTTCTGAACTTTCATTCAGTCTAATACGATGACAAGCTCTTGTTTAAGCCTTCACCAGGGCTTGTGAAAGGGTCCTTGGAATGCAGCCTTATGACGGTCTTCTTCAGTTTGTGCTGCTGGGAGAATCCTTCCCAAACTGGAATTCCCAGGGTACATCTACACTACCCGCCAGATCGGCAGGTAGTGATCAATCTATAGGGGATCGATTTATCGCGTCTAATGTAGACGCGATAAATCGATCCCCAATCACTCTGCCGTCGACTCCGGAACTCCACCACGGTGAGAGGCAGAAGCGGAGTTGACAGGGGAGCAGCGGCCGTTGATCCCGCGCCGCGAGGACGTGAAGTAAGTGATTCTTAGTCTATCTAAGATACACCTCTATCCCGATATAACACTGTCCTCGGGAGCCAAAAAATCTTACTGTGTTATAAGTGAAACCGCGTTATATCGAACTTGCTTTGATCTGCCGGAGTGCGCAGCCCCACCCCGCCGGAGCACTGCTTTACCGCGTTATATCTGAATTAGTGTTATATCGGGTCGCGTAATATCGGGGTAGAGGTGTACGTCGACTTCAGCTACGCTATTCTCGTAGCTGAAGTTGCGTATCTTAGATCGATTCCCCCCTTCTAGTGTAGACCAGGCCCCAGTGTAAAGACTAATGCAGAGGTAAAGCACACAGCACCTGTGGTGTTTTAAAAAGTTATCATTCCATTAAACTTAGCTAATGTAGTGCTCAATACAGATTTTTTTTCTATCTTCCCTTAAAATTTTTACAGTACTATGCATCCCTAATATAAAATATTTACTACTATGAATGTATATTCAGAGCAGTGAAATATATTTATCTCTTGGACCTTAGACTCTAAGCTAGTCTTGTAGCCCGCCTCCACTTTCTTTTAAATACTGTCCAAATTTAAACAAAATTAATCATCATACCATGGGCACTACAATCTTTGCATTTCCTTTCCCCCACCTCATTTTAAGGATGATTTTCCAGAAAATCCCAGCCTTGGTTTTCCAATTCTTAAGAACGGCAACAATGGCCCACTCCTAATGTGTAATCTCTATGCTGGACCCTGGAAAAGCAGCCGCTTCGAACACGACACAAGCTGGAAGGAGGAAGTGCCATATTCCTGCGTTTACAGCCTTAGCAACTGCTATGTCTCTCTGCTTCCCAAAGAGCTTACCAACAAAATATTTCTAACGATATCAATGTTTAACCTGCAATTCCAGCTTCTTTAGGTGGACCCTTAGTTGTTCTCCAGACATGTCTTTGGAAGTTTGGAATGTACAGCAAATCAGAATCAGGTGAAGCATCAGTTCTAGACAAAATGCTAGGGAAATCTAGTTTCAAGTAGATTTTCCATAGGTGGGTTTTTGTTTCTTTTGTGATTTTTGTGCATCAACTCACAATGGATTCCCAGTGGAGAACAGACTTCCACAATAAGAAATGCAGTCAATACTCTCAGGGCTGAGGATGACGTATCCAAGTTTCTCTGGAAAACCATCCAAAACCAAAAGCTCCTCTTGTTTTTGGGTTTCACAAGTCACTGATTCTGGCCTGGTGTCAGGGTGGGAAGCTTCCAAGTGCCTGCTCAACTGTCTCAGCACGGACTTCAGCTGTATGATCGTTGGGAGCCAGTTTCTCTACAGCCTCTTCAACTGTCTCAGTGTGGACCATACCCACAGGCCAGCTGGGGGCCCAAATTTGCTGCAGCCTGCTCAACTGTCTCTGCATGGACCTTGCTCGTGTGCTGGTGGGAGTCAAGTTTAACTTCAGCTTGATCAATTGTCCTGGTATGGACCCTGCCCACAAGCCAACTGGGAGTTGAGTTCCTGCAGCCTGCTGTCTCTGTCTGCAATTTTTGAGTGGGGGAAAAGGAAGAAACAAGCAATGCTGTCCTTCAAATTCTCCTTAGAAAGTCAAAAGTTTTTGAGTTTAGCAGTTCTGAAAAAACTTTTGAAGCTAACAAAGAAGCAGAAAAATTTAATTAAGAATCTTAAAAGTTCTGTGAAAATTCTGCTATAAAGGAAAAGATAGAGTCTGCTGCGTGTGCCACTTGGCGCAAGAGAATTCTGGAGAGTTCCTTCTAAGGGGCAAGCCTAAGCACAGGCTCAGAGTGAAGATGTGATATGCCATGGACATGGGGAATGCCCCACTGTGAAGACTGTCTGACTTGGAGTGTATTGCAAATATTATTTTAAAATACAGTTGGTCAAAATTTGTGTTTAAAACACTTGATAGTGTCCTTTTAAATGCAGATAATAGAATTAAAATAGAAAAACAGGATACAAAGGATAAATAACCTGTCAGAGTTCTGTATAATATTTAGAATACTTCATCTGCAATAGCCCCCTCCATTTTTAAGACTTACCGTATATACTCGATCATAAGCCGGTTTGTTTATACGCCAACTCCCACAAGATGGATAAGTAAAAATGGAAAATTTTTATGACCCGTTCATAAGCCGACTCTCTATAATTTAGGGGTCAGCAAACTTTGGCTCCCGGGCCATCAGGCTAAGCTGCTGGCGGGCCGAGATGGTTTGTTTACCTCGAGTGTCTGCAGGCACGAAGGTAAACCTAAGTAAACTAAGTGTCCTGGCGCACCAGCTGCTTACCTTGACGGGCCAGGACAGCAACTGGTGGGGAAATTTTTTTTGAGGGGGGGAGAAGCTGGAGGTCAGAGGAGTAACCCCTGTGACCACCCCCCACATGACCCCACCCATAGCCCGGGACCCCCACACTCTCCCCATCCCATCCCTTCCCACCTTATCTGGGGAGGGCCGGGGAAGAGGTCTCTGGCCTAGCTGGAGCTGCTCCGGCGGGCTGGGTAGTGCGGCCGCAGCCTGCTCCGGCGGGTCAGACTGGGCGGTGCGGCCACAGCCTGCTCTGGGGGGCGGGTCTGAGCGGCACAGCTGCAGCCTGCCAGCCCCGGAGCTGCAGCTGCTTCAGAGGCTGGGGGGGAGAGCAGCGTGGCCAGAAGCGGAGAGACTCTGGCCCTGCCTCTTCCCTTCTGGCTCTGCTGGCTGTGCTACCTCTCCTTGCTCCCTCTGTTGCGGGGAGGGGCTGTGTCCCACCTCTCCCTCTCTATACCCGTTCATAAGCCGACCCCCTTCTTTGGTACTTCCCTTTTTTACTAAAAAATTTGGCTTATGAACGAGTATATACGGTACTTTTGATACACTAATACAACTATGCTTTTCTTTTCTCGCATTTTCACACTTAGTATAATAGTTAAAGTATTCACTGCTTTCATGAAATCCCATTTTTATATGATTTTATGGTGATCACTTACCAATAACTTTAACAAAATAAGCATCTGCTTCAAAGTTATTCTTTAATGTGTGGATGGCAAATTCACTGTTGAAATAGCCTTTGCTTAGTACAATGATATCCAAGATTCCCTGGGAGGAAAAGATCAAAAGTTTAGAATAAACTAGCAAGCTAAATAACATCTAAATACAGTAAACATAAATCCTCTTAAAGAGAGAAAATATTTCTCAACTTATGTGCTTCGTGAGATTTAAAAGACACCAAATAACTTTGATTTCATATTAAGATTCTAAATTATCTAGATTAAATAATTACATGTAACATAATGGAATCAGTTTTCTTCTCCAACCTCTCATCCCAAGTCAGAGGAGAGGGGCAAATGAGACCATAAAACCCCTTTTACAGTTCAAAACAACTTTTCCCCTTGACATACCCATTCCGCAAAGCCATGTGCACCTTGGACAGCTGAAAATGACTCCCTCTGGAGCTCAATGGTTGTAGAACAGCAAAGGGATGTTCTTCCAAATTCTGTTTGCGTATGAGCAAACTCTGTTCTCAACTTAAGTTGAGGTGTTTTAACTATTTGCATATAAAGTGGTTACTATTAAAAAATATCTGAAATACCTGGAATAACTATAGTATCAGTTGACAAATGTTGAGTTTTTAAATATCTGCTATATATAAACAAACATGTAACCAAGGATTTTATTTATTTATTTTTTACAGCTGATACAATCAGTGTAGCTTGAAAACATATCTACCTGAAGAATACCTGATTCTAGTAATGTTTCTGTTAAACTAATCTTTGCAAGGACACATCAAAAAATTAAAGAAAAAATAAAACACCCAATTTTGTGTGGGGAATTAATTTAACTGGTTTACTACCTATGCAACTTTCAAAGCACAGGTGCTGGTCAGATACTCATGAAACTGCTCTGTCTATAAGCACCAAACACTATGTCACCATGTCAACTCTACAGCGGACAATTTTACTTTTGAGTTGAGAGGCTGGCTGGGTGAATTACCAGCAGCTGACACTTGACTTGAACAAGGGACGGTGATCAAGGTCTTCACCGAGAAGTCTGAAGGAATGCCTAACCTAGTGAATGCTAATGGGAAGGGGGTAGGTTTAGCAGATAAAATAAAAAAAGAACAAGTTAAAAATCTCTTAGAAAAGTTAGATGCCTGCAAGTCACCAGGGCCTGATGAAATGCATCCTAGAATACTCAAGGAGCTAATAGAGGAGGTATCTGAGCCTCTAGCTATTATCTTTGGAAAATCATGGGAGACGGGAGAGATTCCAGAAGACTGGAAAAGGGCGAATATAGTGCCCATCTATAAAAAGGGAAATAAAAACAACCCAGGAAACTACAGACCAGTTAGTTTAACTTCTGTGCCAGGGAAGATAATGGAGCAAGTAATTAAGGAAATCATCTGCAAACACTTGGAAGGTGGTAAGGTGATAGGGAACAGCCAGCATGGATTTGTAAAGAACAAATCATGTCAAACCAATCTGATAGCTTTCTTCGATAGGATAACGAGTCTTGTGGATAAGGGAGAAGCTGTGGATGTGGTATACCTAGACTTTAGTAAGGCATTTGATACGGTCTCGCATGATATTCTTATCGACAAACTAGGCAAATACAATTTAGATGGGGCTACTATAAGGTGGGTGCATAACTGGCTGGATAACCGTACTCAGAGAGTTGTTATTAATGGTTCCCAATCCTGCTGGAAAGGCATAACGAGTGGGGTTCCGCAGGGGTCTGTTTTGGGACCGGCTCTGTTCAATATCTTCATTAACGACTTAGATATTGGTATAGAAAGTACGATTATTAAGTTTGCGGATGATACCAAACTGGGAGGGATTGCAACTGCTTTGGAGGACAGGGTCATAATTCAAAATGATCTGGACAAATTGGAGAAATGGTCTGAGTTAAACAGGATGAAGTTTAACAAAGACAAATGCAAAGTGCTCCACTTAGGAAGAAAAAATCAGTTTCACACATACAGAATGGGAAGAGACTGTCTAGGAAGGAGTACGGCAGAAAGGGATCTAGGGGTTATAGTGGACCACAAGCTAAATATGAGTCAACAGTGTGATGCTGTTGCAAAAAAAGCAAACGTGATTCTGGGATGTATTAACAGGTGTGTTGTGAGCAAGACACGAGAAGTCATTCTTCCGCTCTACTCTGCTCTGGTTAGGCCTCAGCTGGAGTATTGTGTCCAGTTCTGGGCACCGCATTTCAAGAAAGATGTGGAGAAATTGGAAAGGGTCCAGAGAAGAGCAACAAGAATGATTAAAGGTCTTGAGAACATGACCTATGAAGGAAGGCTGAAAGAATTGGGTTTGTTTAGTTTGGAAAAGAGAAGACTGAGAGGGGACATGATAGCAGTTTTCAGGTATCTAAAAGGGAGTCATAAGGAGGAGGGAGAAAACTTGTTCACCTTAGCCTCTGAGGATAGAACAAGAAGCAATGGGCTTAAACTGCAGCAAGGGAGGTCTAGGTTGGACATTAGGAAAAAGTTCCTAACTGTCAGGGTGGTTAAACACTGGAATAAATTGCCTAGGGAGGTTGTGGAATCTCCATCTCTGGAGATATTTAAGAGTAGGTTAGATAAATGTCTATCGGGGTTGGTCTAGACAGTATTTGGTCCTGCCATGCGGGCAGGGGACTGGACTCGATGACCTCTCGAGGTCCCTTCCAGTCCTAGAATCTATGAATCTATGAATCTATGAATCTCTGCCTTCTGCTCGAAGCTCTCTAAGGAGTGAAATTGGAGATTAGAATGACTCAAAACCATAACATAGTTTTACCCCAGCGGATCTTGTCTGAAAGGAAGTGTATTGGCTCAGTGACTGCTGTGGAGCCAAATTAGCAGATGTCCAAATAATTTTGAAAGAATGGCTTTCAAAGGTAGCAAGGTTAACTCCTCTGAGTATTTGCTTTGGTTTCCCTTCCATGATTTTCTTGCATAATTTGTTGTTTCATTTTTGTATATATTAATGTAACTAAATATCCCCAAGCGAGTTACTTAAAAAGAAAAGGAAGATAAAGATACAAAAACCATTTTCGTCTATGTTTTGGACACAGCAAAGAGTAACAGTTGGGAATCAGACATAACTGCCTTGAGGAGATAAAATGCCCTCCAATTACGTGGACTTATTCAGAACTTGTCAAGAGTTATTTATGAACATAGCTTTTTAAGAAAAATCTAATTTAAAAAACGGTGTCCTATGAAATCATGAATTTAAGACTTACAAGTCAGTTTTGAAGTACTCTATTTTTAGGTACAGTAACAATGGAAGTGTCACTTTAAATTTTTTTAATCAATTACAGACAATTTACACACAGGTGTCTCTGATTGAAACAGATTTTGTTTTCTAGGGCTTGACTGTGTCTAAGGCTCAACCCTGTGTAAGGTGCATCACCCCAGGAGAAGACCAGGTAAGGAATTTTACAGTTACTTCCATGTTCCCTGTGCACAACTTTTATCTTGGGAGGTCAGGGACAGGAAAAGGAGGAAATAATTTACTAAAGTTCTGAAACTTATTGCACTGCTGACAAGCAGATGGAGGTGGGAGAGAGATCTACACTCTGCCTACTCCCTGGGGAGAGTATCAGGCATAGAGCCCCACCTCACCTCCTGTGACTGAGTCATGATGTGGGGAGACCTAATAGAGCCACACAGGGGCAAGGGTTTTACTCCCTCTTACTACTCTAGCTACCAAATAAGGGTAAATTACAAATTACCTTGTTTAGGGCAGATTGTGAAGTTTATATCAGAAACCTAGATTTTCAAAAACGAGTTCTCACAAAGCGCAAAAACGTGTACCTTGACTGCATATGCAAATCATGTACTCCATGCACATATGGCCAGTTACGCACCTAACAGGCCATTCCCCAAGTAATTGGGGACACACCTTTTTAAAAATCAGATCTTTTATTACAAGTGACACTGAACATTAGGAGTTTAATACCAAAATTTGTATGTGAAACAGCTGGATTTTCATTGCTTTGCAATCAAAATCAAATATGACTCCTAATTACCTGAAATTGGGCACAGGTCAATACTTGCTAAGTTTGCAAACTGAGCTAAAGTTTCAGGTTTGACCTAAATTTGTGTCAGGTTTTGGATTTTCTTATCTAATTTTGTACTGCTTTAGTCAGCAGACAACATTATGTACAAAGTGCCATGTACTGTGCAATGCGATTGAATCCTTCATTATGTTTAATGGGAATTATATCACTTTTATTTATTCTTAACATAAAACATGGCTGTGCTAAGTAGTTATCAGCTTTACACTCAATGATATTTTAAAGTACTTATTTCAATCTAAATTATTAGGTAAAATGAAAGTATTTTCCAAAACTCAGAGGACAGCAAAAATTGACCATCACCTATAGCCCTTGGAATCCTATCTTACTTCCAAGAAGGTCTGTGGTCTAGGAAAGATGGAATGGGCAGTTATTTAGGGGCCAGATGGAGAATATACCAAAAGATAGCCTGGGGTTAGTTTTGGGACTCAGAGATAATCAGGGCATGGAGATAACTGAAGGTTTAGAAGTCTGACAAGGAAATAGAATTTAGGGAAGGCCTGGCATTGAGATGGGGATCATGTGTTTTGTATCACTGTATGTTTTATGTAGGGGGTAGTTTAGTATGATGGTTTGGGTGACTGGATTTGGAGCTTCTCAAAGGTAATAGTCAGGGGGAGGAAAGGGATTGGAGTGCTTCTTGAAATGCACACAGAAGGATTAAAACAAGAGTCACTAGGGGTTGGATAGAGTAATTCTGGTGGTTGTAGTTGGGGTACAATGCTGCAATGAGTTTACTTGCTCTAAGATTTAATATTAATTGGGAAATTCCATTAATGCAGCAATAAATTATTTTTCAATCAACAAAGTTGTAAATCTTTGGGTATTTTGGTTAATTAGTCATAAAATGAGCAGCCTGAATAGCAAAGGGCCACTGAACCCCCTTTTTAGTATAAATGTAAAAAAATTATGCCAAAAAGTTAACAAACATGAATCTATACAAGGTATTTGTATTACTTAGTGTATCAACCGGGCAGTTCTTTCATAAATTCTATTGCTTACCCTTCAACTTTAAAGGACTTTTTTTAATTAACTCATTAGCTTTCATTAGCTTTTTAGATTTTCTAGTCAAATATTAAGTAGTAGTACTTTAGAATGAAAGCTCAAATAGGAATGGGCAGATAGCAATTAAAAGCAGAAATACAGTGAAGTGTGCTGAACTCACATCTTCATAAATGTCAAAGAAGGTTGCCACCACAGCATCTTTGATTTGATTTAGATCAGAGAGTTCCCAGTAGACTTTAAACATACGATGTACGCTCCTGCAGCTTGCATTGTTGCATGGGACATTCTCTAATAAAAATGCCTGCTGATTGCTGTAAAAGAAAAAGCCATTAACAGCTTATCCCATATAAAGAAAGTCTGTACATCATATTTCATCTGTAATCTCTCCTACTTAAATATTTATAACTTCATACCTCTTGAAAAGCGACTATAATAAAAAGAAGCTAACAATTGGTGGATACTTTAAATCTACACACTACTAACCACCCCTCTGAAAGACAACTTGTTTCACTTTATCCCTGGAGCAGAGGTCATTTGTACTAAAGTGATTTAAGGATTAAAGGGAGAGTGAAGAAGCCTGGTCCTGGAGTAGAAAGTATTGTTGATATTTTCCAAGCCAATTAATAAAAATATTGTAATGCTCGATAATGTCCAGCCCAACTTGAAGTATTTCCTTTAATAAAAAAATGTAACTGAAATACTACATAAATGAAGAAAATTAGCCTCCACCCTTGTATCAATATATCAATGACTTTATGAATCAAATGATTCTCTTAAGGTTTAGGAACTTTTTGTTCAAATTTAAGGTTACACTAATTTCCTAATCAATACATTTTTCATTACTGTTCTAAAACAATAACTTCTATAAACCAATGGTACAATAACAAACAAGATACAGAAATAAACTGAATTAGACATTTGCTATCCTTCAAAAAGACACATGATACTGTGAGGTTGTGATAAGACAACAAGGAGAACAAAACCTGGGTACTAACTCATTAATATCATCAGTCTACAGACTTAAAAAAATGCATAAACCTTTGCCTTATAAAGTTCCCACCTCCCCCTGCTTACAAGTTTTCTCCTGAAATTTGGGAGAAAGCAGCAGCTTTCTACAAAATCTAAAAGGCCGATGTTTGTAGTTAAAAAATGTTAAAACAATATCCAGACAAGTTTGTGAATTGGGGATGGGGGCACAGCTCACTCCATGCTCACAAGATCTTACAAGTTTGCCAGTGTATTAGGTTATTTGCTACATTTGGATATGATATGCTGTGGAGGGAAAAAGACAATGGATAGACAACTGTACCAATAGAGAGGACTATTTGCCAGGTCTAGGGTTACCATATTTGGAGTGTTCAAAAAGAGGACACTCCACGGGGCCCCGCCCCCGCCCCGCCCCCGCCCCAACTCCGCCCCTCCCCCAAAGTCCCCGCCCCAACTCCGCCCCCTCCCCTGCTTCCCGCGAACATTTGATTCGCGGGAAGCCTGAAGCAGGAAGCAGGCAGCAGGTAAGCGGGGGGGAGCGGGAGGGAGGAGGCGCGGCCCAGTCTGGCCCCCTCCGGCGGCCGGGCCCGGCCCCCGGCCACCCAGCGCCCCGGGCCAGCCCCCGGCCCAGCGGCCCGGATTTTCCCGGACATGTTCGGCTTTTTGGGATTTCCCCCCGGACGGGGATTTGAATCCCAAAAAGCCGGACATGTCCGGGAAAATCCGGACGTATGGTAACCCTAGCTGGGGAAGGTTGGGGAGAGGGACAGGGTCTGGAAGGGATGATACAGAGGGGAGCAGGACTGGAATGGGGGGAAGTTGAGGGGGTGGGACAGCAGGGGGAGCGATGGGGGTGGGATGACGGGGGAGGCTGAAGAAGAGATTTGGGGTAGGGCAAGGCTGAGGGCAGTGGGTTGCGGGGAGCAGGGGGACTGTGGGGGAGGCTGTTGGAATGGGGGCAGGGACTGAGGGCAGTGGGTTCGGGGTGGGAGGTACAGGGGGAACAGGGTCAGGGTGGGGGCTGAGGGCAGTGGGTCGGGTGAAATGATCGGGGGGAGGGACTGTGGGGGAGGCAGAGGGAAGAGGGTCAGGGGGGCTGAGGGCAGTGGATTGAGAGTGGGGGGCACAAGGGGGACACTGCGGGGGAGGCTGAGGGAACAGGGTCAGGGTGGGGCCTGAGGGCAGTGGGTCTGAGGGGAGCCCCCCCAGAGGGACCTGCCAGGGGGCCAGGTGAGCCCAGCAGTGCTTACCTAGAGCGGCTCTCAGGAAGCATGCAGCAGGCAGGTCCCTCCCAATCCCTCTGGCCCCTTCCTAGGGTCAGGTCGAGGGGAGGGGTCAGAGGTGGGGGGGGCTCTCTGCCTGGCGGCCGCTGCCTGCTGCCGGAGTCTACAGGCCCCGCCCCGCTGCAGCACGCAGGGGAGTGAGATCTCCCTGCCTCTCTGTGTGCCGGGGGCGGGGGCAGGGCTGTGCTCTGCAGGCTCCTGCTGGCGGGTAGGGGGGCCCCGTGGGCTGGCTCCGCCGCGCCGGGAGCTCACTGCGCGCTGCCCCAGGGCCTAGGGAGGGAAGGTGAGTGGCGCCGGCGGCGCTGGCTTGCCGCGGTTCCCCCAGCGCGGCTGCCCTGTCCTCCTTTTGGGTCTTTAAATAGCCGTCCGGGGGAAATCCCGGACATTTTTAGCTTTTTACAAATTCCCCCCGGACAGCTATTTAAAGACCCAAAAGCCGGACATGTCCGGGGAAACCCGGACATATGGTAACCCTAGCCAGGTCTGTTAGTCAAAGATTGATAAATGACAATACTGGTGTTTATATTGCATTATTCATGTCTCTCACACGGTGACTGGCTCCTCTAAGAGTGGGTGGGGTCCAGTGCACATAGATTAATTACCTGCTGCCCAATAGGGCTTAAGAGAAGGCACCTGGGCTTTATAAAAGGGGAGACAGCTGCAGGTTGTTAGCAGATGCTCACAGACATTTCAGGGAGCAAGAAGGTTCCTGCAGGGCCCAGAGTCAGCAAGGGAAAGAAAGGCCTGTGGAGAAGGCCAAACTCCAGGCAAAAGGTGCCGCTAAGAAAGCAGGAAGACAGACCCCCCCAGGGAGGAGAAGCTGTCCCCAACTTGGGACTGGGGTGAAAGAAAATAACTTTTAAAGAGAGGACAGACCCTCAAGGAGGAGGGGCTGGGCCAAGCTGAAACAGGGATGAAGACTTCCTAAGTTTAAGATGTGTTCTGAAAGACTTTGTTCAGGACTTAATAAACTGGACACCAGAAAGGAATGTTTTGAATATCTGGCCTGTGTGGACTTTTTTAGGAGAACCCGAATTAAGGGCTCAACAAAGCCACACTAGCCAGCTGGGATGCTATAAGGTGCTTGACAATCTGTGATGCACTTCATGAACATTAGCTAATTAATACTTACTATTTACCTCACAGAAGTTTTGGATCTCCATTTTACAGAGCAGTAAACAGCACAGTGTATTGCAGTGACCTAAGAGTGTTCCTCCAATCTCAAGGACTACCATCCATAGTCAATATTTTGGAGTGTGGATTGAGGATTTTCTTTGAAAAGTCACTATTTTCCAGGATTTCAAGCCAGAATTGGAGCCTGGCCACTCAATTGCTATGGCTCTCACTGGCAGCATCATGGAATCCATGGATGACTACCACAGCACATTAACTAGGGATATTTCATGGACTTAAATTTGTCATGCTTCGGTGTGTATATGAGTGTGAATGTGTGAGAGTGAAGGTTTTTTAGGTTGCCACAACTGGACATTATGGCCTAGAAAAGAATGCACTTGCCAATGAGGGCTCTAAAGGCTGCTGAAGAAGCTTCAAAGTTCCTCTTTCTGTGTACAGTGTATTTTGGGATCAATTCCCCTGGTAGGAATATCATGCCCTTTGCCATGGATGCCACTGCTGCATCACCTTTAGGGAGGATGAAAAGAGAATAATTGAAAGAGGGCATAACACAACCCTGAGAGAGCCCAGATCTTCCTCCCGGGAAGAAAAGGCAAGTCACAAAGATTCCCTGCAAACATCTCCTTAATGAACAAACACTTCTTGGCTTTCTGCTTGCCTCATTTAGCCTGCTCCACCAAAAGAAAGATGAGAGAGCAAGTACAAAGAAGCCCACTTTGGGGAGGAATGCCAGTGAAACTCTGATCCCTTTTGGGGGAGAGAAGAATGATTTTGGGGGAAAGATTTTGCTAGCTGCTGCCCCCAAAACAGATTTAAATGCTACAATTGCAATGGATAAGATAGAAGTACCGAATTGCTGCTCTGCTTGCAACACCACCAGCAAAGAATCTGGTGGTAAAAAAAAAAAATAAATAAAAAATCAAAGGGATGTGGCTAAGACCTACAACTTCCTGGACTAGTCTGAAACCACCTCAAGTATCTACTGGAAGAAATACACAACAAAATGTCTAAGATTGGGGGAGAGGCTGAAATCCAGAAATAGTTTGTTTTTGTTTTTTTTTTAAAAAACAACCATTCTCTTATCTGATAATTTGAGGTGCGCTGTTGGTTATGTGAATCCCCTTCTTCATTAATACTTCCTATACAAAACAAATGACTCAGTCCTTTGTTTATTGCTACACTTCACATTTTAATGAAACTTTTATAAAACTATGA
>NW_020664481.1:32621830-32707345 GCF_002925995.2 Terrapene triunguis | reverse complement strand
TGCAAATAAGCAGACGATGTAAGGAAAAACTTAAATATATGTTGAAAGCTGAGAAGCACACAAATAGAAAAATGTTCAGTAGACGGAGGACAAAAAACACAAATTCACAGATGCTGAGTCTCTCTCATGGATGAGCAGAGACCAGGAACAGTGGTTGTTCACAGGCACAAATCTAGGTTTTGTCTGTACATACTTAGAGGTTGGTTTTTTTTAATCCTGATTAAAAATAAATAAATAAACTAGTACACAAAATTTAAGGATAAACACAGTCCCTTGATTCTTAATATGCAAAAAGCCAACAACAACAAAAAGACCCCAAAGTAATATTAATGAAAGTAGTATTATAACTAACAAAATACGAACATTTGTGAAAAAACCTCAACCGTGATTAGAATTCTCCACCCAATTATTTAAGTAAGGGGTAAAAAAATGTATTAAGAACAACACTGTCTATTATGGCCATCTAAACATATGTAAACTCTTATAGCAAGTTTGTGACAAGGCCAATTTCCTATTATTTTAATGATACTTGGTGGCTTTACTATCTCAAAACAAACCTCTTGAGTCTGACAAAGGAAGAGAGTCCTTAAATGGCAAAACGATATCCCTGAGAGTGTATAATTCAAGAAAAAAAAAAAAAAAAGTGGGGGGGAAATGGGGGTAGAAAATGAGCAGACCGTAATATAATGATAAAATGTCAAGTCAATGCAAGTTATGCTAATGTTAAAAAAATAAAATATAGCAATTAAGTTGAAGTACTGATATGCGGCAGAGCAATGTAAGCCCACCAAGCAAAGGAACTCTGATTTAGGACTGCCACATCACCCTTATCATGCTACACACAACATTAACAAAATATTTAGTTCTCCAGCCAGTGCTGAGTATGCAGATTGGTATAACTAATTTATTTACCACCTGCATAACATTATTCCAAACAATTTATGAAGTATAGTCAAGGGAATGTAATGTTTAGTGTAGTGTGACCTTCCAATAAAAGACTGTATATTGCTGCAAAGCTAGACTTACCAGGGCCAAGTTACAAGAGGCCTGGCTTAAATCAGAATACCTTTCTTTCATGGTTTTGTTTGCGTCCACCTTAAGGTTATTTTAACATACTTTTTGGGAAATAGTAGTAAATATCCACTGCTCAGTTTCTCATGCGCACCTGACCTTGTGTCATTCTATGAACTTTACAATGACTGCCTGTTACCTAAAGGAAATCTGAATGACTAATACCTAGCTCCAAACATTCATGATCATATAGAGTGGCCTCTATCTTTTAGATTTACTCAGTTCTAGGTTGCCCGTCTAGCCTGTATATTAAGGGATATCCCTTGTTTTACCCTACATCTGACAGCCTGTAGCCAATAATGAGCTACTAAGAAACATTTGATGAAATATGTTTTCAAGTAATGCTGAAGGATCATACAGGGTGTTGCAAATGTATTATTTTGTTCCACCAACAGAATACCATGAAGAGAAGTTGCTTAAAAATATGCTCTCTTTTGTATTTTTATCTACTTAGTGGTTGTTTACTTCAAATATGGGTAGTCATTGTGTTCACAATTTCCTAGTTGTGAACTATATGGTTCACTGTTCTTAAACTGCTATTCATGATATATATATACAATAACATGATGATATACTATTAGCAAGTAAAAATGCCTAGGTTACTACATTTGAACAAAAAAAAGGATCCTTGGAAAATAATTTGTTAAGTTTTATGTTTATAGTTTAATACCCATTTTCCATGCTTTTTGGGATGTTACATGAAAAGCTGTGTTGAAAGTAACTGGTTACCATTAAATTTAATATGGCTTAGAGAAAACTCCTAATTAGGAGGCTGAATGTAGCAAATAATATAGAGATGCATATGCAGTACTTAAAAAAAAAGTTTTGAATATTATTAGTCTCTCTAAAGACAGAGTATAAAGAAATGAATACATTAGAACAACACTGAAGAGATTAACTGTTGTATAGTAACTGGATTTAAATCCTCTTACCTATTTATTATAATTTGAATATCGGAAATTCCAAGATTTTAAATACAATCCTATTCAAAAGAGAGAAGATACATGCATTTGTATTGCCTATAAATTTATATATAGGCAATACAAATGCATGTAGATTGGAATTCTAATCTGCAGATTCTGATTCAAGTATTTAAGTAAATCATCCTTCATAGGCAGAAAAACATATAGCAGCCCACTCTGCATTAAACCTCTTCGAGTATAAGGACTTTTGGGGTTCAAAGGCATATTTGGGAGCAAAAAAATGAATTTATTTATTTAAATATATTCATGCTGTCAATGTTACAAGGCTATTATTCAAAATCAATAGGATGTGGCAGGAGATGAAACAGCATGGTCTTATTTCAGATATGAAAACACTTGAAGCTATCCATCATTTTTCTTCTTATTTACTTGGAAGGAGAGTGAACCAAAGCCATCCCTGATCATCTCAAAACATATTATCTCTACTCCAATGTTTTGTAGAGAACTGCAAAAACTCACTTTGAATCAATTTTTCAGAAGGATGCTAAATGCATATAATCAGTTTTATCTTTATTCTTTCATGTCAGAAAGCCATTGTTATAGATCAGCATGGTTTCAGATGAATAAAATGCTGCATGCCCCCTTTAATTCCACTAAGTTACAATATCATACCAATTAAAAACTAGGCTTCCTGGACTCTATCACAGACTCAAGTCAAAGGTTTAGAAAAAAGCTCTTATCACTTAATCATAGTAATCAATCACTGAAATTAGATGTGTAGTAGTAGTATTAAAGTTGTAGGAAAAATAATTAAATAGCTTGATACAAATAGACGGTTCTTTAGAAACTAGCTGAGGTTTCCATTTTTGTTTTATTTCACGTAGAGTTTTAAAATTTAATTCTTATGGTCTATGTGAATTCCATGGGTCCTTTGAGCCAATGTTGCATTTGTTTAAATCTGTCTAAAACAATGAATTAATAACACAGCTAAAAGTAAAATGTGACAGTGATACTGGGCCTACAAAAAAAAAAATTCATTTTATCAAGGCTTATTCTATTGGAAAATATTAGGAAGCTGCTTCTGAGATTCTTATGCATACAGTTAAATATGCTGCATTTTTTCTAGTATTGTATTTTTCAGCTCTTAATTTCACGTCTCTGCTGTCCCCGCTAAATCTCTTTGCTCTTCTAGCCTCTCATTTTTTCCTGAGAAGTCTGACAGAACTCCCCAGCTCTTTGAGTTCCTCTGATCTTTCCTCACAGCATGTCAGCACCTCCATCTGCAATTTTAGTTCCCTAGGTCAGACTGTGCGCCACACAGCTTTGATGGATTCAAGCCTGCAAATAACTTTTGTATGATAAAACCAATATTAATATCTGATATTTGTGATGCTGGATGTAAAAATAATCTATAGGAGATAAATGGGAATTAAAATTAATGTGTTCCACCAGTAATTCATGCAATGAAATGTAAGTCACTTCCATTCTTTTATTCTGAAATATTTTTAAACCATCCGAAGCGTACAGATATTGTATATTCTATAGCTATTGCAAAGCTCAGGAAGCATCCTAAGAATTTCAAAGGGAAATCTAAAATATCTATCATCATTGTCTGAGGGAAAAAGAGTTGAATGTCCAAACCAATTTTACATTCAAGGAACACGGTTACACTGTGTTTGAATTATTTTACAAAACACAAGAGTCATCTTAAACATATATTGAAAATAAACTTAGAATTGATTTTTCATCTACTTTTCTTCAAAAGTTTTATGTAAAAGAAAAATTAAGAAAAGAAAGGTGGGGGACAGTGAGTGCTCACACACCTTTACCCAAGAGTACAGTAGAACCTGGAAAAAGAAAAAAGGGATGGGAAAGCACAAGAATAAGAAAATTAAGAAGCAAAGATTTTACAAATACAGGGTTACTATGTGTCCCTGAAAACTGACTTCCCTGATTTCATAAGTCTCTGCAGAATCATCCCATGAAGACTCTACCAGTCCACTAAGCAGATGAAATTGAGAGTACACCAGCTAAATAGCTGATAGAGGATAGCTCAGTGGTTTGAGCTTTGGCCTGCTAAACCCAGGCTTGTGAGTTCAATCCTTAAGGAGGCCACTTAGGGATCTGGGGCAAAATCAGTACTTGGTCCTGCTAGTGAATGCAGGGGGCTGGACTCGATGACCTTTCAAGGTCCCTTCCAGTTCTAGGAGATAGGATATTTCCATTAATTTAATTTATTTATTTATATGTACACCTCTACCCCGATACAACGCTGTCCTCGGGAGCCAAAAAAATCTTACCACGTTATAGGTGAAACCGCGTTATATTGAACTTGCTTTGATCCACCGGAGTGCGCAGCCCCGCCCCCCCAGAGCACTGCTTTACCGCGTTATATCCGAATTCGTGTTATATCGGGTCGCATTATATCGGGGTAGAGGTGTACTTCAGGGACCACGTTGTCACAAGGCTAGCCCCTATGTTGCCCAACCCCAACATCCTGATATGTGGAGGGGATAGGCTTGAGCCAGCCCACCCTGGCATGTAAAATCACATTTCCATGAAGTTGAAAACTTAGTCTCTAAGCAATGATTGAAACTGTGACATTAAAGGCAACGCATCCAAACCACCACCACATGCAAGTGTCTACTGTCCAGATCTGTACAAGTGGTCTAATTTCTTCCCCATCTCTGCAGCAGATGTGAACAACATATTGTGGCAGAGCACATTGCTGAGAGGAGAAATGTGGAGAAAGGTTGATAGAGGAAGAGGGAAGGAAGAAGGCATTGCATAGTAGAGTAATGTGACAGGAAAGGGAGGGCCCTTTTCTTTCTCCCCTCCCCCCAAACAGTTGTGCATACTATCACCATCAAATAAAACTTTCTCTGAGCCCAGCAAGCCACTGGGCACCAATCTTGGTTTCTCAGTTCAAAAATCTAGTCACTATAAAGAAGCAGTAAGCTTTATTTAGACAATAAAACAGGCTAAAGAAGAAAGAGAAGTCTATGACTCCAACACTGGTAAGGCTTAGCAGCATTATTGATGATCACCAAAAAGTGTACAATGCTACCCTTTTTCCTGTATGTTCGGAAAACAAAGGATCCTTGCAGGCTGATGCAAAGGATCAGAAGGAGTGTATCATATACTTCAAGAGATACGAAGTCTGCAAAAGCCAAATTGATTTATTGAAATCATGAGCATCACCTACAAAGGCCCTGCCATCTTTACAAGCAACTTAAGTCTATTACCTAAGCTACCATAATTCATAGATGATGGCCCAATTCACTCAATTCTAGGATTAATGCTTACTACTGTCTACTGGATACACTGCCATCTAATCAAATGTCCTTAAATATATAAACTAACCATGCATCTGAAATCTGTGTGAAGCTGAATAAAAATTTGGAAGCAATAGTGAAAGTTGTGGAATGAAAGGTTGCTGTGTTGATGATGCTCTAATACCAATTAAACATATAGCTGACATTGGACAAGCATGTGGAAATCCAAATTTCATGTGGAAATGTTTGGGTGCTGGATGTTCCATAAAGGCAAGAAACTTTCCATGTAATAACATATAGCAAAAATGTTAGTTTCTAAACAGGGGATCCCCTTTTTCAGACAGGGTAGCAGGTGTATATTGGCTTCTTGCAAAGAGAAAAACAATAGCAATGGAAACAGTTCAGAGTCACAGTTTGAAAAAATCCTGGCTATCTGGGCCTGTGACAAAATGCTGAGCTCAACCTACAGAATTACAGCCACTGTCTTGAATGAAATAAACTTTTGTTTTTCTCCCAGTCTGGCTCTCTAAGTTAGGAAGAACAAAATAATAATATTAAAAGTATCCTCTATGGATAAGGGAGCAGAGACTTCAATGGTGTTTTGCTGCCAAGCTCAGAATCACCCATACCAAGAAAAGTGACTACTTTTGAGACCACAAATAACCTATCTGATGGCTGAGGAAAACAAAAGAACAAAAAAACCGTTTGGACTGTTCGGAAACAACAATGAAGATGAGATTTAATCTCAGTGAGTATAGTAATTGTTAACCTTTCTACATTATTTGTTTGATCCTCACATTTGATATTCAGTCTACGTGATGTAAAAGACTCGCAACCACAATTGGCTGTAATGAATTATTTGTTAAATTAACTTGTTTAAATAGCTTGTTTTTAAAAACATTCCAGTCTAACACCATATTTGCTCACTAAATTTTGCTGTCCTCTGGACGACAGACTAGTAAATGATAAAGCCCCACTGAGATGTTTTTTCTCTCTCGTGCTAAAGTTAGATTTTGATTATATTCAGATATATAAACTGATCAATTAAAGAACAAATTAAAAGAGGCACAAAAACCATTCGCTGTTATTCCCTAGCTTTGGACTTAAAGTGAATCGTTGTATACACAACAACTATCCTTTGTACTAATTGCCATGTGCACCAAAGTAATGGTCAAAAAAGGAAAAATGTTAATTGGAGGCTTGGCAGTGAAATATTTAGACATCTATAAAAGTGATGGGACATTTTAGGACGTTATCATCAGAGACCTCTTTATAGCCTTTTTCTTCCATCTTTGAACATTTCTCACCATAATATTTTGTATGTCACAATGCTTTAGAAAGCTGACCTTTTAAAAAACGATTAAACATTATTTTAATTAAACTTGTTTATCTGACCTGGCAATGAGTTATCCAACTTCTAAGTAAATACAAAACAATCAGTTCACCAATTATCACACAAAGAGATATTCACTCGAAAGTTTATATATTCCCAAGTACTGCCTTCCAATCCTTGTGACCAGATTTTAAAGGTTCACTATCAATATTTTTGGTTGTGAGGGGCACAAAAGGTCCATCTAACTAATCTAACTATGGCAAAACAATAAAATAGTTTATACAAGACAATTGTAGGAACTGAGTGGTAGGCACATGGCTTCTTAGAATACTTACTGTTTGAACATTTGGTATCATGAGAGAGCATGTGTGCAGCTCAAATAAAGCTTTCAAGAGAGTTTTGGTAAAGATGTGGCGAGAGTAGGCAAATATAGAAGTTAGAGCTTACAGACAATACTCAAAGAATAATTACTGGTTTGGTTATTTCATCCTGTTTTTAAATTGATTTTTGTTTGAAGCATAGACCACATCTGCATTCTAGCTATTATTGCCTTCCTGAATCTTTTTTCTTCACTTCCTGCATTTTAAATAGGTTGACAACTCTGAAATTATCTTTAATTAAGCAGCTGTGTACAATTATGTCTTAAAAGTCAGAACAATTTGTTTCCCTGAAAAGTAACTTACCGTACTTTCTTAAAATTTTCAGTTAGCACTGAAAATATGGTCTGAATTAATAAAAGGACTAAAACTGTCTTAGCACAACTATAATACCCCATACAAATAAGAATAATACTAGTAGTTTCTCTTGGTTCCTGCAGTTAATGTTTTCCTTTATTTCAGGGTCTTTTTTGATTATGGTGTTTCATGACCTTGTCCTTCATTTGTTTTCTTAAGAGCTGTTCTGATGCGGCAATTACAGCATCAAAAAGCACACACTATATTTGAAAGAATAATGATACTTATCACCTTGATCGATCGGTCTTCAGCTGTTGTTAAGACTGAGCCGATCACAACACGTCCGCCATTCTTCTCACGTTCGTCCGAAACGTTTAACAATGTCATCTTCCCATCTTCTTGGAGGCCGACCTGGTGGTCTTTTCTGTTCTCGCGGGTACCACTCAACAATGATTGCAGTCCGCCTATTGTCCTTGAGCCATGCTGTGTGGCCTGCCCATCGCATCTTGTTATATCTGCTTTCCATGACAATATCTTTCACACCAATGCATTCTCTGATCATTTCATTTGGGATACAATCCAGAAGGGAAATTCCCAACATAGCTCATTCCATTGCCCTTTCAGCTACCAACAGCCGCTGCTCTTCTTTCTTCGTCAGTGCCCACATTTCACTGCCATACAGCATGGATGGCAGCACTGTTGAATTGAAGATATTTGTACGTGTGGTCTTGTAGATTTTTCCTCTGAGGACGTCCTTGATGGAATTAAACGCACACCATCCTGCCCGAATCCTTCGCGAGAGTCCTCCATTTAGGTCTTGGCACATATTAACATCTTGGCCCAAATATATGTACTGTTCCACTTCTTCGATTTCTTCTCCTGTTACCATTATTTGGACTTTTCGTAAGAAGTCTGATCGCATGTGTTTTGTTTTGCAGCGGTTCAGCTTCAGGCCGACCTAACTGCTTTTCTTGTCGAGTCTTTGTAGCATGCTCTGCAGTTGGTTGGTGCTTTCGGCAATTAGTACGATGTTGTCCACGAATCTGAGATGAGATAATCGTTCTCCATTTATGTTGACACCACTCCTCCAATTGATCTTGTTTATAACCATTTCGAGGCAGGCCGTGAATAGTTTCGGTGAAATCGTATCTCCTTGCTTTATGCCTTTCTCGATTGGGATGCGGAGGGGAGTTTCAAGGAGAGTAATGTCTGTTGTACATCCCGTATTCGCTTCCTTCAACAAACTGATGTACTGTGTGTTAATACCCTGCTCTGTGAGCGCCTTTAATATTGCGTTAAACTCGATGCTATCGAAGGCCTTTTCATAGTCGACGAAAGCAATGCACAGTGGGAGTTTGTATTCCCTCTCTCTTTCTAGGAGCTGGCTAAGGGTAAATATATGGTCGATTGTGCTAAAATTTCTTCGAAACCCTGCCTGCTCTCTCGGCTGTTGTTCATCCAGACTCTGCAAGAGTCGGTTCATTATCACCTTTGTAAAGAGCTTGTAGATATGAGAGAGCAGGCATATAGGGCGGTAGTTCTTAAGATTTTCTCGATCACCCTTCTTGTTCAACAAGATGGTGTTCGACTCCTTCCAGCTTGATGGTATTTTTCCTTCTTCAAGATATCAACTGAATCTTAAAGCGAGGGCCTTCCAAAGTTTTTTGCCCCCTGCAGAAATAATTTCTGACATTATTCCATCTTTGCCTGGAGCTTTTCCCTTCTTCATCTGGTATAGTGTGCTTCAGACTTCGCTTACGATTGCTGGGGGGACGCTTTCTTCTGACTCTTGGAGCGTTCGGAGAGGGACGTTGATTCTTAATTTGAACAGTTCTGTATAGAAGTCCTTGCAGACCTCTTCCATCCCTGCTCTATCGATTACTGTCTCTCCGTCCTTGTTCTTCAATGCTGTGACGCTCAATCTATACTGCGTCAATTCCCGCTTGCATGCTTTGAGGCTCTTGCATAATTCAGCTGTTTTGAGGAGCTTTTCTTTCCGGAAGTTCTCAAAGTCATCCTTCAGTTTTCGCCGTATAAGCTTGCACAGAATGGAGTACTCGAGGTTGTTATCCGAGCTCCTTTTCGTATTTCTCCGCTTCTCCAACAAGCTTTTCATTTCATTCAAGATTCTTCCCTTCGCCTTCTTCAATTTTTCAATTTCAGCTGCTTTTATGCAATGTCTCAGCTTGTCAGCAAAGATGCTATAGTCTTCATCATACTTTTCTGTCTGGCTCCAGTCAAACCCAGAAATCGCTTTCTTCAGCTTTGCTTCATCGAATGTCTTCGGACGCTATTTCCTATTTGCCATCTGTAACGCCTTCTTTTTCCACCGCTTCGTCGAAAATCAACTTCGCTCTAAGCAGGCGATGGTCACTGCCGGTGTTGAAAGGCTGCACCACAGAGACATCTTGAACGATGCACCATTTATTGACTAAAATATAGTTGATTTCATTCTTGCTCTTCATGTTTGGCGCAATCCATGTCCACGTCCACCTTCTTGTGGTCTTCTTTTTGTACCAGGTATTTGCCACGTACAGTTCTTTCGTTTCTGCCATCGCTACCAGTCTCTCTCTTTCATTCCTTTCATCGCTGCCGTATCTCCCTATGAACTTTACACCAGCTTTCCCTCACCCGACCTTGACATTAAAATCTCCCATCGTGACAGTGTAAGTGGACTTTTGCACGAGGGCTCTTTCGAGCTCTCGGTAGAATTCTTCCACTTCTTCGTCCTCACTTGCACTTGTGGGAGCGTAGGCCTGGATGACCTTGAGGGTAGCTTTTGACTCCATCTGAAGATGCAACACACAAATACGTGATGATATTAGCTGGCATAATAAGACTTTCAAAGACCAATCCTTACTGACGATAAATCAGTAAGGATTTATCCTTACAGAGGCTAACAGAGGGAGTTTGCCTGGGAGCTGTCCGAGAGGAGGTACGCTAAGTGCTGCATTAGGGGGGCTGTGTTGGTGAGTATCTGAGTGTCTGCTTCTGGGACAGTTGGTCAGTTTGACCGTGTGCTTGATTGCTTGCTTGTTTGTTTGAAAAGTGTGAATTGGGAGTGCTTTGTTCCAGGTGGGCCTTGAGTGGGCCTGACTGGTATATAAGGGCAGTCAGCAGCGAACCAGCTGAGCGGCGAACAGCAGAGGCTAACAGAGGGAGTTTGCCTGGGAGTTCGCCTGGAGAGAGCTCACTGAGGCTTTCATCTGCAGGTTTCTCTGAGTTGTTCCTGCAACAGCCGAGGAAGCTCTTAAGAGGACAGGGATATGGAAGGTGAGCGATCAGCTGTTGTAACCTGCACAGGTTGTGCCATGTTTGTCTTTCTTCCACAGGACAGAAGCGACTTTGTCTGTACAAAGTGCAAGCTGGTCTCCATATTGGAAGAGAAGGTTCGAGGGCTGGAGAAACGAGTATCAACACTGCGTTGCATAAGGGAAAATGAAGATTTCCTGGACAGACGTCAGGAGATGCTTCTACAGCCACAGTGTTCTGAAGATTCAGAGCAGGCGCAGCAGGGACAGAAGGATTGTGAAGAGGTTTGGCAGCATGTGACCTCCAGAAGGAGAAAGAGGAGCGTCCATGCACCAGCAATGGAGATACAGGTGAGCAATCGTTTCCATGTTCTCTCTACAGGTACTAATGCGGAGAGTGGACTAGATGACCCATCTGAGGGAAGGGAGCAGAAGGAGACTCCACCGATTGGAAGGCAAAAGATGCACTGTCCTAGGGATGGGGGTTCCACGGCCACCACTCCCAAGAGGAGGAGGAGGGTGGTGGTGGTCGGGGACTCCCTCCTCAGGGGGACTGAGTCATCTATCTGCCGCCCCGACCGGGAAAACCGAGAGGTCTGCTGTTTGCCAGGAGCTAGGATACACGATGTGACGGAGAGACTGCCGAGACTCATCAAGCCCTCGGATCGCTACCCCTTCCTGCTTCTCCACGTGGGCACCAATGATACTGCCAAGAATGACCTTGAGCGGATCACTGCAGACTACGTGGCTCTGGGAAGAAGGATAAAGGAGTTTGAGGCACAAGTGGTGTTCTCGTCCATCCTCCCTGTGCAAGGAAAAGGCCTGGGTAGAGACCGTCGAATCGTGGAAGTCAATGAATGGCTACGCAGGTGGTGTCTGAGAGAAGGCTTTGGATTCTTCGACCATGGGATGGTGTTCCAAGAAGGAGGAGTGCTAGGCAGAGACAGGCTCCACCTAACGAAGAGAGGGAAGAGCATCTTCGCCAGCAGGCTGGCTAACCTAGTGAGGAGGGCTTTAAACTAGGTTCACCGGGGGAAGGAGACCAAAGCCCTGAGGTAAGTGGGGAAATGGGATCCTGGGAGGAAGCACAAGCAGGAGAGCGCAAGAGGGGAGGACTCCTGTCTCATGCTGAGAAAGAGGGACGATCGATGAGTTATCTTAAGTGCCTATACACAAATGCAAGAAGCCTGGGAAACAAGCAGGGAGAACTGGAAGTCCTGGCACAGTCAGGGAACTATGATGCGACTGGAATAACAGAGACTTGGTGGGATAACTCACATGACTGGAGTACTGTCATGGATGGATATAAACTGTTCAGGAAGGACAGGCAGGGCAGAAAAGGTGGGGGAGTTGCGTTGTATGTAAGAGAGGAGTATGACTGCTCAGAGCTCCGGTATGAAACTGCAGAAAAACCTGAGAGTCTCTGGATAAAGTTGAGAAGTGTGAGCAACAAGGGTGATGTCGTGGTTGGAGTCTGCTATAGACCACCAGACCAGGGGGATGAGGTGGATGAGGCTTTCTTCTGGCAACTAGCAGAAGTTGCTAGATCGCAGGCCCTGGTTCTCATGGGAGACTTTAATCACACTGATATCTGCTGGGAGAGCAATACAGCGGTGCACAGACAATCCAGGAAGTTTTTGGAAAGTGTAGGGGACAATTTCCTGGTGCAAGTGCTGGAGGAACCAACTAGGGGCAGAGCTTTTCTTGACCTGCTGCTCACAAACAGGGAAGAATTAGTAGGGGAAGCAAAAGTGGATGGGAACCTGGGAGGCAGTGACCATGAGATGGTCGAGTTCAGGATCCTGACACAAGGAAGAAAGGAGAGCAGCAGAATACGGACCCTGGACTTCAGAAAAGCAGACTTTGACTCCCTCAGGGAACAGATGGGCAGGATCCCCTGGGAGAATAACATGAAGGGCAAAGGGGTCCAGGAGAGCTGGCTGTATTTTAAAGAATCCTTATTGCGGTTGCAGGAACAAACCATCCCAATGTGTAGAAAGAATAGTAAATATGGCAGGCGACCAGCTTGGCTAAACAGTGAAATCCTTGCTGATCTTAAACGCAAAAAAGAAGCTTACAAGAAGTGGAAGATTGGACAAATGACCAGGGAGGAGTATAAAACTATTGCTCAGGCATGCAGGAATGAAATCAGGAAGGCCAAATCACATTTGGAGTTGCAGCTAGCAAGAGATGTTAAGAGTAACAAGAAGGGTTTCTTCAGGTATGTTAGCAACAAGAAGAAAGTCAAGGAAAGTGTGGGCCCCTTACTGAATGAGGGAGGCAACCTAGTGACCGAGGATGTGGAAAAAGCTAATGTACTCAATGCTTTTTTTGCCTCTGTCTTCACGAACAAGGTCAGCTCCCAGACTGCTGCACTGGGCAGCACAATATGGGGAGAAGGTGACCAGCCCTATGTGGAGAAAGAAGTGGTTCGGGACTATTTAGAAAAACTGGACGTGCACAAATCCATGGGGCCGGATGCGCTGCATCCGAGGGTGCTAAAGGAGTTGGCGGATGAGATTGCAGAGCCATTAGCCATTATTTTTGAAAACTCATGGCGATCGGGGGAGGTCCCAGATGACTGGAAAAAGGCTAATGTAGTGCCCATCTTTAAAAAAGGGAAGAAGGAGGATCCGGGGAACTACAGGCCAGTCAGCCTCACCTCAGTCCCTGGAAAAATCATGGAACAGGTCCTCAAGGAATCAATTATGAAACACTTAGAGGAGAGGAAAGTGATCACGAACAGTCAGCATGGATTCACCAAGGGGAAGTCGTGCCTGACTAACCTAATTGCCTTCTATGATGAGATAACTGGCTCTGTGGATGAGGGGAAAGCAGTGGATGTGTTATTCCTTGACTTTAGCAAAGCTTTTGATACGGTCTCCCACAGTATTCTTGCCGCCAAGTTAAAGAAGTATGGGCTGGATGAATGGACTGTAAGGTGGATAGAAAGCTGGCTAGATCGTCGGGCTCAACGGGTAGTGATCAATGGCTCCATGTCTAGTTGGCAGCCGGTTTCAAGCGGAGTGCCCCAAGGGTCGGTCCTGGGGCCGGTTTTGTTTAATATCTTTATTAATGATCTGGAGGATGGTGTGGACTGCACTCTCAGCAAGTTTGCAGATGACACTAAACTAGGAGGCGTGGTAGATACACTAGAGGGTAGGGATCGGATACAGAGGGACCTCGACAAATTAGAGGATTGAGCCAAAAAAAACCTGATGAGGTTCAACAAGGATAAGTGCAGAGTCCTGCACTTAGGACGGAAGAATCCCATGCACTGCTACAGACTAGGGACCGAATGGCTAGGTAGCAGTTCTGCAGAAAAGGACCTAGGGGTCACAGTGGACGAGAAGCTGGATATGAGTCAACAGTGTGCTCTTGTTGCCAAGAAGGCTAACGGCATTTTGGGCTGTATAAGTAGGGGCATTGCCAGCAGATCGAGGGACGTGATCGTTCCCCTTTATTCGACATTGGTGAGGCCTCATCTGGAATACTGTGTCCAGTTTTGGGCCCCACACTACAAGAAGGATGTGGAAAAATTGGAAAGAGTCCAGTGGAGGGCAACAAAAATGATTAGGGGTCTGGAGCACATGACTTATGAGGAGAGGCTGAGGGAACTGGGATTGTTTAGTCTCCAGAAGAGAAGAATGAGGGGGGATTTGATAGCAGCTTTCAACTACCTGAAGGGGGGTTCCAAAGAGGATGGAGCTCGGCTGTTCTCAGTGGTGGCAGATGACAGAACAAGGAGCAATGGTCTCAAGTTGCAGTGGGGGAGGTCCAAGTTGGATATTAGGAAACACTATTTCACTAGGAGGGTGGTGAAGCACTGGAATGCGTTACCTAGGGAGGTGGTGGAGTCTCCTTCCTTGGAGGTTTTTAAGGCCCGGCTTGACAAAGCCCTGGCTGGGATGATTTAGTTGGGAATTGGTCCTGCTTTGAGCAGGGGGTTGGACTAGATGACCTCTTGAGGTCCCTTCCAACCCTGATATTCTATGATTCTATGAAATCGGACTCCTCCAACATTTCTAGCACCATCTCTCTTTCCGAGCCTCACAGCGCTTCCATCCTTTCAGTTGTCTTCCAACTCCTTCTTTTGTCGGGTTTCGCATCTTATCCTTTTCTTCTCCTCCATCAGATGGTTTAACGTTTCCTCCCTCGCCAGCGACCTACAACTGTAAGTACGCACAGCAAGGGTTGTCCTTTTCCACGTTGGCCCAGCACCTGACATTTTCATCAGACTCTCGTCGCTCATTTTCCTCTCCGCCACCGTAGAACGGTTCGATGATGCGCAGGGAACTAAGACCCATTTACTCGTGTTGTTTTAGCCGTTAACTTCCAGCCATCCCACTGGCTAGGCGGACAGGCATGAGTACCTCCTCAAGCTTAGCTAGCCTTCAACCTCTAAGGAGAAGGAGATGCGCTCTTTCTGAGAGAGCAATCCCCCTCCCTGGATTGAATATAGTCTGATACCTTTGTAGCATGGTTGGACCTACCAGGGCATACTCCCCACTACCATAGCTGTCAGACGGCCAGGGCCATTTTACACATTAAGAACTCAGAGTATAGAGCCAAAGAGCATAGATCAACACATTCAGGATGAATGTGTCCAAGAAGGAAACCCACTAATCAAAGCCTAACACCTTTCTTTAGCAACAGAAATTCCCCACAATTTATACATTGAATAATAAAAAAAAAGCGCTATTAAACCCATCATAGTAGTTGTAAATTTCATTGAGACTTTTCCTATCAAAATATTCCTGGGAAAAGATCTACACAATATATTATAGAATCATAGAATATCAGTGTTGGAAGGGACCTCATGAGGTCATCTAGTCCAACCCCCTGCTCAAAGCAGGACCAAGCCCCAGTCAGATTTTTGCCCCAGATCCCTAAATGGCCCCCTTAAGGATTGAACTCACAACCCTGGGTTTAGAAGGCCAATGATCAAACCACTGAGCTACCCCCCCCCCTTCTGATTTACATGTTAACTCAAATTAATGTTAAAGGGTCATACACACAACTTAATATACTCCTGCATCTCCTTTAACATCAAGGGTGAACTCTTGATCCCACATATGTCAATGGGATTTTTGCCATTGACTTTAATGAGGCCAGGATTTTACCCAAGATATTTACAGAACTTTTTCCTTGTCAGTATCAGTGTTTACTCACTTCTTGAAAAGCAAACTATAATCCAACAAATCTATTGGACTCTGATTTACAACTTTTCATATCAAACTGAATATACTTTGTTTGTGTGGATACATAAAATAGCATTTTATAGTTATATAGTATCTTTCTGGCCTAAATGCTTTATAGAACACCACTGAAATGCAGCCACCTAACAATACCAGGCTGGAAACAAAAACATAGAGCACTTCAGAGAACAGAAATAGGATGAGAGGTTACCAAAGCTAACTGATAGTGTTGGAAATAGTTCGGTGGTGTCTCTAATATTCATGTAAAACCTGACAGCACCCAGCCTTTTAAGAAGAACCAACCACATACGTGCACTATATAGAATTTAATGTATTTACATCAGACAGATAAAAAGGCTCAATTGATTCTTTCAGACAGTGGTTCCAGAAGCCCTGATTTAGCCAAGCACTTAAGAACATTCTTAAAGTTAGGCACATGCTTAAGTTATTTGGTTAATAAAGATAGACTTTGCTGAATCAGGACCAGGAAGTGGAAGTATTTCAAATCTAATACTTGGACTTCTAAACTACAAATAGAAAAAATATTAAACAATTTTAAAAGGTCAGAACCAGTACTTCTGATGTAGCTTCATCAGATCATGATTTCACATAGCAAAAGACTTGCAATACCCTGCTAGGAGAGGAAACTTAAAAACAAAGCAGTGGGACAAACTGGCAGGTCATATTGATACAGGGTAAATTGAGAAAGTGGGACAAACCTACTGTATAGATTAGAAACTCTCAGGGAATGGAGCGGTTTTATTATGATTGCGTATAGTACCTGGGACAACAGAACTATGATCTTAGACGGGTTCTGTAGAAACTACAGTAAAACATAATCTTCCACTACAAATGGATGAAAGGCATCATCAAATAACACTATGTATATTATTTTACTGTGAGTTGACAGACTCTAATAGTTTATATATACACCGCAGCACTAAAATAATAGGGTAAAGAGACACACTGGACATTAACAAGAAAGTCCATTTGTATGTATTATAGGTGTTCATTTATTTGCAGAACTACAGCATTTACAGAAGTAGTTACTGCACCCAATATGATAACACCCTTAAAAAAAAACATTTTATGCATTCCTCCTACAAAGATTCAGTTGATCAAAGATGCAGTATGTAGGAATTTTAACCTGATATATGAAAATCAACTTTGATTTTGTCTGCAGCAAAACAGTGTTTTCAAATTTTTATTTCTTGAAACAACCAGTTGATCATAAAAACAGGATGGATGTAAAAGATAAATACGTCAAGCAACATCAAAAGCAGCTTCTTTTCCAAAAACTAGACTATGTAGAAGACTGTGTGTGCGTCTGTGTGGGTCCACGTATGCACACACATTCTTGCATGCAGTTTAAAGAGGACAAAAGAAGAGCTCTACTGAGGTATATTTCTTATGTAGCTTGCTGTGCTTGATACTGTAGTTAGGCAACCAGCAAGGTGTGTACTTCTACAGTACAGTGCCTATCATATAAGGATATCAGAAAGCTTTAAAAAACTTTACCCTGAGAATCAGACTATGTAAAACTGACTTGCCTCACATATCTGAGCCTATGAGGCAGGTAATACATATACATCTGACAAATGGGGAAATTGAGAACCGAATTCATAGAGAGAGTGTGTGGCAGATTTGGCAACAGAATCCAGCTTTCTTAACTTCCAGCCTTGTGTCTTACCCACAGTATCTCCATAATTGATCAAATTTGCCAGTCTATATAATTCTGTCATCCCAGTCACTGTTTGCCATGGAAGTTATCCTGGTTTAAGATGCTTCTAGGGCAAGCAAGCATTTTCACCAATCCTATTTGCATTAAGAAAACCCTATTCTCCAGCAACCTGGAATGGTCAAAACTCCAGCCTGGACAAGTAAAATTAAATTCATGAATATAGACAATGCCAACTGTTGATCTTATTGTTTTGCACTTCTAAATCTTGGATGCACCAGCCAAGTATTGTATCCAACTGGAAATGCAAATGAAAACTGGCACTCTGCCTCAATTTCTTTGTAAACATTACCGAATAGCAAAAGAAAGTGAGTTGGTCACTTAGCCAGTTCCTTTGCTAAATTCCCCCACTAGCACTGGTGATATATTTATGCCATTTTGGAAAAAATGAGCATAGTTAATTATGTATGTATTGTCTCTAAAGTAATTGTGAACCACAATTGTTATTCATAAGGTGGGAGGTCAAGTTTTCATTTCGGCCACTGGCTGAAGACACCATTTACTGAATGCAACCAGTATGTTTGAGTACAAATGAGATCAGCAGTTTGTCCTTGGGGAAGTGACAGCTCACCCACACAAACATCCTACATTAATCAAAAAAATAGACCAACCCAATTTGAGGTCCAGACTGTCTTTGGGACAGTGAAATTTAAGAAAATTCTCAGTTCATGGCTATTCCATTTCCCCCCAAACATTTACAATAGTATCTTTACAATCATAACTTGATTGAAAAATTATTTAGTAAGTCATCATAAAATGCTACATAGTACTTTATGACAACCACAGAGTAAATACACATCAGCTCCACTGAAAACAATGACAGCTATTTTCATAACATCAATTGTTCTATCCATCTACATCTGAAAACCCCCAACTGTTGGAACTAAAAATAGTGAGGGCAGCATTTATTCAAAACATGTCCACAGATTTTCATCTCCCTATTTTCTTTTTCAATACTGTATTTTAAAATAATGGCTACAACTGGAATAATAATTATCTCATGAAAATATGACAGAGACAGGAACAGATCTCTTGACTCTCAGTCTTGGACTTTTTAATTATGAGATCATATTTCTTCAAATAGTATGGGAAAACAATGCAACACACTTTTTAATGTAGCAGGCCTAGCAATTTAAAAGTCAGGGTTCTGCAGAAATTAATTCAGATAATTAGAGCTGATTAGTGTTGATCTATTATTCCTAGTATCACATATGATAATTTAGAATCTTACAAAGTGAGTATACTAGAAAGAAAAATTGACATCCCCTAAAAATTTGATTCTACACAATATGGGTTATCTCAGATTGGTAACTAAATCACAAATGATCAGCTAACAATTAGAGTGGTGAAAGGCACGCTTCTAAAGATACAACAGCAATTTTGAACTTCCTACATTCTGAACATATGTATTAAAATTAGCAGAACGTTTTAAAAAATGCTTCTGTTGTCTTCAGTATTTGTTATATGTCAGAGAGCAAACACATTATATCATACACATAAACCAAATTTTGATTATTCCTCCTTTAGAAGAGTAGAGTGGAAGAATTACTTCTTGGGTCTTGCTTATAATACTCCTGGTAATACATCCCAGAATGATGCTATCTCTTTTTTGCAACAGTATTATATTGATGACTCATATTTAGTTTGTGATCCACTATAACCCCCAGATCCTTTTCTGCAGTACTCAGTCCTAGGCAGTCATTTCCCATTTTGTATTCGTGCAGTGGACTATTTCTTCCCAAGTATAGTATTTTGTATTTATCCTCATTGAATTTCAACCTATTTATTTCAGACCATTTCTCCAGTTTGTCAAGATAATTTTGAGTACTAATCCTGTCTTCCAAAGTGCTTGCAATCCCTCCCAGCTTGGTATCATCCAAACTTTATAAGTGTACTCTCTATGCCATTATCCATATAATTTATGAAGATATTGAACAGAACTGGACCCAGGACAGATCCCAGTAGGATCACATTCGATGTGCCCTTTCAGCTTGACTGAACAATTGATAACTACAGAGTATGCTTTTCCAACCAGTTGTATACCCAACTTACACTAGGTTCACTTAGGCTACATTTCTCTAGTTTGTTTATGATAAAGTCATGTGAGACAGTATCAAAAGCCTTACCAAAGTCAAGATATATTTACTGCTTCTCCCCTATCCAGAAGGCTCGTTACACTGTCAAAGTAGGGTATTAGATTAGTTTAACATGATTTTTTCTTGACAAATCCCTGTTGACTGTTACTTATCACTTTATTATCTTTGGATGTTTACAAATTGATCAATTGATTATGTGCTCTATTATCTTTCTGGTTACCAAAGTTAAGATGATTGGTCTATAATTCCCTGGATTGTCCTTATTTGCCTTTTCTATAGATAAGTACTATATTAGCCCTTTTCAGGTCCTCTGTGATTCTCTCCTGTCATCCACGGATTCTCAAAAATGCTAATGACTTAGATCTCTTCAGCCAGTTTCTTAAGTATTCTGAAGAACTGGTTTACAAAGGCAATAATGCAGAATGCAGGGATGCCTACTCATTTGTCTTAGTTACAAAACTTGAACACATGTCATAAAATCATGTCTAGACATCTTGTAATAGCAAACAAAACTGCATTATATGCTGACTTCTGATTGTTTATCTCCTCTCATCTAACTTTCATCTTGGTTCTTATTAATATCATCGACATTCAGTATTATGTCTGACTAAGATGAATTACCAAATATAAGAACTTAATATTTTACCATGCAGTTTCTAGTAATGAAAAAAAGAACAACTTTAGTTTTGTGTAAAGTGGGGCACGAGAGAAAGAAAATATTCTGAGGGAGGTGGGCTGGGTACTGTTGTTCTATCCTATATTATGCAGCGTATGATAATTAACGTAGAAAGTCTTCATTTGCCCACATAACCTATCTTTGCTATGTTCTGAGCATAGTGCATTAATTGATATGTTTTTAACCTAAATTAGGGTACATATGAAAAAGGGTTAGTGACCTAATATAGTTCCAAGACAACATTTATCCATATCACAGAATCAACATCATTTGACACCACAAGTAATCTGTAATCAGGAGAAGCACAAGACTTGCTCACTGGGATACTGCAGTTGAGACTTATGGTTCATTGACAGGGCAGGTACATGTGGAAGAAGGCTAGAAGTACTATTTAGGCTAGGGCCACATCAGCCAAAGAGCAATTTCAAAATGAGAATGCAATATGGTTAATTTTCTTAGGCCTGGTCTACACTTGAAAGTTTTACTAGCATAGCTAAGTCAGTTAGGGGTGTGATTTTTTATTGACATTGCTATGCTGGTAAAAACCTTACTGTAGATGTATTTGTGTAGATGTACATATGCAAATTTATGACAGTGTGGGGAACATTCATACCAATATAACTGTATTCACACTAGAGGTTTTGCTGGTATACCAGTGTAACTATACATACCAGGAAAACCTTCCTAGTGTTAAGAAGGCCTTACTGCTCTTCCATCTTCCTAACTTTTAGTTCTTCCTTTTCTTCAGTCAATCACTTTTCATGTAACTACTTGAATAGAATAGCACAGCAAAAACAAAAGCAGAGAGGCTCTGCTACAAATAACTTATCACAAATTATGCCCACTTCACATTGTCTAAAAATAATTCTAATGTAAATTAGGTGAGGGCAGAGCAGGTGGGAAGCAGAATGTAGAGGATGGGATCTCTGCACCACAGCTGCCTTACAGTTTCTTCATGACTCAGAATTAAAGACTTACTAAACCATCCAGGCTGCTCTTCAGGGGTGGGAAGGTACACAAAAACTGAAATTTGGAGCAACCTTCAACATGCTTAATTTAAGGTACTTCCAATTCTTGGTGAAGAGGGGCATATCTGAAAGCCTTCTTCCCTTACTTCCACTAGTAAACTGTCTCTCTTTCACATCTCTTTGCTCCCATTGCCTCTATAGATTTGACATTTTCCCTTTTCCTTTTCTGTGTTCACTCTTACTGGTTTTTCCTCTCTCATATCCTTTTCTTCTTTCTTCCCCACACATTCTCCTCCATTCTTTTTTTTCCCTACCACACCAAGATCATGTTTGTTTTTAGTCCCAAGATCCCTCCTATCCTTCTTCCCCATCAAAAGAAAGCTACAAAACGTACTACTTTTAAATTTTTATCTGAAAAATTAAATTAAATTAAAGAAGTTAACTATTTACTCTTCATTCCTTTAAAATAGTGTAATTTTCATTTCCTTTGTCCATTTGTGCCATAATAATCGTAACAGTGAAATAAATTACAGACTAGAACTCTACAAGACTTCTAATTGTTTAATGGGTTTGATTTGCATAAATTCTAGTTCTTTGAGATTTGCAGGTTCTTGTGAAACTCTTAAAGGCAAACTAAGACAAATTACACCTTCTTTCCTTAAAACACTTGACTCAATTTTGGGCTTGAGCAAGAGCAACTGAAAGAGGAAACACTCTAAAAAGACATAGTAAAATGGTGGTGTAGGCAGTGGGCTACTTGTTGTCCCTTGCAGATCATGAAAGTTTTGGGGAATAAACTTAGGGAAGTAACATGTGTAAGAACAACCCCGCTCCCTCTGCAACAGACACCTGATGGTTGAGGGAGGAGAGGATTCTGGGACAGAGTTACTGTTAAGGATTTTCAATACTAGACAAGACCAGGGTTACTCCTACACTGAAATTCGAAAGTCACAAAACTAATTTTTGACCCTACTTATCCTTGCCCTGTATCTTTGTTCTTACATTCTCTCTGATATGAAGTACATCTCTATTAAAAGATCCAGCAAAGTCTACCTTTAATGACTGCTTAAGTACTGAATTGTTTGTAACAGCATAAGACACTTCCTGCCTCTCAGAAGAAGGAATTTTCTTTTGCTGGTACACTTATTTTTTCATTCATAGAAAGACAGGAATAGCCATACTGGTCAATCTAGTCCAGCATCCCATCTCCAAGCTTCAGAGAAGGATGCAAGAAGCCCTTCCAGTAGACAGATGTGGAGTAATCAGCTGCCAATGGAAGTTTCATTCTAAATCATAATAAAAGTTAGAGATTGGTTTAAGTCCTGAAGCACGAGGTTTTATATCCGTCCCCCCAAAATTTATAAGCATTAACTATAATGTCTCTGGATAGTCTTGTTATCCATATAATTGTCCAATCCCAATTTGAATCCAGCCTAATTCTTGGCCCAATGACATCCTATAGCTATGATTTCCACAGTTGAATTATGCAATGTGAAAGCAATGCTTCCTTTATCACTTTTGAATTTGCTGTCAAGCAATTTCATTGACGGCTCCCTTGTTCTTATGTTAATAGATAGGGAGATCAGAAGCTCTTGATCTATTTTCTTAATATCCTTCCATTTTTAATACTTTTATTATGTTCCTCTTATTGAACTCCATTCTAACATAAAACAATCCTCTTCCCCCCCCCCACACACTCTTTCTTGATACAAAAGTTTCCCCATATCCATAGTAATTTTTGTCACCTTCCTCTGAAACCACCCCACCTTCCCCTTTATCTACAAATCCAGAAGATGAACTGCTGGGTAAATTCCCACCAATATCCATGGATATTAATTTTTTTTTAAATCAGGGATGAATTTTGTCTCTTGAGATGTGAAACCAAGTTGCCAGAAGGATTAAAAAGGCAATCTTATCTGCATCTTTAAATTAAAAATTTTGAGTACAGAATAATCTCTTTTCCTCACAGGCTATATTATTTACATTCTTACTCCTTAATAATTCCTAACTGCAAGTCCTCTGGCTTTGTGGAGGGACACATGTAGAACAAGAGACATTTTTATTTGTAAATTTATTTTTACACAGTGGGGACAGATTAATTTAACAGGAACTCTCTAATGATAACATTATAAATATAGAAGTGATTGGGAACTTGATCAGCTCCCTATTAATGTACCCTGTAGCTAGGGCTCCGTGTCTGTCATGGAGGTCGCGGAAGTTATGGATTCTGTGACTTTCTGCAACCTCCATGACTTCTGCAGCGGCCAGTGTGGCTGACACCAGGGCCATCCAAGCAGCTGGCTCCAAGGCCCCGGGGACAACCACAGCGGCCGCTGCTGGAGCGGCTCCAGAGCCAGCTGCTTGGACGGCCCTGCAGCCAACCACACCAGCTGCTGGCCCAGTGCGGCTAGCCCCGGGGACCACCCAAGCAGCAGCCGGCGCGGCTGGCCCTAGGAGGTGGTGCTGCTGCCCCACCTTCCCTTGAGAAAAAGAAAAAGTCTGTTGAAATAAATTACAGGTGAGATATAACCAACCAGTGACCTAAGTGTATGGACCCAGATAAGCAGGGAACAAACAAACAAACCCTCCCATTAAACATGCTTTGGATTTTTTAGGCTATCAGAAGCAAATTAAATTATTTTCAGCAATTCCTGGGATGACTAAATTTTAATCAAATTAATATGTTTTAAAATAATCAAAATATCTACCTTTTTAGAGTATCATTTTATAAAAAATATTTGATTAACACTGCTCTCCCCTCAGTTACACTGAAAGTGGTAGTAGATATATGCCTTTGTTGTAACAACAGTTCATAAGTAATGTTACTTAACAGAATGATTTATTTGTCTGGAGAGACCAACATCCAGACTTACACATTGTAATACTTTTACTCTATCCTGAGGGAAGAAGTTGTAAACTATGTAAGCAGAGTTCCCAAGTGACCCAACACTTGGAGTTTCATTCAGGTGCTAGTGGCTATCCAGAATTTGCTATGGCTTATTGAGACCTATATAATCCATGAAGTGATATGCTAAGAAGAGGAAACTCAATCCATGTTGTGCTGTGTATTCTGGACCACCAGTCTTTTGTTTAGAAGCAATACAGATGCAGCGTCAGGAGTTACAGGCTCTTTATCTCTAGAATGGTTTGATAACAATTAAGCCATCTTTATACAACACAAAATGTGTAAAGTTTATGAGATTAAGTTTTTTAAAATTTAATTTGCTTAACATTTTATTTAAGCTTTGGAAGGCAAAATGCTCATATGCAGAAAGGTCTGCCTGGAACACAATATGTTTTTATTGAGATGTTTTCCCTTTACTCACGTCTTGTCTTTCTACATAGAAAGCCTATGTGAAGAGAGTAGAAGAGACAGTACAGCATCACTGAGCCCTAATGCAGATCTAGAGTGTTAGGCCTGAGTGTTACAAAATGGGAACTATGGGAGAAAGAGGAAGCAAGATTTTAGATTTAAAGCACCATTTCCTCTTAGGGAGGAGATCTATTCTTGACGGCCTGCTACAAGGTCTAATGCTGGCATGGCACACCATCACCTGTGTTTCGGCCTCCACATGTTGATGCCTAAGCATAATATAGGCTCAAACACTGGATTTATGAATCTGTAGCAGATACAACACTTGAACAGAACTCCCAAACAGAATGATTTTGTATTGACTCAAAATCTTAAAATAGGTGCAATGAAATTTCAAAAACATGGCATTGACATTTTGGAAATATGTTCAGAAAAATTAAACAAATGTTTAAAGAACCAATGCTGCATTTTCCATTACAACCATTGACTTTTTAAAAGGTACTCTATGAAAAACAAGCAGTACAAGCCAGTGACAAATTAGGTAACTGCCACACTAAAAGAGATAATTTAATTGGAATTCTTTCTATTACATTTATTTAGGAGTCTAATTCATAGGTGTTCTTCCTTTACAGCCTAACTTTTCTGAGCTATGGGAAGTAAAACATTTCTCTTCAGTACTGCAGGATTGGATAAATATAAAATTTTTTAAAATGCTTTATGTTTAATAATTCTTCCATATTTTACGATTTTGTTTCATTCACCAAATGACATTTGAAAGAAAAAGGCCTCCTTCTTGTGTGGTACACTGTGGGTAATAGAAAAGTAGCACTGATTGGCAAGACAGGAGTGGGAGCCTGTGAGTTTCCCATTTGTTTCAAAGGGAGACTTGTCAGTGCTTTACATTATAATGGAGTATTTGACGATTCTGTGAGCAACTCTGCCATATTATACAACTGAGCCTTTAAAAAACAGCAGCAACTTGATATTAAATCCTGATTAGAGTATGTAGTCCACTTCACTACACACACATTTGTGGGCTGAGGCCCCTCTGACAGATGGCATGGGATATTACTTGGATCCCAAAAGGAGAGGAAGTGTCAGAATGCTACTATAGGGAATATAAGATTGTTCATAACAGTTGTTTTAAAAGAGGTTTTGGCCTCTGTGTGTGCCACTGTGATACTGAAATGTTGGCATTGTACAATGATTTACTACTGACTCTCACTGCAGGAAACTCATTAGATTAATTAATATTTCTCTTTATATGCAAAATACATCTTTAGAACTAAGAAGGATGAACTATGTGTATACAAGCAATAATATAATGAAGAAAGATATTTAAAACAATAAAACCCTAGTATCTTACAAACCATTTTTCAAGGAATAGTTCATTTATAACTAATATATTTATTCTTAATTTCTGTTAGCGCTGAAAAGTAAAATGCTTAGTATGCAATAATGATTTTATTACATTTAATTATAAATTGTGTATTACAGACTGATTCAATAACCATTTTTCAGGGGAAACAACTGGATGGCAAAATTCCATTCTGGGTAGCAACTTCAAAGAAAAAAGTAATTGCCTCAGGAGACTGATTAAAGACTGAACAGACTTCAATAAATTGCAAATATAAATTGGTTTGGTTGCTAAGGGCCTCTGTCCTTTAAAGAAGCATTTTATAAGTTAATAAGTTAAATATGCAGGATTTCATCGATTCACACAGAAAACATGGATTAAAAGTTACTCATTTACATTTAGGCAGGTGTAAAGATTTTCATAGAACAATGAATGGTGGTAAAGATTATTTTTGATATCTGAAAGACTTTTTCTCTCAACTATTCAGGAGAAACTGGCATTTTACTAAAAAAAATGTGCATCACTCCCTCCTACGAGTATTACAGAAAACTAATTTTATTACTTAATATGTGTAAAAACAGGTTACTTACCAGTAGCTGAGAGTGGCCTCTGTGCATTCACACTTGTGAGATTATATGCCCTGGTGTCAAGCTGCAGAACTGGTTTAAAACACTCTTGCTTGGGGAGTGCACAAGAGATTTCATATGATGGCGACACTCTCCTCGCGTATATAAGGAAGCGTGCTCCCAACCACCTTGGTTTCTCTTCCCTAACCACGGAGTCCTGATAATTTATACAGAACTCTGAGCAAAGGGGAAGACGGGCAGGTAGCGTATATGCACAGATGCTATTCTTGAAGAGGAACAGTTACTGATAAGTACCCTCTGTTCTTTGATGGTCTCTGTGCATTTCTGCTTGTAGGAGATTCGCAAGCAGTGCTCCACCAGGTACACAGCACCACTCTCCCAAACAGGGTGTTGTAGCACAATGCTAAATCCAAGGAGTAATATCTGGTAAACGTGTTCACTGAACTCTAAGTTGCTGCTTTATATCTCTCTGATATAGGAACCAGCATAAGGCATGCCACTGATGCTGTGATGGCTCTCGTGGAGTGGGTCTTCAAGCCATGAGATACTGGTTTCTTAGCTAAGATGTAGCAATGTTCTAAACATTCTTTTAACAGAGTATGAAAGTTTCTGGTAATGTGTTCTCTCGCATCTCTCCTCATATACTAAAAAACGATTGATTACTTTTTCTAAAGAGCGTGAGTCTTTTCCAGGCAAAAGTTTTTTTATTAGGTCTTGGGGCCTTACTTGGCTCCAAGTGTTCCAATTATCTTGTAGTAACCTTTCCCTAGTCCACAGGGAATAAGGCCTTGATCATCCTAGGGTTTATATACCTCCCTTCTACCACTCTCCTGCTGCTCTCTGGCCCTAATGTATCACCAGGGAGAGAGAAGATAGGTTTGCCCTTAACATAATTGTGATGAGCAAACATTTTTGACATATAAACCTTTATAAAGGCTAAGTCCTGAGACTTAAAGTGGTACAAGGTACTCTAGGACTGTAGAGACCACAGCTCAAGACAGAGTGAGCCCTTTACCACTTGCCTAGATAATAAATAGTTTATATTTTTGTTTACAGTATGTTAGGGTGGACCCCTTCCTGATTTGTAAGAGGAAGGCTTAAACCTTCCAGAGCAGAAACTGTCTATACAAGTGAGCAAATCATCCTTTACGCTGCAAGGTGGAGAGCCTCTGGGTTAGGACGCAGAATCCTTCCTTTCCACTGAGATGAAGTCTAGAGACAAAGGCAGCAAACACACTGATTCACTCGTCAGCTACTAGAGATCTGGATATTGTGCTGACACCGCCATATTGTGGCTATTAGTAAAGTGTTTGCTCCATCCAACCTAATCTTCCTTATGACCCTGAGTATGAGGGAATGGGAAGGTATATATAAGATGTTAGCTCTGGTCCAGTAAAAATGCACCTAAGAAAGATAATTGGGTCTTCTTGTGCAGCACACTTGGTATTTGGTGTTTTGTTCCGATATTAAGAGGTCTATTACAGGGTTGGCCCCAACTGTAAAATAGTGCACTGGCTGCTGGTTTCAGGGACCACTTATGTTGCTCCTGACACCACAGCTGAGCAATTCTACTTTCATGTTTTCCTCCCTTGCAAGATGAAGAGTTAATGGGTGGATCTGATTTTGGATGCATCACATTCAAAGTTCTCTTGCCTCCCTGGATAAGAGCGTCTCCCTGCTTGATGATATATTTCATGGTCATAGTATCGTCTGTAAGCACCTATACTAAATGATGCTGCAGAGATAGATGAAAGACAATGAGTCCCCACCACACTGCCTTTAGACCAAGTATGTTGACATGGAGATTGGATTCCTAGGTGTTCTATAGGCTGTGTACTTAGAAGTCTTGGCAAAGGGCTATGACTATCCAGTGTGTAGGGAGTGACCTGTAACCTCGTGCTTCAAAGGTCTCATGTTCAGATGAGCAAAGGGTGTGACATAGGTTGATGAGGCCATCAGGCCTACTAGTCTTAAGAAAAATTGTGTTGTCTGTACCAATTGTTTCCTGAAAATTATTGGAAAATCTTTTATTTTGGGTGGGGGACGGGGACAACAAAAACTCTCTCTTTTGGATGAAAAAGCTCTGACCTGAATCTAGGGCTGCTCCAGTGAAGGTGATTCTTTGTGTGGGATGAAGGGAGGATTTCTGCCAGTTGATTACCAGTCCCAAATACTAGAAGAGGTTCCACATGTATTAGATCACCGAGGTGAGGTCCTGCTGAGAGATGGAGCTTAAGAGCCACTCAACAAGGTAGGGCTAGACAAAGATTCCTTGGCATCTGAGGAGTGCAGTAACCACAAGGAACTTAGTGAAGGATGAGAAAGGCAGCACTTTCTCCTTTCCTTCAGCTTGTGTCTATCTTGTTGGGAGATATGAAGAGTATCTGCACCTAAAATTGATACAACCAGAGAGGTATTGGTACCAGAGGATTGGTATGGCAATGACAACAGTGCCAAATGAGGAGTAGGCACCAAGGGGGTGCTTCTTGAGGTTATCACAAAGGCTATTGAGGAGGCTTTAATAGACAGTGCTGGTTTGATCTTTAGGACTGCTTTTAACTTAGCTGTGTCAGGCTGTGTTAAGTGAGGGATTCGCTCCTAGTAGCGGGCTAAGCAGATGCTGGTCTAAGGCTGGTGCTAAAACACAGCACGGAGGCTGCAGAGGCAGTGTGTCTTGAGTCCTGTGTTAAAAGCTCTTGGCACAGAGGCTGGTCTTAGTACTCCTGACAGGCATGGAGTATCAGGCTATTGGCACTGAGAAGCCAGGTGAGCCTGAACTTTCTCTCCTTTCTAGTGTGGGGAATGAAGGTTCAGCAAACTGTACACAGGGTTACTGAGTGGGTCTTGCCCTGAAGTCAGAGGCACCATATGTGGGCATCGGTCTATAGTATGACTGCTGGGCAGGTATACCAACTCTTCAAGCCCTTACAGGGCTGAGTACCCAATATGGTCCAGGTCTCAGGGCCAAAGGTTCATAGATTCATAGACTTTATGGTCAGAAAGGACCATCATGATCATCTAGTCTGACTTCCTGCACATTGCAGATCACAAACCCTCAACCACTCACTCCTGTAATAGACCTCTCACCTCTAGCTGAGTTACTGAAGTCCTCAAATCATAATTTAAAGACTTCATAATTTAAAGACTACACAGAATCCACCATTTACTCTAGTTTAAACCTGCAAGTGACACATGCCCCATGCTGCAGAAAGCGAAAAACCCACAGGGTCTCCCCCAATCTGACCTGGGGGAAAATTCCTTCCCGACCCCAAATATAGCAATCAGTTAGACCCTGAGCAAGTGAGCAAGACCCACTAGCCAGAGACCTGGGAAAGAATTCTCTGTAGTAACTCAGATCGCTCTCCATCTGGTGTCCCATCACCAGCCACTGGAGATATTTGCTGCTAGCAGTTGCAGATCATATTGTAGGAAGTCTCATCATACCATCCCCTCCATAAACTTATCAAACTCAGTCTTGAAGCCAGTTAGGATTTTTGCCCCCACTACTCACCAGGAAAGGCTGTTCCAGAACTTCACTCCTCTGATGGTAAGAAACCTTTGTTTAATTTCAAGCCTAAACTTATTGATGGCCAGTTTTTATCCATTTGTTCTTGTGTCCACACTGGAGCTTAACTTAAATAACTCCTCTCCCTCCTTGGTATTTATTCCTCTGATGTATTTATAGAGAGCTATCACATCTCCCCTTAACCTTCTTTTGGACGGGCTAAACAAGCCAAGCTCTTTGGGTCTCCTCTCATAAGGTAGGTTTTCCATTCCTCTGACCATCCTAGTAGCCCTTCTCTGCACCTGTTCCAGTCTGAATTCATCCTTCTTAAACATGGGAAACCAGAACTGCACATAGTATTCCAGATGAGGTCTCACCAGTGCCTTCTATAATAGTAATACCACTTACCTGGCTCTAATGGAAATACCTCACCTGATACATCCTAGGACTGCATTAGCCTTTTTTTATGGCCGCATCACGCTGGCAGTTCATACTCGCCCTGTGATTAACCAATACGCCCAGGTTTTTCTCATCCTCTTTCATTTCTAACTGATACGTCCCCAGCTTATAGCAAAAATTCTTGTTGTTAGTCCCTAAATGCATGACCTTGCACTCTGTACTATTAAATTTCATCCCATTTCTATTACTCCAGTTTTCAAGGTCATCCAGGTCTTCTTGTATGATATTCCGGTCCTCCTCTGCATTGGCAATACCTCCTATCTTTCGGTCATCCACAAATTTCATTAGCACACTCCTATTTTTTGTGCCAAGGTCAGTAATAAAAATGTTAAATAAGATTAGTCCCAAAACTGATTCCTGAAGAACTCCACTAGTAACCCCATTCCAGCCTGCCAGTTGACCTTTCAGTATTGTGGAATGAGGGATGACTATCTACACTAAACTATCAGACACTATTATATTAACAAGAACTCATTAAGCTAGAGAAAGGGAAGTTCCAGCATAAGCACATAAAGGAGAAATCAGTTTATGTTGTGTGGCTGCAGCAAAGAAACTGAGGTATTTGGGAGGGGTGCTCCCTTACATAATCTAGGGTGATGACATCACCCTCATGTGAGATCTCTTGCGCACCACAATGGAGATAGCTTTTCAAGGGCTGCTCAACATTAGGGGTGCCATACCTTACAAGTAGCTTTCAAAGAACAACCTCTGATTAATTATATTTAGGGCTGTTGATTAACTGCAGTTAACTAACATGATTAAAAAAAATTAATTGTGATTAAAAAAATTTATCACGATTAATCACAGTTTTAATCACACTGTTAAACAATAGAATACCATTTGAAATTTATTAAATATTTTTGATGTTTTTCTACATTATCATGTATATTGTATTCTGTGTTGTAATTGAAATCAAAGTGTATATTTTTTTATTATAAATATTTGCACAGTAAAAATGATAAACAAAAGAAACAGTATTTTTCAATTCACCTCATACAAATACTATAGTGCAATCTCTTTGTCGTGAAAGTGCAACTTACAATGTAGATTTTTTTTGTTACATAATTGCACTCAAAAACAAAACAATGTACAACCTCAGAGCCTACAAGTCCACTCAGTCCTACTTCTTGTTCAGCCAATCGCTAAGACAAACAAGTTTGTTTACATTTGCATTTCTTGTTATTTACAATGTCACCAGAAAGTCAGAACAGGCATTTGCGTGGCACTTTTGTAGCTGGCATTGCAAGGTATTTACATGACAGATATGCTAAATATTCGTATGCCCCTTCATGCTTTGGCCACCATTCCAGAGGACTTGCTTCCATGCTGACGACACTCATTATAAAAATAATGTGTTAATTAAATTTGTGACTGAACTCCTTGGGGGACAACTGTATGTTCCCTGCTCTGTTTTACCTGCATTCTGCCATATATTTCATGGTATAGCAGTCTCGGATGATGACTCAGCACATGATGTTCATTTTAAGAACACTTTAGAATCATAGAATATTAGGGTTGGAAGAGACCTCAGGAGGTCATCTAGTCCAATCCCCTGCTCAAAGCAGGACCAACACCAACTAAATCATCCCAGCCAAGGCTTTGTCAAGCCGGGCCTTAAAAACCTCTAAGGATGGAGATTCCACCACCTCCCTAGGTAACCCATTCCAGTGCTTCACCACCCTCCTAGTGAAATAGTGTTTCCTAATATCCAACCTGAACCTCCCCCACTGCAACTTGAGACCATTGCTCCTTGTTCTGTCATCTGCCACCACTGAGAACAGCCTAGCTCCATCCTCTTTGGCACTCCCCTTCAGGTAGTTGAAGGCTGCTATCAAATCCCCCCTCACTCTTCTCTTTTGCAGATTAAATAACCCCAGTTCCCTCAGCCTCTCCGCGTAAGTCACGTGCCCCAGCCCCCTAATCATTTTCGTTACCCTCCACTGGACTCTCTCCAATTTGTCCACATCCCTTCTGTAGTGGGGGGACCAAAACTGGATGCAGTGCTACAGGTGTGGCCTCACCAGTGCCGAATAGAGGAATAATCACTTCCCGCGATCTGCTGGCAATGCTCCTACTAATACAGCCCAATATGCCGTTGACCTTCTTGGCAACGAGGGCACACTGCTGACTCATATCCAGCTTCTCGTCCACTGTAATCCCCAGGTCCTTTTCTGCAGAACTGCTGCTTAGCCAGTTGGTCCCCAGCCTGTAGCGGTGCATGGGATTCTTCCTTCCTAAGTGCAGGACTCTGCACTTGTCCTTGTTGAACCTCATGAGATTTCTTTTGGCCCAATTCTCCAATTTGTCTAGGTCACTCTGGACCCTATCCCTACCCTCCAGCGTATCTACCTCTCCCCACAGTTTAATGTCATCTGCAAACTTGCTCAGGGTGCAATTAATCCCATCATCCAGATCACTGATAAAGATGTTGAACAAAAACGGCCCCAAGACCGACCCCTGGGGCACCCCGCTTGATACCGGCTGCCAATTAGACATCGAGCCATTGATCACTACCCGTTGAGCCCGACAATCTAGCCAGCTTTCCATCCACCTTATAGTCCATTCATCCAATCCACACTTTTTTAACTTGCTGGCAAAAATACTGTGGGAGACCGTATCAAAAGCTTTTGCTGAAGTCAAAATATATCACATCCACCGCTTTCCCCATATCCACAGAGCCAATCAGGTTGGTCAGGCATGACTTGCCCTTGGTGAATCCATGTTGACTGTTCCTGATCACCTTCCTCTCCTTCAAGTGCTTCAAAATGGATTCCTTGAGGACCTGCTCCATGATTTTGCCAGGGACTGAAGTGAGGCTGACCGGTCTGTAGTTCCCCGGGTTCCCTTTCTTCCCTTTTTAAAATATGGGCACTATATTTGCCTTTTTCCAATCGTCCAGGACCTCCCCCGATCGCCACGAATTTTCAAAGATAAGGGCCAATGACTCTGCAATCACATCAGCCAACTCCCTCAGCACCCTTGGATGCATTAGATCTGGACCCATGGACTTGTGCACATCCAGCTTTTCTAAATAGTCCTTAACCTGTTCTTTCACCACTGAGGGCTGCTCACCTCCTCCCCATACTGTGTTGCCCAGTTCAGCAGTCTGGGAGCTGACCTTGTCTGGGAAGACCGAGGCAAAAAAAGCATTGAGTACTTCAGCTTTTTCCACATCATCTGTCACTATGTTGCCTCCCCCATTCAGTAAGGGTCCCACACTTTCCCTGACCTTCTTCTTCTTGTTAACATACCTGTAGAAACCCTTCTTGTTACCCTTCACATCCCCTGCTAGCTACAACTCCAATTGTGCCTTGGCCTTCCTGATTACACCCCTGTATACTCCTCCCTAGTCATCTGTCCAAATTTCCACTTCTTGTAAGCTTCCTTTCACTGCAGATTTGACAAAAATGCAAAGAAGGTACCAAATGTGAGATTTCTAAAGATAGCTACAGCACTTAATCCAAGGTTTAAGAATCTGAAGTGCCTTCCAAAATCTGAGAGGGATGAGGTGTGGAAAATGCTTTCAGAAGTTTTAAAAGAGCAACACTCTGATGAGGAAACTACACAACCCGAACCACCAAAAAAATAAACAAAACAAAACCCACCAACCAACCAACCAAAGTCAACCTTCTGCTGGTGGCATCTGACTCAAATAATGAAAATGAACATGCGTCGGTGCGCACTGCTTTGGATTGTTATCAAGCTGAACCCATCATCGGCATGGACGCATGTCTCCTGGAATGGTGGTTGAAGCATGAAGGGACATATGAATCTTTAGCGCATCTGGCATGTAAATATCTTGTGACGCCGGCTACAAAAGTGCCATGAGAACGCCTGTTCTCACTTTCAAGTGACAATGTAAACAAGAAATGGGCAGCATTATCTCCTGCAAATGTAAACAAACTTGTTTGTCTGAGCGATTGGCTGAACAAGAAGTAGGACTGAGTGGATTTGCAGGCTCTAAAATTTTACGTTTTATTTTTGAATGCATTTTTTTTGTACATAATTTTACATTTGTATGCTCAACTTTCATGATAAAGAGACTGCACTACTTGTATTAGGTTAATTGAAAAAATACTATTTCTTTTGTTTTTTTACAGTGCAAATACTTGTAATCAAAATAAATATAAAGTGAGCACTTCACACTTTGTATTCTGTGTTGTAATTGAAATCAATATATTTGAAAATGCAGAAAACATCCAAAATATTTAAATAAATGATATTCTATTATTGTTTAACAGTGCAATTAATTGCACGATTAATTGTGATTAATTTGTTTAATCGCTTGACACTCCTAACTATATTGCAATACAAAAGAAATATGGTTACTAAGAAGATATAAAAATGTCCATAATAAACAAAAAACAGTTTATTTTTTCCATAGATTTCAGATTCATTTTTATCTTCACTGACAATAAAAAGCCTAATACAGGAGAAAATGTCTTTCCTGCAAGTCTGTTGCCATTGGAGACTGGGTGTCAATACTGCCTTTTCAACAGAGCCTCAGGGGATCTGTGGTAAGGAAATGGGTATTACCTTTCCTCTGCAGGAAAAATATGTTGCTATATTTTAATTAACTTCACTTAGAATCATAGAATATCAGGGTTGGAAGGGACCTCAGGAGGTCATCTAGTCCAACCCCCTGCTCAAAGCAGGACCAATTCCCAACTAAATCATCCCAGCCTGTCAATCCTGACCTTAAAAACCTCTAAGGAAGGAGATTCCACCACCTCCCTAGGTAACCCATTCCAGTGCTTCACCACCCTCCTAGTGAAAAAGTTTTTCCTAATATCCAACCTAAACCTCCCCAACTGCAACCGAGACCATTACTCCTTGTTCTGTCATCAGGTACCACTGAGAACAGTCTAGATCCATCCTCTTACTGATTTGCATTAGACAGTAACAAATGCTATATTACACTACAGCATATTACACTATGGCATTAAGGTAAAATTCATTCTAGCCTACTACATGAAAATATTGCATGCAAATTATGTCTTTACAATATTTTAGTTACCCTATGCTTATAAAATGTACTTTAAAATTTAATTACACATAGGTTAATATAATGGAAGAGCATCAGCACTATTTGAGTCATGGTCTAAGGGCCTGATCCTCTAACCTTTATGCTAAAAATCGGCCTGAGGCAGACACAGAATTTTCCTGGCATGGCATGGAAAATTTACATACAAATGCTTTAAATTCGGCAAAGTTATAAGCAATTGAAAAGTAGAGTTGAACTAAATTTTTCCAGTGAAACTTTTTTTTGCCAAAACAATATAGATTTGGGCCTACCAAAAACATTAAGCAAATCCATGCCTAATTCACTGAACTGTTTCAGTAAAATAAATACACTTAACAATTTCCAAAAAAATTGCAATGTGTTCTTGACATTTTTGAAATTAAAATTTTTTAATATGAAATTACTTTTCATTTTGAAATTTACTTCATTATATTTTTAATAAAAGGTAAATCTCAAAAAAGAAATGAAGTGTTTCATTTTTGGTGAATCAAAACATTTGGTTTGACCAGAAATGAATTTCCCCCCCGACTTTTGATAAGGACAGTTAATGAAGAAAGCAGAAAAATGAAGTATTCACACAGCTATATTTAAAACAAGGTCTTAAAATGGAAGTCAGGAAGCCACACTGCCAAATCCACCTATAATTATGATTATAATTGAGTACCCTTTGAAATTACTATTGGTGGGCACTACTTTCGAATATGGTGGACAATAAAATGGGAGGATTTTTTAAATTTGCACGACTTGCAAGTACTAGTATCCTACTGGTCCTTACAGCAGGCTGACAGGATACTAAATATAGTTTTACATGATAGACCTTTAATCACAAGCATTTTAAAAAATTCCTTTTAATATGGATTAGATTTCATGACTATCTCAGTAATCTGAGTTTATGGAGCTTTTAAAATGAGGATTGTAGGGATTTTTGAAAGTATTACAGGGACTTTGAGATGCTTTTTTCTTTTCTGGTACTATGATAGCACAGAGGACTAAGCAACAGAGTGTGTGTGTGATATTACAGACATGTTTTAGAAAGTGATGACAGTAGATGTATTGGGAAAGCAGTTTGAGAAGGAAGGATTTTTGTATCACCTGTTTGAAGTGCTTGAAGAGATGGACTGTACGAGGATAATGGAAACTAACACAGTTGTCTGTGTGAATGGAGCATTTGGGGGTCTCTTTCTGGCTGTATACCTGAACCTACTTTATGCTGTAAAGAGCTACTGAGTGTGTGGAATTGATTCTTGCTTCCTGTTTCTCTCTAACCTTTTTGTTGTGTGATAACGCACAGTAATTAGGTAAAATTATGTGTTTTATGTATTAAAACTTACTATTAAATCCTAAAGCACATATATGCAAGAAGTACATATGTATGAAGTACAACATTTACATTAGAACATAAGTGACTGGGCATAATGTCTTCTGGAGTAGTGTGTGCCAGCTCTGGTTTCTTCAGCTGGTGCAGGCTATTAAAATCCAGAGAAATGGGCTCTTCTAAATACTACTATTCTGCATGCTGCTATGGCTTTGTGGGTCATATTGGGACAGCATTATTGTGACAAAAAACTGGAGATGCTGAGCAGAGAAGTGTGTGACAACCACAATAAAATGTATTTACAGTTTTTTGCATAAAAATTAAATGGATCAACAATTGCTCCCTACAGGGGAGGCGCACACTGACTACCTGAATGGAAAAGGGCTTTGTCAATTTATTATTATCAGTGTCAAAAAAGAAACAGAGAAGATTCAAAATACAGATCTAAGGAGAACCAGAAGGAATATTTTCCAACCAAAGGCCAGTTCATCTCCCAAAATTCCAAGCAGATGAAGATATGAAAGGGAACTGCTGGTTGTCTGAGGAAGCAATCAGTGAAGTTGGCTCAAAGGCCTTCAGAGAGGCTTTCACAGATCTGCACTGAAATCTAACAGTATTGAATAGTGCTGTAGTTTCCCCTTGACCAGAATATGGAGGAAATAGCCAAATGAAGAAATAAATATGAGCAACTTGCCGATACAAGTAATGGAGTCTTAAGACTGTGGAAAGATATTTTGTTACAGCACTAGACTCCCCACAGCCAACGCACGTAGGGCTGGGTAAAGGGCAAAGAAATTTGTGTGGGACACTCTCCTCCACTCCCCCAGTATGGGGACTAAGAGCTATGTGCTGACATCAGAAAAATTAACTTCTCCATCATGGTGCCTGTAGCACTCCTTGGGGAAAGAATAAACGGAGAAATGGGGTTGGGAGGAAGGAAAGAGGAGAGAAGCCATATTTGGGATAAAGAACAAATGGGGAAGAGATTGAAAGGAGAAAGAAAACAAAAAGAGAAAAATGACAAAGTGATTGAGGAACAGAGAAGGGAGTAAAAGAAAATATGGAAATGAAGGGAAGATGGGGAAAATAAGATAGTGAAGATTCACCTTATCTAAATCTAACTGTAAGTGTCTTGGAAAGAAAGGAAAGATGAAAGAAAAGGAAATTACTAGGTTGTGAGATGGATTCAATATACAGAACAAGGACAAAGACATCAAACTTCAGCACTGACAGAAACAAATGGAAGAAAGAAACCAGACTGCTGAACTTTGGAGACTGGAAAATGAGCTGAGCTTTCCACAAGTCATAATGGAGAGTGAACTCCTATTTAAATCACTGTTCAGGTGCTCACTGAGAACTGAGGATCAGGCAGGTGAAGGAGATTCCAATGTGAGCAATTCATCAGAATGAAGCGGTACCAGTTCAAGAAAAACTTGTAGATATTCAAAAAAATAAACAAATTCACACTCCCAGAGTTTCCCAGTTCCCAGCTCTGCCCCTGCACCGAATTATTTCCCCCGTTAAACAAAAAATAATTGTATTGCATTTGAGAGCCCCTCTATTAACGTTAATTAAGCTTGGAACATACACAACTATTGGCAATATAACAGATGCCTCTAAATCAATTGCTTCTCCGAAGGTAAAAGATCTCCTGGTGATCTAGAACGCTGAAGCAAGAAGCCCCTTTTCCCCTCTTAACTTCCCTGTGCACTTGTGCATGTTGAGCCACAATCTGGCCCTATGCTATTACGTATTTTACAATTTTCATGCAAAATTTAAACCCTTTAAGAAGGAAAATGCTTAGTAAATATAAAATTAACTATTCATTTTGTAAAGAAGAGTGAGATAATCTAACACTAAAACAATTTCATACACATTATTCTAATCAATGGTGTAATTCTTAAATTGCATGAACTGATATTTCGATATATGTTTCGATAGTGTTTTTACTTTTAGCTTCATACATACTGTACCTTCCAGAAGTATTCATTAGTATAGCAAGAGCATCTGGGTAGCCATCCATATTGTAATCTCCAATGTGAAGAGTAATTGGAACTGAGGATTGATTGTTTTTATACGGCACAAAACCCCAGAGTGTGTCCTTATTTCTGAAGTCCTGTAACACTGGTATCCACTGAAAAAGTAACAAATAACTGGAGTTAGAGGTATATGTTTTATTTGCTAAAAGTATTTGATGTTACTAAACAGATTGTCATTTCACATCTATTACTGTTTTGTAGCTCTTTTCACCAAGGAATTCAAAACTCTCTGAACATTCCCGTAAGGGCGGTAATTAATACATAAGGATTACTTTATCTGCCTCTGTAGTGGAACAAGATAGCTGTTCAGCCTTATGAGGTAGGTGTGTGCCATTCTAGGTGTGTGCGCGCCCACGTGAACAGTCATCGGAGATTTTTTGCCTTAGCGGTATCCATAGGTTTGGCTGTGGCGCTCCTTGAGTGATGCACTTATGCATCAGTATATTAGGCGCTGCCGGTCCTACACCCTCTCAGCTCCTTCTTGCCGGCAACTCAGACAGAGGGGCAGGAGAATGGGTAATGGAATGGACATGAGCAACACATCTCAAAGAACAACAGTTACGAAAAGATAGGTAACCATTTTTTCATCTTCGAGTGCTTGCTCGTGTCGAGTCCATTCTAGGTGACTCACAAGCAGTATCCTTGGAGGTGGGCTCGGAGTTCATGGTCTTGCGGCTTGCAACAACCATCACGGGTGGTAAGAAGGAACTGAGAGGGCGTAGGGCCGGTGGTGCCTAATATACCAACGCATAAGCGCAGCACTCAAGGGTCGCCACAGCCGACCCTAGAGATACCGCTAAGGCAAAACAATTTCTGATGACTCTGCACGTGAGCGCGCACAAAGCTAGAATGGAACTGACATGGGCAAGAACTTGAAGAAGAAATATAATTCCACTATCTGGTATGAAGCCAAGTCACCATGGCTAACAACCATACTCTAGTGAAAAGTTCCATGGGAGCTTTAATGTTCATAAGTCATTTTACCCTTCATTTGAAAGATTGCACTTCCAGCAGAACAAAAGAATAGCACCCTAATGGAGCTTTAGCACCACTTCCTGCAGCACACAGGTGTTTCTTAAAGGTCTCTCATCCTGGCTTTCCTAATGTAGTGAGTCATGATGAGGTAAGTGCATAAAAGAGCAGTTGGCTGAAGGCCATAAATTAGATTGTTGCTCTTAAAATATTGGGCCAGAACCTGGTCCCCCACTTTGCCCTTTTACAACATCCCAAAAACTCAAAGGGACTGGTCTCATCAATTGAAAATTTCCCTGGTGTTGGGGAATCACAGGTATTGTAGAGCCTGTACAGTATAGTTGACATCACTTCACTCTTGCAACGCATGCTGTAGAGCAATGGTCACCAACCTTTTTATGCACAAGATCACTTTTTGAATTCAAGATCAACGCAGGATCTACCCTGCCCCTTCATCTAGGCCCCACACCACTCCCTCCATTCCCCACCCCGTCACTCGCTCTCCCCCACCCTCACTCACTGTCACCAGGCTGGGGCAGGAGGCTGGGGTGCGGGAAAGGGTGCAGGCTCTGGGCTGGGGCCGAGGGGTTCGGAGTGTGGGAGGGACTCCGAGTTGAGCCTGGGGTAGGGGGTTGGGGTGCAGGAGTGAGGGGTGCAAGCTCTGGGAGGGAGTTTGGGTGCAGGGGTCATATGGTCACACTGCACCTAATCTCATAGAATCCACTGGACATTTCATGAGTTTTACTGTTTGTTGCTTTCATTTGTGGTTTATAGATCCAAAATCATTCAGGGATTATCACAAGTCAGTGTAATATTCTCAGCTGTGGCTGAGTCTGGGGAAGGGGGTTGAGGTGCAGGAGCAACGGGTGCAAGCTCTGGGAAGGTGTTTGAGTACAGGAGGGGCTCCAGGCTGGGGCAGTGTATTGGGGTGCAGGAGAGGGTGAGGGGTGTGGGCTCTGGGAGGGAGTTTGGGTGCAGGAGGGGGCTCCGGCCTGGGGCAGGGGTGCAGGAGGGGGTGCGAAGTGCAGACTCTGCCTGCCTGCCCTGACCCCATGCCAATCCCGGAAGCGGCTGGCTGCTGGCATGTCTCTGCGGCCCTTTGGTGAAAGAGAGGCAGCGGGTCTCTGTGCACTGCCTGCGCCCACAAGTGCCGCCCCTGCAGCTCCCATTGGCCGGTTCCTGGCCAATGGGAGCTACGGGGATGGTGCTGGGGGCGGGGGCAGCACGGGAAGCAGTGTGGGGCTGGGGCAGGCAGGCAGCCTGCCTGAGTCCCGCTGCACCGCTGGACTTTTAGCAGCCCAGAGATTGTGATCGACTGGCAGAGGCTCCAGGATCGACGGGTTGGTGACCACTGCTGGAGAGATTGTGCTCAAAGTGTGGCTAAGAGAAGGAAGTGTAAAAGGAGTTCTGTTGCATGCCAGTTATTCCTTGATGCTGGAATGGTTCCTTGGGGCTGAAATCAGACAGACACAAATTTCAGCAGTCCTAAAGTTATTCAAATTTGCACTGGAGCCAAAGGAGTTCTAAGACTGGGAGGAAGCATAAAAGGGATAGATGTTTTTGTCTTGCCACCAGCACAACTCAAGAAGGCCGATGGATTAGACCTATGGTCTGAAATACTGTTTTGTTGTTTTGTTATTGATTCTGAATAGAAAATGTTTGCACATGCTATTTACCAAATTTGTGCTATCATGAAGATATACAAAACTATTTATGATTGCCTAAAGAAAAGGGTGAAAAAAAAAATGGAAATCAATAAGTAGATTTCTCTGGTTTCTTTTTCAAAAATTGGTTAGCTTCCATATACACATTTGTTTTGATAAATATTTTTTTGGTTATTGTAAGCAGCTAGACTTTTGAAAAGTCTAGGACAATGTATCTGAAAATGAGAAATAGACAGCGTTAACAGACGATGTAATTCTCTTAAAGGAATTACATGTGTACACCAAAGGAATAACAGATTCCCTAACATTAATTTGTCAGACAGAAAATATGCAGGTACTAGGGTGCAAAATAGTATCTTAAAAAACCACTGTTCAAGTCAGAACAATGAAGACTAATACAATTTTTACGTCACATGGCATCATTCACTCATATAACCTTTATGGCAAAAAACCAAGTTTCCATAGCTGTGAAAGACCTATCATATACATTTTCTCATATCTGATGTGATTTTAGAGAAACTAAGCCATTTATACTCATTATAGCATCTCATTGAAAAGAAACTGCTAGGAGGAAACATGAATTATTATTCTGTTTTCAGCCCCACAGGAATATTACTTCATAAACAGTAGCCTTATAAACTGCAGGCTCTGCTTCCACTGGGTGCATATATTCTAAATTACGGAACACAAAAACGTAAAGTACTTTTATACAAGTCAATAAAATTAGCCTATTGTTTTCTTCTGCCAATGATGACACAGCAGATTATTATTACTCTCGTTATTTGCTATTTTAGCAGAAAATGGCCTAAGGGTTTTTGGTGATTATTTTATTACTGTAAGACTGACATGCAGATTGATTGATGTAATGAGGACATTACAATGCTACTGAAAACCTTCCGATTCTATGATTTCTGTTTACAATGTAGGAAAAAAATAGAAAGCCTCAAAAAAGGAATGAGTATGCCTTAAAAACAAAATAAAACGCAAAATATTATGAGACAGATAATAAAAGAGACTTATTTTTTCAATTCCTTTGTTAATTTCCACCATATGGCATCATTGGCACCACATTGTCCTAAAACAATTATACATTCAAACATTTTCAGTCCTGTATTTTATACAATGTATTTACATTTTACATGCTTTAGTTTAATTTATTCTAGGCAATTCATAAAATTTAACTCTCAAACTAAGTGTGTATATTACATATTTTAAAGGAGTAAACAGGACAGTGAGGAGTCTGGTGGCACCTTAAAGACTAACAGATTTACTTGGGCATAAGCTTTCGTGGGTAAAAAAACCCATTTCTTCGACTCCGTGCATCTGAAGAAGTGGGTTTTTTACCCACGAAAGCCCAATAAATCTGTTAGTCTTTAAGGTGCCAACGGACTCCTCGTTGTTTTTGTGGATACAGACTAACACGGCTACCCCCTGATACTTAACAGGACAGTGGTTTATTCTAAGAAAGAAAATGGATTTACTTATAAGGAATGCTCTGTTTTCCTATTTATGAGCAACTATTACTGGCAAAACATCTATGCTAGATGACAAAACTGAACAGAAAGATTTGAAAATAATAAAAATTCCAACCACATTTTTTTTTGGTCATCCCTGTTTTCATGACCACTTTACATAATTAAAAAATAATACCTAGGGTACAATTTCAAAAGGTGTCTTTGTGACTTTGTAACTTAAGGGTAGAGCTATTGAAACACAGGATTTCTGTTTTGTGAGAAATCTGAGTTGTTTGGTTGGTTGTTCTGTTTTGGAACTCAACAAAATATTTAAAAATTTTCATGACCTGGAATCCCTTCAAAAATTCATTTTGCAAACACACTGTTTCTGGACCAAAATATGTTCCCTGGGCTCAGGGCCGGTTCCAGCGTTTTTGCCGCCCCAAGCAGCGGGGAGGGCGGGGGGGAGGAAGCTGTGATCGGCAGCACTTCAGCGGCAGCTCTACCCCGCCACCTCATTCTTCGGCGGCAGGTCCTTCCCTCAGAGAGGGACTGAGGGACCCACCACCAAAGAGCCGGACGTGCCACCCCTTTCCGTTGGCCGCCCCAAGCACCTGCTTGCTGCGCTGTTGCCTGGAGCCGGCCCCACCTGGGCTAGGAGCGGCTGACCGAGATTGACATTCTTGTCAGTTTCACCACTACTATTAGTTACCTAGACAAACAACACAGGGAGCCAGATGGCCCAGGAGACTTGAAGCCTTGGGGTCTCTGGCCCTGGAAACCCATCTCAGGACCTCCTGGCTCCCAGCTCCATGGTAATAATCCTGAAAGCTCTGAGTGTCCCCCAGGTTTCTAGAGTCCCTGCTTCCAGGCACCATAGAGACAGGCATCTAGGTTCCGAGAGCGAGGTCTCCTAGGGTTTCTGGAATTATCAGGATCCGGTCTGCACAGAAGCCCTAGCATGGGGTTGTGGGTGGGGCTAGTCCAGAACTGCAGACCCTGGATGCCTGGGTCCATGTCTCCAGGGCAGTTCACATGGCCAGGCTCCCCTGTTGAGCTGCCAGGGAACCAGGAAAGTTTGTTGAACCCGACTGGCTTTTGTAAGAAATTTCAGGTTCAACAAACGCGCATTTTCCAACAGCTCTACTTTGGCACCTAAATCCCATTTCCAAAAGTGACATAGGATCCTAACGCTCCTTGATTTTCAATAAGACTTTGGCTCCTAAGAGCCCAAATCGCTTTTGATAATGGGACTTAGATACAGAATTGGTCACCCCATCTCAAAAATGTTACTGCAGAATTGCAGGGGGTGCAGTGTAAAAATGCACATCTATGATTAAAAGCCATTGTTCAGATGTGTAAATGGTGCAAAACATGAAAATTTAGTCCCAAATATTTTGCTACTTGTGATAAATGTAAAAACTGACATATCCTTTAAAAACTGATTATTTAAATAGGATACCTCAAATATTTCATTCTTTTCTGTATAGTCTATGCTAATGAATATTTTACATTAAAACAACTCATTTATTTAATGGGCATAAGAGATTAAATACTCATTTATGAATTCGGCCTGAATTTTCCAATTTTTCAACCAAAAACTGGTCTTTAAAAAGCACCATTGCTACTACATTGCTCAGTTCAGGCATCATTTTGAGTGGGTGGTATGACACTGGTAATCAAGTGTCACCTCTGGCCAAGGCTGTAGGCATTAGCTAAGAACTGACAGACTCATAGCTGGAAACCAAACCAGCTCCCCTGTATGTTAGTTTTGTACAAAATAGGCATTCGTCTTATAAGAATGTATTTAGTGTTTAGACTGAAATTTTGTAAGTTGCTGCATGCATTAATCTCACTTGTAATGTCTGTATTCCATGCTATACGGAAATACATATGTTTTGCTTTATAACTTTGAAAATGTTTGTTCTGATGTTGTGAATCCAGACACAGGAATTGTTCCCCCCCCCCCTGCCCATCCAGGAGGATTAGCATAAAGTAAGTGGGCCATTATAAGACAAAAGCTTTGTTACTTGCCCCATCTACCCACGGAGAAGTACATGCAGAAGGCCTCACCATTTTATCAAAGATATCAATTATATTTTTTTCAAATATTTTTTCTTTTTCACTAAGAAATAAAGATGTCCATGGTAAACAGTTTTCCTTTCCTTCCCCCTTTAAAGATCTATAGATTGTATTCTATCAAGAACACAACTTCTAACCAATTATTAAAGAAAAAACATTTCTTCCCTTCATTACAAGCTAATGCTGCAGGAAATTTGTTTTGGATTTCTTCTGGGTTGTGTTTCTTATTCCCTACATTAAATATGGTATTCAATTTTATCTCTGCAAATGGAAGCTCAGCATACCTGATTGAGTCCTGGTTTAGATAAGTAGATGGCACTTTTATGACAAGTTACATCAGCACAGGCTGGCAGTAAATGCTCAGTTTGCCCATCCCCATCTGCCAAAAAAGAGAAAAAACAACTTTATCAGCTCATTAATATTTGCAAAATCCACTGTTCTTCTAGCAGAACATTAAATTAACTGTGCATATATAATAGCCTGTATAAATCTTGATAAAACATAAAAATTAGACAAGTGTCAAGAAAAATTAGAATTTTTGAAATACTTAATCTTGTCAACATGTCATCTAGTTTGACTTTTGTTTGAAACTGCAAGTGCATTTCTCTTTGTTAAAGAAATTTAATTTTGATCCATTATGCAGAAAAGTTCCAGTTTCAAATCTTAAGTGTAAAAATACATTTCAACAGAATGAAAAAAGAGTTATTGACATTGTCCTCATAGTTTGCCTTTGAGAATGGCTAGTTTTTACAGCAGTCCATCTTTACAAAGAATGCATTTCATTTTTGAAGTGATTTCTGCTGTGAGTGAAGCACTGGATAGACAGACATGCAAAAGTGTGTGTCTACAGACACCTACATTTCGGGTAAAAAAATAAAACAGTACTCAAGTTACGTCGTTACAACAGATTTTGCTGCTCTTGGCTTCTTGCACAAGGTAAGTCTGAATTCATATAGTTCACAAATCTTCAAGAATGTCACTTTTAGCACATTTGTCCCATACATTTCCAAGCACTCAAAAGTAAAATCATCTCCAATTTACATATTTAAATGAGGATTATATAACTGCCCTATGAAAGTTACCATGAGATCTAGGCTAAATTGAGTGAACAGTTGAGCATGTAAATGTGTGTAGAGAACTCCAGATAGCAATCTTGCAGACTTAGCCCTGGTCTACACTACAGGGTTAGGTCGAATTTAGCCACATTAGGTCAATTTTATAATGAATGAGTCTACACAAGCAACCCCGTTCCGTCGACCTAAAGGGCTCTTAAAATTGACTTCTATACTCCTCTCCGGCAAGGGGAGTAGCGCTAAAATCGACCTTGCTGGGTCGAATTTGGGGTAGTGTGGACGCAAATCGACATTATTGGTCTCCGGGAGCTATCCCAGAGTTCTCCAACGTGACCGCTCTGGACAGCACTTTCAACTCCGATGCACTAGCCAGGTACACAGGAAAAGCCCTGGAAAATTTGGAATTTCATTTCCTGTTTGGTCAGCGTGGCGAGCTCAGCAGCACAGGTGACCATGCAGTCCCCCCAGAATCACAAACGAGCTCCAGCATGGAGCGAACGGGAGACACTGGATCTGATTGCTGTATGGGGAGAAGAATCTGTGCAGGCAGAACTCCGATCAAAAAGAAGAATGCTTATATATATATATATATAAGCATTCTTCTTTTTGATATATATATATATATATATGCCAAAATCGCACAGGGCATGATGGACAGAAGCTACAACAGGGACACACAGCAGTGCCACATGGAAGTCAAGGAGCTCAGGCAAGCCTACCAAAAGACAAAGGAGGCAAATGGTCACTCTAGGTCAGAGCCCCATACATGCTGCTTCTATGATCAGCTGCCTGGCATTCTAGGGGGGGACCCTACCACTACCCCATCACTGTCCGGGGACACCTGCGAGGGGAGGGTCTCATGCAACATGGAGGAGGATTTTGTGGATGAGGAGAATACACAGCAGGCAAGCGGTGAATCTGTTCTCCCAGGCAGTCAGGACCTTTTCATCACCCTGGAGCCAATACCTTCCCAAGGTGGGATCCCCAACCCTGAAGGCGAAGAAGGCCCCTCTGGTGAGTGCACATGTGTAACTACAGTACAGGGTTTAAAAGCAATAGTGCTTAATGTTTGATTTGCCCTGAAGTCTTGGGATGCATTGGCTGACAGTACAGCTACTGGAAAAGTCTGTTAACGTGTCTGGGGATGGAGCGGTAATCCTCCAGGGACATCTCCATGAAGCTCTCCTGGAGGTACTCTGAAAGCCTTTGCAGAAGGTTTCTGGGGAGGGCTGCCCTATTTCGTCCTCCACGGTAGGACACTTTACCACGCCAAGCCAGTAGCAAGTAGTCTGGAATCACTGCAGCACAAAGCATGGCAGCGAATGGTCCTGGGTTTTGGTCGCATTCAAGCAACATTCGGTCTATATCTTCCTGTGTTAGCCTCAGGAGAGTGATATCATTCATGGTCACCTGGTTGAAATAAGGAAATTTTTGTAAGGGAACAGTAAAAGGACCCCATTCATGCTGGGCTGTTTGCACTTGGCTAAAAGGGATCATCCCTGAGAATAGCCACGCGGCAGGGGGAGGGGTGAAGGGATCGTTCCAAATAGCCACACGGAGGGGTGGGAGAAAGTGTGTGCTGCACATCCACCTGAAAACCGCAGCCCCTCCTTTTAAATGGCAAACACAATCGGCATTGCTTGCTATGGGAAAGGAGGGCGCTGCAGTTTGAAAACATTCCCACATGTTATCAAGGCATTAGAAGCCAAACCTGTGTACCCTTTGGCTTACCCTGGGAGCCTGGAAACCAAATTCTGTTGCCCAGCCATGTGTGATGTGTCACCATACCGGCAGACGCTCAATATAAAAGGCAAAATGTGACCTTGTACCTAAAGCACATGTGCTGTCTGCTGTGAATTGCTTGATTCACTGTGAAAGAGTCTCCCTTTTGTTCTCAGAAATGTATCATCTTAAATTTTACTCTCTCTTTTTATCCCCCCGCAGGTGCAAATGTTTCTATGCTCCCCCTATCATCTCCGTCCCTGAGGTTATCGCAGATTAGAAGGCAAAAAAAACCGCACTCGCGATGACATGTTTTCTGAGCTAATGCAGTACTCCTGCACTGATAGGGCACAGCTGACTGCATGGATGCATTCATTAGTAGAGTCCAGGAAAGCATTAAGTGAGCGCAATGAGAAGAGACAGGATGTAATGCTGAGGCTAATGGAGGAGCAAACGGACATGCTCAGGCATCTGGTGGAGCTACAGGAAAGCCAACAAGAGCACAGACCGCTGCTGCATCCACTGTACAACTGCCTGCCCTCCTCCCCAAGTTCCATATCCGCCTCACCCAGACGCCCAAGAACATGGGGTGGGGGGAGGCTCCGGGCACCGAGCCACTGCACGCCAGAGGATGACCCAAGCAACAGAAGGCTGTCATTCAAAACAGTTTTGATTTGTAGTGTGGCTACAATAAGCAATGTGGCCTTGTCGTTCCCTCCTCTCCCACCCCACCTGGGATACCTTATCAGTTATCTCCCTTTTTTTTTTAATTAATAAAGAAAGAATGCATGGTTTCAAAACAATAGTGACTTTATTTCCTTTGCCACCTGTGATCAAAGGGGAGAGGGTGATTGGCTTACAGGGAGTTAAAAATCAACAAAGGGGGCGGGTTTGCATCAAGGAGAAATACACACAACTGTCACACCGTAGCCTGGCCAGTCATGAAACTTGTTTTCAAAGCCTCTCTGATGCGCAGCGCGCCTACATGTGCTCTTCTAATCGCCCTGGTGTCTGACTGTTCAAAACTGGCAGCCAGGTGATTTGCCTCAACCTCCCACCCTGCCATAAACGTTCCCCCCTTACTCTCACAGAAATTATGGAGCACACAGCAAGCAGTAATAACAATGGGAATATTGGTTGCGCTGAGGTCTAACCTAGTCAACAAACAGCACCAACGAGCTTTTAAACATCTAAAGGCACATTCTACCACCATTCTGCACTTGCTCAGCCTATAGTTGAACTGCTCCTTACTACTGTCCAGGCTGCCTGTGTATGGCTTCATGAGCCATGGGAGAAAGGGGTAAGCAGGGTTTCCAAGGATAACTATTGGCATTTCAACATCCCCAACAGTAATTTTCTGGTCTGGGAAGTAAGTCCCTTCTTGCAGCTGCTCAAACAGCCCGGAGTTCCTAAAGATGCGAGCGTCATTCGCCTTTCCCGGCCATCCCACGTTGATGTCGGTGAAACATCCCTTGTGATCCACCAGTGCTTTCACCACCATTGAGAAGTACCCCTTGAGGGTTATGTACTGGTTGGCAAGGTGGTCCGGTGCCAAGATAGGGATATGCGTTCTATCGCCCCACCACAGTTAGGGAAACTCATTGCAGCAAAGCCATCCACTATGACCTGCACATTTCCGAGAGTCACTACCCTTGATAGCAGAACGTCGGTGACTGCACTGGCTACTTGAATCACAGCAGTCCCCACAGTAGATCTGCCCATTCCATATTGATTCCCGACTGACCGGTACCTGTCTGGCGTTGCAAACTTCCACAGGGCTATCGCCACTTGCTTCTCAACTGTCAGGGCAGCTCTCATCTTGGTATTCCTGTGCTTCAGGGTGGGGGAAAGCAACTCACAGAGTTCCAGGAAAGTGGCCTTAGGCATGCGAAAGTTTTGCAGCCACTGGGAATCATCCCATACCTGCAACACTATGTGGTCCCACCAGTCTGTGCTTGTTTGCTGGGCCCAGAATCGGCATTCCACTGTATCAACCAGCCCCGCCATGACGTCCCAATTGCAGCCCATGCTTTCAGGAACGTCTGTGTCCATGTCCTCATCACAATCGTCCTCGTTCTGCCGTCTCTTAGCCAGGTTCTGCACATACTGCAGTATAATGCGTGAGGTGTTTACAATGCTCGCAACAGCAGCGGTGAGCTGAATGGGCTCCATACTTGCCATGCTATGGCGTCCGCACAGGTAACCCAGGCAAAAAGGTGTAAAATGATTGTCTGCAGTTGCTTTCAGGGAGAGAGGGAGGGAGGGGAGAGTGACAACATGAACCCAAAACCACCCACAACAATGTTTTTGCCCCATCAGGGATTGGGAGCTTAACCCAGAATTCCAATGGGCAGCAGAGACTGCAGGAACTGTGGGATAGCTTCCCACAGGGCACCGCTCCGTGAGTCGATGCTAGCCACGGTAGTGAGGACGCACTCCGTCGACTTAATGCGCTTAGTGGGAACATACATAATCGACTGTATAAAATCGACTTCTATAAACTTGTCCTAATTTCGGAGTGTAGACATACCCTTACAAGATAGAAACATTATAGAGGCATACAGAATACTTCCTGAGACCTGGCAGAATGAGCTGTAAGACCATAGAGCATGAATATCCAACTAACGGAACACATCTCAATGCACAGCCTAATTCACGTAGACAAATGCTTTCTGCTGATCTTCAAAAGATTACTGACTTCCAGATGCCCTAGCCCTATCCAAATAAAAACTTAAAGCACATAGTAAAATACACCTCTACCCCGATATAACGCTGTCCTTGGGAGCCAAAAAATCTTACCGCGTTATAGGTGAAACTGCGTTATATCGAACTTGTTTTGATCCGCCGGAGTGCGCAGCTCCGCCCCCCTGGAGCGCTGCTTTACCACGTTATATCCGAATTCATGTTATATCAGGTCGCGTTATAACGGAGTAGAGGTATACCTGTGAAATACTAAAAAATTATCTACAAACTGAAGCCTGATAAATCTCACAATGTTAAAACTTTAAAACAGAATCTAGCTATTTCACTGACCATAAATCAGTATTACTGCAAATCTAATTTAACAGGCATGAAAATAACAATTCCAATAGTTTAACTACATCTCTTTTATTTTGCCTTTACATCTTAAAGATGCATCGATACAAATGGCAGACAATGCTGCAGCCTTTCCATTACGCAATTAAGATTTTTAGCAGGAAAATTACTTTATTTTATTAAGAAAACATTTGATAACAGAATGGCAGTTTGGGGTTGATTTATTTACATTTAAACCTCACCAGCGCCACATTTTAATCATGCACGAAAGATTTATATTTATGTTTTCAAATAAGTAAATGGAGATCTGCATAGTATACCATTCTAGGAAAAAGCAAAACATAACAAAAACATTCCACAATGGCTGTTAATGTTAATTTGGATCAATTTTTCCCAAATGCCACTTTTGTATGGGGGAAAAAAAACAAAAAGTAACAACCCAAAAACCTAATACTTCACTAAAATACAAAATGTATGCATACAAAAAGTCCATCCCAAAACAAAATAAATCCAACTCTCCCACTTCCCCCAAAATCAAACAAAAGGTGTTTTCACATGGACAAGATTAAATATATGTGCAATAATCTATAGGCCACTCAATGTAAACTTCAGTTTGCTTTCATATCGATTCAAGTCCGATATGCTTGTTTTTAACTGTCAGAACATAAATTTTTTAATTATTACTAGACACTAGCCAAAACTAGAACCTCAGTTCTTAATCCCTTTTAGTATTTATGGTTTGGGGGACTAGGAACCATCCGCTGATACATTTTGGTTGTGTGTCAGATTAAAATTTGAAAGTGGTTCCAGTTTGGATACGGTGAAAATTTCATACAATGAGATTTCAATCCAAAACTGAGGAAACCTCAAATTAATCTGAGTTGGAGCCTTAATTCAGTTTGGAGTCCTAACTCTAACCTAAACATTTTCTGGATTTGAAATGCACTACACTCTGGCCCATGTCCTCTTATAATATGGTTGACATTTTAACATGCATGTGAAAGACCAGTCTTAGCCCTTCACAATACCATTGCCCAACCCATGATACAATTTTGATCCTTAGTATTGAGATTCAAATCATCAATACAGATCAAGTTTTACAGAAAAGAATGGGAACACATGAGTTGTAAATGCATACTTATCTCAACTTTTATAAAAATATATTAGGCAGACCTTATGAAACCCAGGAATAATATGAGAAAAATTCAGAAATAATCACTAGCTTTTATGCATCCAATTTCCGAAAACAAACTTCATGGATGAAAAGATATCTTTATAATATCCTGCCCATCTCTGCAAATAGCAGGCACATTTATTAAATCATCTTATCAATCTGATCTCTAAGCACTGTGACTCAAAGTGTGCACTGTCAAGAAAATAATCATTGGGAACACAGCTTTAAACACTTAATGACAGTAGTTCTATGAAAAAAATTACTTGCAGATGAAGTTTTCTAATTAATTATAAATATAAACACTTGCCACTTGAATGGCTCAAATCTTTTCAATTTATCCTAAAGTTAGACTTGAGGGGGAAATAATCATGTTTGAAGTTAGATTATAAACATTACAGTTACTAAAGGAAAGTTATAATCTACTATAAAAAAACCACAATATTACTGTAGCCTAAACATATCATACTCTAAAACAAAAATCACATAGCAAGTGGTTTTCCAAAGAGACCTCCCAGTCACTTTATGAGATTCACTGCTCTGCTGGCATCTAGCATCTCAGTAAATTACACATCTTCATCTAGGTATAGTCCTGTCAACTGAATTATAATGGTGACACTAGGATCTGTGTGGTTTCAGGTCTAACAGCAAAGAAATTGCTGCAGCAGATATGTTAATTTCTTTCCCCCTCAAAACTGTAGCAAATGATAATCATCCAGCATTGACATAAACCCTTTCTCAAAAAAATGGAACCCTGTCAGCTTCATCTGGTAACAGCTTCCATTCCTCATGAACATGATGATCTACCCCATATACATGTTATAATACAATTTTATGTAAACAATTATTTCTAATCTAGATAGGAGTTTGTGCAGCAGGCTGTGTAAAATAAACAAAAAATTACGAAGCCATCTACTGTCTTTTATTTGTAACTGATTCCAAACTTAACATTGGCATGTGTCAGCATTTGAAATGAGAATATACTCACTGACTGTATTTTACTGATTATAGTAGAAGAACTAATGTTAAAATGATATACCTCTAACATGTCTCTGATTTGAAATTATTATGTGTATGCATTTAATACTATCCTTAATTACAGTCACTAGAATTTCTGCAGGATCCTGCCTAATTTCAGTGCATAGGGTGGCTGTTCATAGTGAATCAAACATTTATGTAATATTTACTTTTATCTTCATTGATCAAGATGTTGATTCCCACATCATTCACTGCACATTGTCCAAGCTGTGCACTGAAGATACTCTAAATTTACAGTGCAGGATTTGTAAGTCCTTTGATTTCAATGGATTTACACAATGGTAAATGAAAAGAGAATTTGGTCCAACATGATGCATGGTTCCACAGAAACCCTGCTTTTCTGTAAAGGTATCTTACATGCTTTCCAACCTTTACCCGGAATAAAGCTGGAGACTTGTCGAAATCAGTACATGATCATGTAATTGAAGCCTATATCATAAAGCACAGACACAATGGGCCAGAGTAGAGGTTAAGAGGAGCACAATTAGGTCTTCCATAGGAACTTTTGGAGTTGTGATCACATTACTTTTACTTTAACTGGGTACTCAGACCAGTTACACCTCAATCCTACTTTTTTCTCCCTTGATGTCAGAATTCAATTTACTCCTTTCTGAAATATCTGACAGTGATTACTACCCACAACCTACTCCAAATATGTTAGGTGAAGGCAACATTTTTGGCATATGGTGAAAAATTAAAAACAAAACAAAACACCCAGGCACTAAATTAACATAGTGCTAAAACACTAAGAGAAGTGTAAGCAGCTAGGCTCTAATCTGAGTGCAACATAACTGTAGCTGGAATCTTAGATACTGCAAAACAGTCTGGCCCTGAACATCTTCTGTTCTCTTTGTCCCTGTGGATATAGATGCTAAAAAAGCCTCCGTTGTGTGCTGTCTCGCTCATATCACAAATAACAAAGTACTCTAACATACCCTTCTCTAAGTTCTTTACAGAGAGGTGAGAGAAGAAAAATTCCCCCAAGTACCGAAAGGAAAGCTGGTTGTTCTCCTGGGTGAAAGAAAGACTATGCAAGAGACATTTGGTTCTGAAAGTCATAGGTATGGACAAGTTATTATTTCCATTTAACGGAAGTTATTTTTAATGCATTTTCACATATATTTTAGTTCAGATTTGTTTTACTCTCTATATGGTTCATTCTTGTTTTCCTAATCCCTGTCACTTTGTACACTAGTTTCATCCTCCTTCACCTTGATCCTGCCTTTTAAAATTCTAAGAACAGTAATAAAATAAGGAGGTAAAAATCATTTTGCAACGGTGCTCAAAACACCAAAAATATTGGCCTATGGGCAGTCAGGAAGACAACCCACAGTACTGAGTTTTATATTCAGACAAAATAAAGGTTAACTTAAAGTGGCTGTTGATTATCTTAAATCTTTCTTCTAAAGAAGTATACGAGATGTGAATCACAACATCTCAAGCAGATGTAAAGAGCTTTTATGGCTGAGTCAAGGATCTCCAGGCATTACAGAACTCCACAGCTTTCTTGTTTTTAGAAGCAAATCAATTCTACTTCTTTAAAGTCCCTGACTACACCTTTCCAAGGAAACTGTACTAGCATCTTGATAACAAGAACAGCACTTAACCATTGCTCAACTGAGAGCTGCAAACAATACTTCCCTGGGCAGTAAGGACAGGGCCTAACATCCAAAGTCATGCCATAGCTGAAATGGTGAGATTTTAAAGGAACAGAGAGTTAACTGGAACTTAAAAAAATAAGAGAAGCATGCATAAAGAGACTGATGTCGGACACGGATTTCTGCTAAAGTTTATGCTGAAACAGATGGCATAAGTCCTGGTTGCATACCATGAAACCATCCAATGTTCTACAGATAGTTGACTGTTGTGACAAAGTGTACCACTATTGTCTTTGCTAGTAATAAAAACATGAGAAAAAGCAAAATGCTGACTGCTGTGCTACTGAATTTTAGTTAAGGGATGTTTTGTTATTGTTAAGCAAGTAATATTGTCAATGGTATCTTCAATGTTGATGAGATCAGACTGTTTAACAAGGAAAAACAGACAAGGGTCATGCACTGTATCACCATGAGTTTACTGCTTGCAAGAAAGCAAAATAATTCACAATTGTGCCAACATACCTAGCACTGTGGAAAAAATAAGTAATACCAATGTTGTTGTTTTTTTAAGATGATATTTGCACCGTGCCAGCAACTTACACCAAATTGGCAATTGAGGGGAAACAGAGAACATTTTCCAGGAACAGCCACTGATCTGAAACCAAAACTCAAAACACACGGGCAAAAATCATATCCTTTCTGTAGGCAACTAAAAAGCTCTTTCAAATGAGTTGGGGGAAAAACAAATTAGGGCCCCTATTTTCTTCTCTGCCTATGGTGGTGGAGTGGACAAAAACATAAGGGATCCCTGCTTAGAGGTGTGAAAGGGAGGATGGAGGGAAATGGCTGCAGCTTTTGCCATGGATGCTGCCTTCCCTTTCTATTGAAGTAGCACCTCCACAGGGATAAGGACATGTGGAGAGGTGGGTAGGAGCAAGCAGCTTTATGTGGCATCTTTCCCTTCCGGAAGATTAGCCAACAAGTTAATTCTGATCCAGGTAGCATTGTTTTGCTGTTATTCCTGCCTTGTGCTGAGCTGCTCCCTAGGAGGGAGTGTTGGCTGCTAGTGAAAGTGGCAGAAGAGTTTGTCTATAGTAATACATCTCCTACCGGTGCTTTAGGACTGGAAAGGGCTGGCTGCTATTTCAAAAGGAAAGAGGTTTCTGTGACTCTTGAAGGAGGAAGGAGATGGTTTTAAGGGAATGAAAGTTTTAAGGGAATTTAAGGCATGCAGAAGAGAAAGAGCAACATGAGATTGGGAAGTGGGCACTCTGGAGGAAAGTGAGACACTCATGAGGGATGAATTGGGAATTTCAGGAAGGAATTTAGAGCCCATTTCTCCCCAAAGCTCATCCAATCCACTTTATGATTCTCTTACCCCCACCTCCATGCTGCTCTCGTATTCCCCTCACCACCTGAAGGTGGAGAAAGGAAAAGCTATATGAGGAGGCTGGACGCGGTACAGTGTGTGGAACAGCATGAACCCTCAAGGTGCAGTTTGTCATTCAACCCTATCACAATGAATATTTCCTTAAGTGTTTTAGAATACCGAAAGCAAAACCCCTCCACCCGCTAGTTAAATTATTGTTGTGACTGTAAATATCAATTGATTTAAGGGAAAACCCCTCATGAGAATGTTTGTCAGAAAAATGGTAGAAATTCAAAAAGGTAAGGTTACAGAGAAATATGAAAGTGTACAGTTAAGGTAAGTTAACAACCTTAACACTTCTGCTGCCTACAGAAAAACCAAAGAACAAATATATCCTCAAAACCACATTTCCACATTGCTTTAGTGACTCTGCAACCTGAGTAGTTATCAGCCTGAAGTATCTCTGCACACTGCCATAGCACTGGAACTGAGGAGCACCTGACTTCATGTCACTAAAACTACTTCTCCTTTCTTCTTTAAGACCACACAGAGTTGCTGGGAAAAGCCAGGCTTTTACATCTTTTCAGTCAGGACAATTCCCCCCGCAAAAAATTAGGTGGACACAAGATGAAAAAGAAATCACACTTATTATATAGAGGTGTAAATACAAAACTAAAGCCACAACTCTAACTCCTTAGACCAGAGGTCTTCAATCTGTGGAGAACGGCCCCCTAGGAGGGCACAGAGTAATGTTTGGGAGGGAGGGGGTGGCTGTAGCCTGGACCAGCCCTCCAGAGGGGGTGGGGAAGGAGTGCCACCCAGCTCTGCTCCTGGCCCCAGTCCCCACCCCCAGCTGTAGCCCCAGCCCCTTTGTCTGTGCCCCCCCTCCTGGAGCTGCAGCCCCACCCCCAGCTCTGTGGGGGATGGCGGGAGGCGCGAAGTAATAAGTTTGGGGACCACTGCCTTAGGCAGATTAAACAAATATAGTGGATTTCAGATTTTCATAGTTATAGGGGTATCAGAACACATCTTAATTAAAAATCCTTCATCAAATTACATTTACCTTTCATGCAAGGTGCAACAGGTATGTTGGGTTAAGGGCAGAGTTAAGGTTATTTGGGTAATCTCAAATGTGCATTTATAATTTGTTAACATTTAAGTATAATTATCTTTGAATATCCACACTAGTGTTTCTTGTTTTTATCATTTCTCCAAAAACATTCTCTTAGGTGTTTTATTCTTTAAGTAACTTATATTTTTATAACCTTCATTTCACATTAATTATTGTGGGGGCAGGAAAGGGGGGGGGGATTGCCTGAGAATCATAATATTGCTGTTGGAAAACTGGTTTTAGCATCAAAGGAATCTAACCATTCTCAATTTTCTTTAAAAGTACAGCTAAGCAACTTAAATACAACAATGTCCCCAGCCTAGGCTTTGTCAATGAGGAAACCGTTTCAGAGATATCATGAACATGAGCCTATACCAGTTAGTAGGAGACCACACAGATCAAGCAGCCCTGGCAGAAGCAAAGAAAACAACACATGAGAATAATGATGAAGGAGAAATGGAAAGAACCAAGGAGGAGGTTGGTATATGCTGCTCTCAGAAAATCATCAGAATCTTGTCATGTTTGTCTACAGCACAGACTGTGACAACACAGCGTGAGCTACTTTCATTTGGGGAACTACTTAACACTGAGTCAGCCATAGAAACAGTAGCTCTCACAGCCTAAACAAAGCAGAATTACTGATTTATGTGAGCTCAAACATTTAAATTCATTAATCAAATGCCCATGATGAAACAAAATTTTAAATCTCTACTGAAGCGAATAGATCTACTAAATGAATAGTAAGATACTCATTAATCCATGCAAATCAGTTTTTAGTCACTTCATTTAAGAGACACACTTGATTAATCTAAACTCACTGACCATTAACAAAGCCCAATTATACAGAATCTACATGACCATTATTTTCATAAACTTTTCCACAATGGAGCCAAAGCCAGCTTTCTATCCTAATACCACCAAGCAATTATATAATGCTTTTTATCCAAAGAACTGTAAAGCACTTTACAAAAGCAAGGTAAGCATCATTGTCCTGATTTGAGAGATGCAGAAACTGGGCCACAGTGATGTGAAACGACTTGCCTAAAGACATACAGTAAGTCCGTAGCAGAGCTGGGAAGAGAATGCCTTAACTCCCAGTTCTGTGCCCTATCCATTCAACCAACTACTCCCTAGTGAATTTGTTTCAGATTAAATAAAAGTAACTAACTTATAAATTTAAGTTATATAAGCATGTAATTGCCTTGTTTACATCTATGAAGAGCACAGACCCGATACAAACTAGAAAACCTAATGGTAAATTGTCAAGATCATCAAACCCACAGAAGTCATTTCAAACGGTCAATCACCTTTATTTAGGAATCCCCTTTATACTCATTTATTGCAACTTAATTGAATTTATCCTTGAACAACAAGTACCAATCAGCTAATAACTTCAATCTTTTGTACTCTGGTGAATTGTGTAAATTTCTCATAATTTTGCTACATTTGTATAGTGTAAAGAGAGGAGAAAAATATGTCCTATTAAACAAAAGAGCCAAAAGTTGCCAAACCTGGTTGCCTAAGGTTGGGCTCCAAAACCCACACTGAGGCATTTAAATAGAAATTGCTTGATTTTTCCAGAGATGCTCCCAAAATGTGAAATCCCAAAACCACTTTTTAACAACAAATTATAAAAGAATCATATCTGACATCCATGATTCATACTAAAGAGAATATGGGTATCTCATGAAAGCCTCTGCTAACATAACAGACAGCAACAACTGAAGAATTAATCATTTTTGCTATAGCAACCACTGCATTGCAATTACCATAGTGACATGGGGAGAATAGAAAAAATAATAATGAAGAGCTCTTATTTGGCTGACGAAGTGCTCCAAAGAAGAGTAGAATTCTCCAGTGCACAGCTCTTCTCACCTTAATCACTTCAGATGCCATTTTATAGTAAATTTATGTCTCAAAGCTTTTTCTGATTTTTATTTTTTTTAGAAGGGCAATACAATTTTGTCAATTGTTTTTCTGTCCTTTTGGTCAAGTTAATGTATAAACCATCACCATCATGTACCAGACCAAAGAGCAATTTATTTTAGAGAGTCTGGTTTTCATCAAGTTGAAGCCCCAAGGTCTAGTACATTTCTGAGCATGCCTTTGCACGTCTGTTTTGCATGAATATCAATAATATTTATTATCTGATTGAGATATTTTAGGAATTTTACCTCAGAAATACTGCTAGAACAGTCTAAGGACACTATTTTTAAGGTTAGATGTTAATATCTGTGACAGATGACCGTATTATGGATGCATGGTACAAAGTTTTTTATTAAACACAGGAGTGTCTCTGTTCTCAATACCCACTTATATCAAAATAATTTCTACTTAGCACCCTTTGTCCCAATAGCTCAGTTTAAGCATGGGGAACTTATCCAAGACAAACTGCCTGTGTAATAACCCAACAAAAGCCCCTTTAAAGATTTTTCTTTTTTTTCAATAGTTAAGGACATCTATGTGATCGGAAGGGGTCATTTAAAGAAATTATGCCGAATGTCCATACATATTTGGAGACAGGAAATAAAAAATGGTTACTAACCTTCTGTTGTTCTTCGAGATGTGTTGCACATGTTCATTCCTGTATGTGCACGCCGAGAGCACAGTTGCCTGAAATTTTTCCTTCCATGGTACCCGTCGTGGCAGATCAAGTGCTCTCTGCCAGCCCATGCCTAGAACATCTGTATAAAGCGCCCAGCCGACCCCAGGCTCCTTCGGTTCCTTCTTTCTGGAAAACTCCGAGGTGAGGGGCAGGAGTGTGGGTAGTGGAATGGACATGTGTAACACATCTCAAAAAACAACAGTTACAGAAGGTTAGTTAGTTTTTTCTTCTCTGAGTGATTGTACATGGGCATTCCACTCTAGGTGACTCCCAAGCAGTAGAATAGGTGAAGGGATTGGAGTTCATGGACACACGGACTGCAGAACAGTTCGACCAAATTTTGTATCATCTTTGGAATGCTGAGTAATGGCGTAGTGGGAGGAAAACATGCGCAGCAATGAACAAATTGCTGTTTTACAAATGTCCTGAATAGGGATCTGTGCTAAGAATGCTGCTGAGGATGAATGAAACCTTGTGGAATGAGCAGTCAGGTTAGCTGGTGGCAAAACACTTCCCTGATCATAACAAGTGCAAATACATGAAATAGTCCAGGACAAAATTGTCTGTGAAAAGACTGGGATGTATTAGCAGGAGTGTTGTAAGCAAGACACAAGAAGTAATTCTTCTGCTCTACTCCGTGCTGATTAGGCTTCAACTGGAGTATTTTGTCCAGTTGTGGGCGCCACATTTCAGGAAAGACGTGGCAAATTGGAGGAAAGTCCAGAGAAGAGCAACAAAAATGATTAAAGGTCTAGAAAACATGACCTAGGAGGGAAGATTGAAAAAATTGGGTTTGTTTAGTCTGGAGAAGAGAAGACTGAGAGGGGACACGATAACAGTTTTCAAGTACATAAAAGGTTGTTGCAAGGAGGAGGGAGAAAATTGTTCTTCTTAACCTCTGAGGATAGGACAAGAAGCAATGGGCCTAAATTGCAGCAAGGGTGGTTTAGATTGCACATTAGGAAAAACTTCCTAATTGTCAGAGTGGTTAAGCATTGGAATAAATTGCCTAGGGAGATTGTGGAATCTCCATCATTGGGGATTTTTAAGAGCAGTTGGACAAACCCTTGTCAGGGATGGTCTAGATAATACTTAGTCCTGCGTTGAGTGCAGGGGACTGGACTAGATGACCTGTCGAGGTCCCCTCCAGTTCTATGATTCTAAGTTCAGGTCCCATGTAGGAATGAGATCTCTTAGGCCTGGTCTACACCAGGGGAGGTGTTGGGGGGGAGAAATCCATCTAAGTTATGCAACTTCAGCTACGTGAATACGATGTACTTAAATCTACTCACCGCAGTGTCTTCACTGCAGTGAGTCGACAGCTGACGCTCCCCCGTCGACTTTGCCTCCAGTGGAGTACTGGAGTCAACGGGAGAGCGCTCAGCGGTCGATTTATCGCCCCTAGACTATACACAATAAATCTACCCCCGCTGGATCGATCACTACCCGTTGATCCTTCGGGTAATGTAGGCAAGCCCATACTCAAGGTTATAACCTTTCTAGGCCTTTGAGGAATCAGACAGACAAGTTATTTGAAAAAACGGACTGGCTATCCACATGAGGGTGGAAAGCTGATATTGTTGCAAGGTGAACCTTGATAGAGGAGATTGATAAGCCTTGCTGTTTCAGGTGCAATAAATATTCAAGCATGGGTGAGACTCAACGCTGGGATTCCCAAACACAGAACCACTTCCACTTCAAGAGATAGGTAGTCCTGGTGGAGTGCTTTCTACTACCTAATAGGATCTGATAAACTTGTTCTGGGCAAGCCTGCTCTCTGGGATTTAGCCATGGAGCTTCCAGGCCATTAGATGAAGGGAGAAAAAACAAGCTTCTGGCCATAACGTGGAGCAGAAAGGCTCAACAGGAAAGGCAAACCACTCTTAGTTCTCTGATGTTGATGAGGAGTGAAAATTCCACCAGAGACCAAAGGCCTTGAGTTCTGAGGAGCCCCAGTTCAGCTCCCCACCATAGCACTGGCACATCTGAGACCAGGGTCATTGACGGTTGAGGGCGCATAAAGGGAAAGCCCGCATAAACTGTGAGTGGATCCAACAACAATCCAACAATCAAGAATCCGTGTCCAGATGGTGGCAATTTGGGAGTACAATGTGGCCAGCCACATCTGAAGAGGGCTGAGATGCATCCTTGTGTACTGTACCACATATGTGCACAAAGCCACGTGATCTAAGAGCCACATACAATTTCAGGCTGTTGCAAGTGGATGACCTTTGAGATGTGTTATCAGGGAACTGATTGATTGGAATTGTACCTCTTGGAGGTAGGCCCTGACCCCAATCAACTCTATCCTTTGCATCAGAGCGAGGGTAGACTTTTCTGCATTTATCAGAAAGCCTTGGGCCTTGAATGTCGACTGGATGAGTCAAACATTGGACACTATATGAGCCTGGACTGGCCCTTGACTAACTAGTCCTGTAGATAAAGGTAGACCAGGACCCCTAACCTCCTCAGGAAAGCCACCACACATTTTGTGAACACCCACTTTGCTGCAGAGAGGCCAAATGGGAGGACCGTGAATTGGTAATGTGAGTGATTCACTAATAAGACACCTTCTGTGTTCTTGATATGTCAATACATGAAAAATAGGCATTTCTCAAATTGAGGGCTGTGTACCAATCTCCGGGATCCAGCAATGGGATAATGACCACGCAGAACTTTATTTTCTTGAGATAGTTGTTGAGCTGAGGCAGGTCTAAAATCAGTTTGAGACCTCCCTTGGCTTTTGAGATTAGTCAATAATGGGAGTAGAACCCCTTCCCTCTTAAATTCTGTGGAACCTCTTCCACGGCTACCACTTGAAGAAGAGACTGAACCTTCTAGACCAGAAGTTCTTCATGAGTGGGGTCCCTGAGAAGGGATGGGGAGGGAAAGTGGGAAGGAGGGGTAGAAATAAGCTGGAGAGTGTATCCCACTTCCACCGTGCTCAACACCCAACGAGCTGTGGTCATATGTGACCAAGCACTGAGGAAGTAGGACATACAGTTTGCAAATCAAGGAGAAACAGGAATCACAGAAACTGGTATGGCATCCTTGAGTGTCCCATCAAAACACCTGCCTAGAACTCCCTGAATGTCTGGGTGGGGCACGCATTGACGTTGATGTAGAAGAGTGGGTTGATCTACACCTAAACCCTGTTTTTCTTCCTCTGTCAGCAAGTATGTCTGTAACAATACAGACCAAAAAAAAAAAAAAAAAAAAAAAAAAGATTCTGGTAATTTTTCTTTTGACAAATAGATTCCTTACTAGGCATATTAATACAGAACTTTGAGTAATTCATTTAAATTACAATATAGAACTGTATTTCCTGCACCTGTCAGAAGCAGTGCAAAGGCTTGGGGGATTCGGGGTAATAGAGGAGCTGAGGGAGAGGGAAGGAGCCTGGGAGTGAACCCGGAGGGTGGGAGGAGGGGTTTTTTTTAGGGGGGGGAGGGATTGTTAGGGAGTTGGGAACCCTCCCCCATGCAGTCCTTGGCTGACACCAAGCCTCTCCCATTCAGTCAGGCACATCTGCCCCTGTCCCCCCATCCCCATGGGTCTCTGCAGCTCCCCTCCACTGTCCCCAGGCTCAACGCTGTCCCCCCCAGTAGCTCCTGAGCCCCAGTCTGTGACCCCCTAGCAGCCCTGTGTGCCCCACTCTGTCCTAATCTGGCTCCGCAGGCAGGCTGTGATGAACTTCTACTCCTGGTGGAATTCTGCAGCACTGGGCATAGAATTTTCTTTCCCCACAGAAAATACATCCTGCCCCAGACGTGCTGCGGTTCCATCTTTTGCCCACAAGAGGCTGCTGTGGCACCAGAATGCTTGGGCAAAATGTATTTTATGCTGGGAAAATACAAAATTCTGCGCGACAGAGGAATTCTGCGCGTCCACTGATACTCAGAATTCCCTGAGTAACACACACCTAGAGTAGAATGCAATCACTAGAAGAGCAACATTAGTTAAAACTACTTTTTGAAAAGAAATGTGTTTTTGTTAAAATGCAGATATCACCAAGGTAAACCACTTTACTGGATCAGACAAGAGGCCAATAAAAGCCCAAGATACTTACGACCCTTGATAAGCCACCAACTCCCTATTTAATATTTCAAGACTGCACACTAATGATCTATGTTCTTATGTGTAGTCCCAGCACTGTGATCTCAAGAAAAATTAAAATTGGAATTAATGTACACAAAAGTTAGTTATTAATAAATAAATACAACAACCAGCAAAATTCCAGTAAGATAGCTATTCAATTCTAAATCTCAGAAATCAACATTCCATGACTTATTCTCAAGTTCCATCATATCACAAGTACAGATCTAGGGAGTTAATCATTCTGGCAAGCGGTCATCTTGCTAAATAAATATACAGGTTCACTTGGGTGTGGAAGCAGAGAAAGAACTGACAGGAAGGGGATGCAATGCATGACAGTTCGTTAGCAAGAGTTAGGCTAACTGTAACCCTAATAACGCGAGATTTGTAGAAGCGAGGAATGTGTGAGGCGAGTGGGAAAGAACTGTGTGAGAAGTTGTTGCGACCTTGTGTAGATAATATGGAATGTAGACTAAGAGTCTACATTAGTGAGCAAAACAAGATATCAGAATGACCTATGTATAAACAAAATGCAGCTGTTGCTCATTATTGTCTGTAACAAAAGGTATAAATGCTTGCTGTAATTGTTTACCTGTTGAGAGACCTGCTTAGCTCTCTCCCTCTATGCAATTGATAGAGAGAAAATAAAGCATCTGACTTGCTGTACCCAAACAAAAAGTGAGAACTGTGTTTTTCTCCGACATGGGGAATATAAGAATGTCATTTGCCATGAACAGTAACAATGCTCCAGATTCTATGCATTCAGGTGTACCAATGATTCTTAAGTTGTTAATGTCTGATTTGAGGAAAACTTGTATGGGTGGATCCAACTAAGTATATGGCAGTGATAGTTAAATCCCACGTTCAAGAGCCATAAAACCCGGCAATCCATTAAAAAGGGTTGGTAAATCAGCAGGAGCACCATGAAGGAATGTTAACAAGTCTAGTTGGCAATAATACCTAATTCCACAAATAGTGGGGTATTTAAAAGAAGCAGGAAGGGAGGTCAAGAGCTTTACGTTCCTTGTTTGACTCTGGACTGCAGAAAAGCTCTACGCTTTCTTTTTTGAATGCCCATTTTTTTTTGTTTCTTTAAAAACACAATTGAGCTTTGGATGCAGAAAGTCATTTCCCCCCCACCACCATTTTTATACTGAAGATGAAGTTAGTCTTAATTTACTATTGGGATAAAACCTGATTATATATGTTCCTTTTTCTTGTGAACTGTACCATCACACTAACTAGTGTATTTCACAAATCTGGTAGGTGTAGCTTTATTCTGTTTTACAGATAGTATTGTACCCTGAAATCAAGTAATCCACGTTACTGATTTCCATTTCAGCAAAACAAATTATAAGTGTTAGTGGTAACAAGTTGCCATCTTTGCTATTTGATGATTAAGACAGCAGAAAAGACTGTCTGTTAGTGCTCAGTTTTGATTTGGACAGCATATACTACTCCACCATACTTCTAAGGGATTCAAATGATAGTGTGCACCAGGGAACACTTCTCAAATTTCAACCCTATATTAAATAAGCAAAACAACGGTACACTCCAGAACACAATGGTGTGCCCTCTTCCTGATGTGTAAACACATACCCTTCATCTTTTTTACATGTTAGTTGTTTATAAAAAATATATATACTCTAGTCTAAAGCTCTACTTTTTCCATAGTTGCACAGAACTTGCATATGTTTTAGAAATTTAACTCAACCGTCACTCCTTTAAAAAACCAACCAACCAAAACACACACAACACCAAAACCACCATTTTGGTTTTATTTGCAACTTTATCCCATCCACATTGAACAAAGAGCTTAGAAGTTTAAGACAGTCTTGAACATGAATATCTGAAGAATTCCTCAATTAAGCAACATGAGATTCTAAGCAGAAACAAAACTGAAAACTTAGGATATTTTACTTTGAAAGAGAGCTACTGTGTATGTACAATAACTATTTCTAATAAGGATTTTTACTACACAGCTTCAATAAGTCTCCCTACTGCAGATAAAACTGATAGGATACATGTATAACATTAAAGTATCTAAATTTGTACTTGCACTACAGATATTAATTCCCCAAAAACTCTGTTACATTTAATCAGGTGAATGTATTTCACAATTATTTACTTGTTACACCAGACTTGAACTTTTTCAGCTTCCCATTCTATTTAAATTTTTGTACATAGTTTTAGCCAAATGGAAACAAAAATAAATGTTAGACAAAAAAAAAGCACTTAATCCCAAACAAAAACAACAAGAAAATGGGAAGTTTAGAATTAAGTTTATAGTTATAGCCTTCCCTTCAATGACTGTGCCAAGGTATTGCCAGTGTAAAGTTTGCTAGAATATGGAAATCTCTTGCACAAAGATAAAGGTTAAGGTTGGAGTTTTAGCCTTAAGTGCTTTTCTAAACAAATTTTAGAAAAAAAGTGTTTAAAGGTCTAAAATCATTAACTGACTGAGAGACCTTAAACTTACAGGTTAATACATACTTTTAAATCTTTTAAAAAAAATGAAATTTTTGTTTCCAGTTGGCAAAGATATGAGTTCAGAAAGCTCTGTGCATACTGTATATGCAGCTTTTTGGAGAATATATGAGTTCTAGCAATGTAAAGTGCAAAGAAAATTCCCAACATATGGAGGGGGAACAATGCCCCTCTGCCCACCATCTCAGTGGAGGAGTGAGGAAGTTTGACCTGATCAGTAGGAGAATGGTCCATGCTTGGGGACCTGATGGGGGTATGGTGGGGAGCATGTATATTCAATCACACTGCAGCCTTTCCCTCACTGCACTTCTCTTCCTGCCTTAGAATGCATTTCGGGGGAGGGAGGAGAGCTTTCTCTGCAACCCTAGGAGCCCAGGTTTAGATTTAAGGAATAGAAATGTAATGTTGGAAATTAAAATGGGAATGTCTTAATTCATCTCAGCTTGCAGCCAGTGTCCAATGTGGATAGACGTCTGAAAGGGCCAACTCCTGGGGTAAACGTGAATGAAGACATAGGATATGGCTGGTGTTCCTACCAGCTTGTAAGGAGAAGGGTGGACACCTTAAGTCTTCGCAGATTGATGTATCCTCATTCCCCATTGTGGGACAAGAGAATTCAGAGGTGGTCTGAGTCCAGTGAGTTAGGTTGAAGGATGTCAACCCTGATTTATTGGTTATATGGAAAAAGGCCATTTAATCCCATGCTGGACTCCGTTAAGGTGTCTGGTATTGATGGGAGGGGAGACAAGGAGACTGCACTCACTCCCATTGTTATTCCAATTAAAATTAATTAATAAGTTGTGGCCTCTGCTTTAATATCCATCCCGAGTTTGTGTCTCATTCACCTGCATATCCTGATCAACTACTATTTTGTATTAAACAGTTTTCTGTTCACCTTAGCCTTTATATTTCCTGACTTTGGTTAGTTCATCTACAAGCAATGTTTATTTAATGCCATACTTCTGTATTTGATTAAATACCATATAGCAATACCACTGTCTCTTTGAATCAACAGTTTGAGATGGTCAGTTTTCACATATCTGGAATGTCTCTACAGTGGTTAAAGTCATATATTATTAAGGACTGTTGTAAATTAAATCCTTCTGGTCAGGTTTTTCTTTGTTATCTTTCAGATATTTTATCTACTCAACTTTTAATTTACTAAAATATTGATTTAGATTAGCCACAGAAAGATCAAAGAGAAGAAAAAATAATTATGCTTTTAAGAGTTCTGTTTTAGTTTCCAGAGGAAAAACAACAGAACACACATTTCTGAAAGTCAGTTTGCTTTTAGACTCTGTACATTGCAACTTCACTGGTATAATCTTTTCAGAGAACAAAATGTCCAAGGAACCTTAAGCTGTCTCTCTCAAATCAAAAAGGATTTAAACTATTTATTTCTTTTACAAAACCAAGCAAGAAACTTCTCACTTTTTCTGTCCTCTCAACCTAGCTATATCAAAAGAGCCTAAAACAATATAACATGTTATGTTGTTTCATAATCATGTTCAAATTATCAGAAGCTGAAACTATCCCTGAGCCTTCTCTGGGACTACAGTATGTGAAAAGTAACTTTTCAGTTTGTCTCTACAACAAAGGGAATATGAAAATCTACAAAGCTTTTTGATAGTAATTAGAACCAAATTCTGCATTTACACTGTGGTTTAATATCTAACATCTAAATTTTGATTCTTCACTCAACATGTTAGATAAACATATTTATTATATTTCCTAAAAAATATGCTCACAAAATCAGAATAATTTAAGAATGTTCAAGATCCCAGATATCCTGGTATCTAAGTTAATTTAAATGTCTATCAAATACGACAAAGTTTCTAAAATTATGATGCATCCTTTGGCCATATTAAGTCACTTCTGTTTGCTACAACACATGGTAAGGAGAAATCCTATTGCAGATTGCTCCTTAGGATTTACATCTTTCAAAAGAAAGCTGACATATACTTTGTGCCTATTAATATTCAGGGCATCAATCAAAACCATCTGCTTTTTGGAATGATTAACAGCCATGTACATCAGGGCAATACAAAACCGTGAAAGCATGGATAAAAAGCATTTCGGAATATTTTGAGGTTCTGTTCTTTCTTTCAAACCACACAATATGCAAATATTTGTAGATGGCCTAAATTTTAATTAAAACTTTAATTTTTAATGACTTTTGCACAATACATTAAATAAAATTTCTTAGCATAACCTCTAAATGTCATTGAACTTATACTTTACTCTGTTATACTATACATGAATCCTGTATTCAGCAGCCATACCACAGACCAGCAAAATTCAGTCACCCAGGAGAGGTGATCTTTAAAGGTCAAACTAAACTGTGCTAAAAATCTTGAGGATTTTTTAAGTATCAGCATAAAACAAGATGAATCTTCTGCCTCTAATATTGGCTCCCTTCTTACTCCCTCAAGAGCATCACTATATTTAAGGCAAAAATTGCTGTACCACACATCAGAGCAACCATATCACAACATCTAAATAAGGGCTCAATCCTGCGAATACTCATTAATGAGGGTAAAACTAACTATCACAAGTAAATCCACTAATGTGCAGTAGCGTTTGCAGAATCAGGCCCATAAAACTGCTAGTTACTGCTGTGGGACAAAGCACTATCTAAAGAAATCATCTAGTTCCAGAGAATAACTTGTGTGTTTATCCTATTTAATATGTGCATTACCTGAATCACTGATTAAAAAACTGACGACATTTTAGTGAAAGGGTTCGCAGGTTATTAAAATTTGGGAACCACGGATGTAGTATGTATTTACATGACTATGATGCCTGCAAAGGAACCATTGCAATCTGTTGAGCAAAAGATTAACATGATTACAAAAAAAAAAAAAAAAATTCTAGATAAATATAACTAATTAATAATAAAAATAAATATGCAAGTGTCAGATAGCTTAGTGGGTAGAAAAAAAGATGAATCTCACCAAAATCGGCAAACACTGATTGTCCAACAACCACCGTGTCTTCAGGTTTTTGCTTTATGTATGTGACTCTGGAGAAATTCCCATCCTATCAAATACAATAAACATACACCATACAAAATTACACTAATGAACTGTAAACAAAGCAATGAAAATTTGAAGTGTAAACTAAAGACTAAAAATAGCTTTTAAAAAAAGGATTAATAGGTGAAAAACTGTCTTTTAACTGGGAAAACTTGCACTGTTTGGAATACTGGAGCCTGACCTGCCAAACAAATCTGATGTGCAGACCCTTAGTCCTGCACGGAATCTCACAGAAGTCAACAAGACTCCATGAATGAATAGGTGTATGCACATTGGGATCTGTTTGTAGGAAAAGATTTAGTTACTTCATTGGCATAATCATACGATAAAGGTGTCTAACTATTTAAAACAATGTAATGAAGTAAGACTTACAATTTATTAAATTACTCTATTAATATAGAAATTACCTTCCAGATTATTCTGATTATACTAGTGCTGAGCAGGGCTTATTTCAACACCATATTATGAATTAAAACCTGATCCTGCAAAGTGCAGAGCCTCTTTCCAGTCCCGCTGAAATAACAGGAGCGGAGGACACTAGGTATAGTGCAGGGTCAGGCCCCAGCTGTTGAACAAAAAATGGTACATTTTTAATTAAATAAAAAAAGATCTGAGGCCCAGTGCTCCAATCACTTTACAGGGAGTTATGCTCACTTGAGTACTTGAAACCTGTAAAATGCAATATATTAATTAATATCTTGAGTCAAAATGCAACAGGTGTGACATCTCAGAAAACAACTGCAAAAACATCATGAAATATTTAACATTTCATCAAATCTGAAATATATATTTTGGAAATTTAGGAATAATAAAATTAAGAGTTCCTCCTATTGATTCAGAGTTTTCTCAGTTATAATTTATGTTCAAATTTGACCATCACTTATTTGGACCGTTTTTGTGTTTTAGCCTCCTGTGTATTTTTGTTCTATTAATAAATTAAAAAAAAGGTTACTACTAAAAAACCCCAGGGAGTGTTTCATACTTAAACCACACTTTATACATTACTCTCATGTTACAATTCCTTCAGTGTTATATAACAACAAAAGCACCTGTTACATCTAATTAGATGATCAGATCAGAACATTTATGTGCTCTCAATCAATGGCACGCAGTGCTACACAGGGCCGGCTCCAGGCACCAGCGGAGGAAGCACGTGCCTGGGGCGGCACATGCTAAGGGGCAGCATTCCGTCCATTCTTGGGCACAGTCCGGGCGGCTTTTGTTTTGTTTTGTTTTTTTGCTTTGGCAGTTCAGGCGGCGGCACTCCGAGCGGCTTTTTTTTTTTTTTTTTTTTTTTTTTTTTTTTGTTGGGGTTCTCCCTGTGTTTTTTTTTTTTTTTTTTTTTTGGTCTTTGGCAGTTCGGGAGGCACTCCAAGTGGCTTTTTTTTTTCTTTTTGCTTGGGGTGGCAAAAATGGTAGCGCCGGCCCTGGTGCTATGTATGCAGTTTCAGTGCAGAACTCATTTATGTCAAATTGTAAACTCTAAAAATATTTATATAAATTTATGATGGAAACTGACAAAACTGAAATGAGACCTAAGAATATGTAAATAGATGCATCTTATGAATTCATATGGAAAATAACACTATAGTGGTATAAGTACTAGCCACTATCATACATTTTCTTCACTAGTGTACCCCTCCATTGCGGTGGCTGACATTGGTTCTTCACCCAATCAAATCAATATGGTAATGTACATGTATCTGCTGTGATTCAAGTACCTCATCCAAACATCTGTTGGAGAGCTATCTTAAGACATACTCCAAAGTTTTTTGTCCTCTTCTTCTTCCTCCCTCCAACCTCGTTCAATCAGCCCCTCAAATCTACTGTTGTCACCCAAGAACACACTTCCCCTTTTTCCCCTGGAGCTGATGTCAGGTCCTTGGTACCTCCTGGACCCATTCCCTACACACAAGCTGACTTATTGATGGCATGTGGACTTCTGAGAGATTTAAAATATTTTTATGGTATTTTAAGAAGAATATAAAAAGCTCTACCACTTACTATTTTAGGTTGATCTTTATTACACTCACACAATTTATCTGACTGATCTCCCTTTTAATAACAGGTTATCTGTTTGAAAGGTATATCCATAGAACTAGTTTTACAGGAGGGATTAAAACTGAGTCAGATCTCTATTGTTACTTTTCAGATTATTTGTATTTTGAAGATTGTCCATATTTTTCTAACTCATACGCTATTTAGATTTATAGACTTAGCTCCCTAGATGAGGTTTCTTTGGGATAGTTTTCCCTTGACATTTGATTATAGCTAATTTTTTTCTTGGAGTATAATCTGTGGCTCAGAGGACAAATTAATCAATATGGATGCAAAAACAGAGTGATTTCCCCAAAACTGTTAAGCTCATATTGTTATCCATGAACAGCTCCAGTAGAATTATCTGACAGCAGAGCTGACTCTGTAATCCTTATAACTAATGCTAGTTATCTCATTGCAGTAACGAGGACTAGGCCCTATGTCAAGTGACCAGAAAAGAAAGATAAAGGCCAATACCTCTAAAGCATTTTATGGTAGATCAAAGGAAGAATATACTTTGTTTCAGAGGAAGTTTCAATTCTGAATAATTGTTATCTTTATTCAGAAACATGTATTATGTCTTACAGTCTCTGAAGGATCCAGTATCCAAATTGTTCTTCTTAACTGACTTGAGTACATTTAGATTTTACATTTGAGTCCCCTATAAATGCTGCATGTGGTTTTTATTTATGTGGTAGTTAGACTGCAGCCATTTGCACTGAGAACATAAAATAAGGCCTTCCAAACACTGAATTCTTATGTCACCTTTGATCCCTTGATGACAGAGACAGAAATGTATTTCAGATTAAAAGGAAGAAAATACTTAGTTCCTGAAACAGTAAAAATTTATGTTTCTGGAATACTCTAATTCTACTCAAAGACACAGATTTGAGTTATTGAATCTAGGTTTTCAGTAGGCCAAAAGTTATATTTTATCCAAAAAAAATTATATTTTAAGCTTAGAAAGAAATGTCTACATACATATGCATGGACTGCACTAATGAAAACATATTTTAAATTATTTATATTTTTCTTCTTCTTATAAATCATTATCTCCAATTCTTCCCAACATCTAGAACAGAAGCCAATCAATATATGTGATAATAATTTAACTACAAATATTTATTTACTGGAGTTTTAATTACATGTAAAATATTCTCACTTTTGAACCATGCAATTGTTTATTCCAACTAAAGACTGTAGTATTTAAAAGAGGTATTATGCATTTTATTCTACTAGCCATTCAACAGTGGATGCTGGTTTTCAGGTAGAGGGGAAGGTGGTTCGTTTTTCTGTAGGTAACTTGTAAATAACATTTTTCTTGTCTAAAACTTTGTAGTCTGTAGCATTCTAAAATCCATAATTAAAACAGAACTAGTCCACAATGCAAATAAGTCAGAACCAATCTTTTACTGGACTGGACAATTCCATCAAAGCATGGCAGTTTGCTTATAAAATAAAAAATGACATTTATTAAATATGTTACATAGCTCTGTATGTAGAGATAGTGAACTGAATTATGAGTATATAAATCCACCTCAGAAGTCTGGTGACACCATAAAACATGAGGGCAAAGCTCAAATGGTTTGTACCGTCACCAGAACATTGATGTGGAATTATAGCTCTCAAAATGGCTTGTCTACACAGTGGGGTTGTACACTCTTTGGGGATGTGATTTCTAAAGTGCAATAATCTGTTGCACATTAATTGGTCAGTGTAGAGCCTACTGGTCCATACTAAGCTTCATTAGTGTACCTTTAACATAGTGCTGTTTCAAGCAGCACTATGATAAACCACACCACCAGACTCTACACAGACCAATTAATGTGCAGCACGTTACTATGCTTTAAAAATCACACTCCAGTAGAGCACATTATCCCACCACTCAGACATCATGGTCAAGTTATAACTGATTTCTGCTTCTATTTGTCCCCCTTATAAAACAGAGCTAATACCTAGGTTGGTATTAGCTCTGTATTACAGCTTAGCTCACTAATTTGGAAAGCACTTTGCACCAACCTGTTTTGACATACTTTGAATTTAAGATTTTTATTAACGATGAGCAGGTTTGTTGAAAAAAATTCACTATGAAAATATTAAAACAGGTATCAGACATCAAATAAAGGAATACAGCAGACATGTCTGCACAAGTTATAAGCTACAGTAAATCTACATATTATAAGTTAATAATTTTTTTATTTTACTTTTTTAATTAGGGTATGTCTTCACTACCAACGTTAAAGCACTGCCGCAGCAGCACTTTAATGTGGCTGTGTAGTCGCGGCACCAAGCTCTCCCAGCACTGTAAAAAAAACCACCCCCATGAGAGGAGTAGCTACCAGCGCTGGGAGCTGGTGCACTGTCTACACTGCCACTTTATAGCACTGAAACTTGCATTGCTCAGGGGGGTGTTTTTTCACACCCCTGAGTAAGAAAGTTCCAGCGCTGTAAAGTGGCAGTGTAGACAAGGCCTTAATTAATTGCACTTCATCCATCTTTCCTGAAATAGTTCAGCTAATTTAATACATGCAGTTAATCATTGTATTTTTCTTAATTCTTTTATTCTTGTCTGCCAGATTTCTACAGCTGACATTTGTTTTTCCACCCACAATGACAAATATTTACTGATTGAAGCCACAAAAAGTCCAGACACCCTGGAAGTGGAACAGAAGGCTTAAACCCCAAAATATACAGTTAAATCAACTGATTGTATACTATGTCATTGTACTACACAAATATATTTAGTAAAATCTTTTCTGAAAGCTTGTAATGTTCTGAACTTGATAGTCATTATGAGAGATAAATTCATAACCATGGTCTGTATACATGTATTTGTGTATACAGAAAACTGTGCTCAAAGTTCATAGCAAGGAAGGGTGGGGAGCAGTCAGTCAAGGAGGGACACCTTCCAAGCCAACTGTTTACATTAAACCAACTTCAAGCACCCATCCATTGTCCAGCCAGGAAAAGACAATGATGGAATATTAGAGTTAATGGGAAGACATTGAGACATCCCTAGAATTTTCCCACTTTGAATTACCATGAGTCACCATGCCACAGAAAAAAACCCTCCCCCCCACCAAACAAACAAACAAACAAACGAAAAAAGAAAACCAAAGGAAAGAGCCTTTTAAAAACAGGCTTGGGAGTGAGGTTTGTTATCCACTAAGGGAGGGACAGCCTCTAGGCGGGAAGCTGTCCATGAATGCAGGATCCCCACTATAGCAAGGAAGGAATGCCAAGAAACTGTTCAAGGAAACAGGTAACTTGTATTAGAAAAGGGATTTTATCTACTATGGAAGTGTAAAACCTGAAGTTGGGTCTATGCTTATATTCTGTGTAACCTGCATATGTTTACTTTCCCTTACACTTTCATCTTTAAATCTGTGGTTTTTCTATTGAATAAACTTTTTGTTTGTTTTTATCCCAGGCAGATCTGATGTGTCAACTGTGTGGAGTGTGTGCGCCAAAGCAAACTGATAACAGGGGGACTGGTTTCACATCTTTGGGGGGGTGCTGCACCAGAGAGGAAGAGCTTGAGAACTCAGGAAGACTGATTCGGGGAGACTCGGGACTGGAAGGGTTGTTGGTGTCACCTTGCAAACAGTAACTAGGCTGTGTCAGGGATTTGAATCGCAGCTGCACAGCACCAAGGACCATGAAGTTATAGGGCAGGGAGTAACAGAACTCGTTACCAGTCTGGGTGTTCTCCAAAATGTCACAGTACCTGTGTTTAATTTCAGGACATTTTCCTAATACTATAGTGATAGGAATTTGCGGTGGTGGTGGGAAACAATATCCCGGATATAGCTCTGGCATCAATACTTTATCACAGTGGTTTTCAAACTGGGGTACGCGTACCCCTGGGGGTATGCAAGCTCTTGTCAGGGGGTACGCGAGGAAAAATCCTGTAATGGCGGACAACACATTTTATTTAGTACAGAGGTTTTCAAATTGTGGGGCATGGAGGAACGTTCGGGGGTGTGTGTGTGTGTATGGCCAATTTCAAACTTTTTGAACTGAGCCCCTGCTTTGAGTTACAATTTTTGATTGCACCCCCCTTCCCCGACCCAGACAGGCTGAGTGGCCTGCTGAAGTGAGTCGGAAGTGGAGGTGGTGTTTCCTTCCCAAGCCCCGCTGGGCTGCCCTGAGCCACCTGGTATCACCACTCCCACCTCCAACTGTTCGTCCGTACTCCCCTAAGAGGATGGCCCCACAATTTAAAAACCTCTCAAAGCTGTTGCTAAATGGAATGCATAAATCTGAGGGGGCATGTGATCCCATGTGCCTTTCATGTGTCACCTGTATCTTTTCTACAGATAAGGAGGTTCACTGATCAGCAAACAGTGTACACAGAATACATGCATTCTATACCAAAAGCTGCATTCAAATATACTTGAAGTGCATAAAACCATACTTTTATACTTTTCATTAAAGACTTAAAGGGGCACATATTGTTCTTTATATTATTGGTATTTTAGGAAAAACTAATTGTAAGTACTATTAAGTAATGTTAAATATACAGTCTTGACTGACCATTGCAAGTCTCTCCATTTTACCATTCTTCAACATAAAGTAAAGGTAATTATGGTTAGATGAAAAAGGTGCATAATTTTGATGCAAAGCTGTGTTAAAAATTTACTACACAATAAATTTAAGTGATAGTGAATTAATCTCCCTGCCCACACTAATGCACATGTTAAGCAAGGCATCTATAAAAAAGGCGTTGTAAGAAAGTTCAATGTAATATATATTGTACTTAAGATTTTATAGATTTCTTACTCAGCTTCTATTACAGCCTTAATTTACAATATAAACTATAAAAGGTGACCTCTGCTTGATTTGGTAGCATGGCTGCAGCACATGTTGCTGTATGGGAAGGTAAGATTTTAGTCTTAACTCAGTAATAATCCTGAATCTAGAGTCTCATCTATACTAATACCCTTTAATGATGTTCTGGCAGAGTAAAGGAGCTAGAAACAGCCCCCTGAGAGTACTCTGTACAAGGGACCTTCCTGGCATAAGAAGTCTATGATGGCACTATTCCAAGTCTTGGTTGTAGGGTCAGGGCCTGAGTCATGGCTGGAGGGCACTGTATTGCAGCCATTTTATTAAACATGAATGAATAAAATGTAAAGCTACCAAAACAATTTAAGACATCTCCATTAAAGCTGTACTACAGCAGCAGCATCTCCTTAACCCCGCTGTCCCCACCCAAAAACCTCACACCCCAATATTTCTATGTTTAGATGTTGTCACATCATTCTAGAAGTGTCTATCTTTACCAGATTGATTCCCAATTGATTTTTTCTCCATGTTCCACTCCCTCCAGGCCCAGCAAAATGCCTGAATTGAGTAGCATTTCCACAAGATTTCCATGCCATTTTGTGCACAAAGCAATGGTAATGACATTATCCAATTATATTTTACTTAAATACTGCCTATTCAAACCTTTCATTTTTATTTCATACTACCTAATGGCTTTTTATTAATTGTTACAAGCCAATTTGGATTGAATCATGGCTTTTAATAATATAGAAACATCTTGAAAGCAGATAATCAAAAAATGGACATCCTGCTGAAAAAGATTAATGCCTTTTGTTTGTTTTTCCTTTTTTCACAATACTCAGAGTTGTGCTGTGATATCTACTTGGGAGTTTCCTATCTATAATTAGAGACACGTTCGATAGGGAAAAAAGTGTGTCACCTCACTCACAAAAGTCTTTTAATCCTGCCCTGAAATCTTTTTAGCCACATTTAAATCAAACTAAAAATATCCAAGACTGGAGGCAACAAGGAAAAATTACTCCTTTGAAAATCTTTTTCTTCATAAACCATCATGCTGACAAATTAAATGACAGTAACCTCTTACAACAGCTGACACCACCACAGGAGCCCTGTTAACATGTGCATTAGGGCAGACTGATTGGTTTAATTGGCAGTCATGCTAAAATCCTGCAGAGGAACGGATGCTGAGTGAATCATCTCCTCCAGGGATATTCAGCAGTTTGAATGCAACAGTGCAGCTACGATCTCTTAATGTCAGCTCTGTTTATTCTTGAAATCAGTATCAGGTGACCTCTTTGTTTTATATTTCTTAAAGCTATACGTTTTAGCATAAGATGTTTGCTGTATTTTATTCCTTACCTTATTTACCCATGTTTCAAACTGAATGTTTTGGGAACTTGCTAATGTAGTAAGGAACAGATCTGAAAAGACAAACATAATAGAATTACAAGATTTAATATTTGATTATACACGTACTTTTAATACTACATATAATATATGTAAATTAGTTTATTTAGTAGTCCAGTGGTTTTCGAATGCATAAATAAATGGATCAAAACAATGTTTAAAAAAAAAAAAAAAAAAAAAAAGGAGCCTGTTTTCAGCCTTGGGCCTCTACTTGTACAAGTACAACTGTGTGAAAATACATACTTTTGGTATACTAATGCCTGTGCATGTATACACATACCTAAACAAAAACATAAAATAAAAAAGATGTACACATAGAAGTGCTAGAAAACCACATGTGTACAAGTGACGAGTTAAAGAGAGCTAGCTATTACAAGAGACTAGTTAGGGAAGAGAGCTAAATAAGTCTCAAAACTGAAGAAAACATAACACAGAACCTTTTATCATTTGCTAAACAATGTTTTTCTAACTTCTCTGGCATCAAATTTAGTTCTCCAGTGATTAGTCAAAAAAAATTAAAAAAAAATTTCCATCAGAACATTACTGCTTACAGAAGAATCTATACTTTTGATTGGAGGTATTTTGGGAAGATTTCCAGAGAAGGAAAACAGGAGGAGGGAAGGGGGAAGGGAAGTGGGGAAAGAATTTTGGAAAGAATGACAACGACCTTTTTAAACACAATCACCTTTCAGCAATCTGATGGCCCATTTTGTTATTTTTTCCTTTGTCCATTTACTATTTTAAATTTAAAATGGCAAAACTATTTCACTACTTATGTAAAGGAGCTCCATGACTGTGCTCAAGTGTTGTCACTATTCAGGGTAGAACAGAGTTGTTTCTATAGTAAGAAACCTCAAAGTGTTACTGTTAAATTAACGCCTTTCCCTGATATCATCCTGAAGAAGCAGATGGAATGTGTTATATGAAAATTTAAAAGCCACATTAAGGATAAGTGTCCTTTTCTATTAAAGAATCCCTTTTAAAAAAAAAAACCCTGAAAGCTACAATATTTTACTCTATCTTTCTAGACCCTTAAAAATGTCTATCAAGCATTTAAGACTTATGAATTGATGACCTTCTGAAAACGTGACTCACAAAAAGATAGTCTATGGTTAACTTTTAATAATCAATGGTTCTTACAATTAGAGCTTTAAAAATATTTATTTAAAAATACCAGCAAAGATGACAATCTAATTAAACATCCCAGTTAAACTAAGATGCAGTCTAGCTCCTAAGCCATTCTAGTAGCTTCATTTATTATGTTAGTATAATGATACCATAATGACAATTTTACTCAGTGTACATAAATGGAAGGCCTTAAAATGATAATTTGCCTTATTTGAATTTTAAAGCTGTATTAATCCGTATGCATTTTAAATTGAAATAATCAGGACTGATGCATAAAAATGTGATATGTCACAAGGACTTTTTTTCTCTTTTTTTAAATTTATTTATTGTAGCTTAGAAAACAGAATTTCAACTTGGCAACGTTTAACTTTTTGTCTGTGGAAAATCATGGATTTATATGTAGTCACTGAACATGATTTGATAAATATATTAAAATATTAAGAACCTAGCCACAAAAGCAAGGATAATCACTTATTATAGCCATGGGAATAGTCCAGTGATTAGTTTAAAAAAATATATTTTTTCTTCACTTCTGCTGTACCTGGCAGTTGCATTGCATATGGGATTTCATGGCCATGAAAAACGAGTCATGGACCATGAAATCTGGTCTTCCCTCATAAAATTTGGTCATTTGTGTGCTTTCACCCTACACTATACAGATTTCACAGGAGAGACCAGCATTTCACCAACTGGGGGTCCTAACCCAAAAGAGGGTGGGGGGGTTGGGCTGGGCTGGGCTCAGCAGCCGCTGCTCTCTGGCTGCCCAGCTCTGCTGGCAGCAGCGTTGCCACCAGCAACAGCGCAGAAGTTAAGGATAGCTGTATTGCAACCCCCCTACAATAACATTGCAATCCCTCCACAACTCTTTTTTGGGTCAGGACCCCTACAATTACAACACTGTGAAATTTCAGATATAAGGTCTGAAATAATGAAATTTACAATTTTTAAAAATCTGTGACCATTAAATTGACCAAAATGGACTGCGAATTTGGTAGGGCCATACATATGGGGCCCAATCTAACTCCCACTGAAAAGTCAATGAAAGACTTAGGGATTCTCAAAAGTAAGAGCAATTTTACCGTTCAAAACACCAATATCTTCTCCACACTACAATGTTTAAGCACATTTGCAAACAGTAATTGTCATGGTTGGCTCTAAACATTCTGTGTGTCTCCATACCACATGTAGAATACCTGGTGAGTAAAAATGGCAGCTAACAGAGTTTCTTCTTTAGCAGAGACCTTGGCTGGCTGTGACACATGGCTAGAAGGGGTTAAACAGCTTGCAGGCTGAATGACCCAAAGCCCATCTTTAAAGTCATGTTAGAAAGGTATGCGAATGATAATTAGGGCCATTCATGCTAAATAGGCTAGAACTTTGAAATGCAAACCTATATTGTTAAAAGTAATACTAATTGTGTGTATCTTAGATGCTACCCTTAAACAGACAGTTCCTGTCTGTCACTATAACTACTGATTCAGAGATCAAAAGGGAATATTAACATTTGGATGAATCTTGGGTAAAATCATGTCATTGTCTATATGTCTCTTTGAAGTTTGTAAAAGATTGCCTAATGGATAAATTGCCCTATGTTAATTTGTGTAATTAATTATTGGTGGTGTTTAGAAAGCAAAAGGTTACATCAAAAGCCTATTGTTTAACCAGGACTGTGTGGTCAAGTGGATACTAGGACACTGTATAAAAAAAAAAAAAAGTCCCTTGCGTCCTGATTCTGTCATCTCAGATCTGCTTAGGCTTCATCAGGGGAAGTTTGAGTTGCAAGACTGAGGTCCCAGTTATGCTGGTACGCCCTGAATATGACATTTGGACACTGGATTATGACCTATGAACTGAATTCTAAAGGAACTCTTTGCAACTACAAAACTCACCATCTCTGCTATGAAGCTGAACCTTAATGGATTGAACTCATGTCTGTATGTATATTGATCTTTTAACCATATTCTCTCTCTTGTTTTTTAGTAGATTTTAGTTTAGTTAATAAGAATTGGCTGTAGCGTGTATTTGGGTAAGATCTGAAATATTCAATAATGTGGGAGGTAATGTGTCTAATCCTTTGGGATTGGTAGAACTTTTTCTTTTATATGATGAAACAAGACTGACAGAAATTTTCATCATATTTGACATGGGTACCTGGATGGAGGCCTGAGGCTGGATCACCTTAAGGCAACCATGTTGTTTGGACTTCTCAGTAACCAGTAAAGTAATAAAGAAGTTGTTTTATGCTGGCTTGGTAAATCTAAGTATTGGAATATCTGCCAGCTTTTTGGGGTTTGGCTGCCCCATTCTTTGCAGTTCACCCTAACTGAGTGACGATAGCTGGCCTCCAGTCACACTGGCACTATATCAGTCTTCACATAACCTGTTTGGTACACTTTTGCATAGTGCATACAAGACCTCTTAAGTGTAACTGATTAACCAGTCCTCCTTCCCACCAGCTCTCAGTGCAGCAGGGCATCTTTGACAACATTATCCCATTACTGCTGGTGATGCATTGCATGTGCCTGTTTTCCATGAACTATGCCCTACTTAGGCCTGGTCCATACTAACCCCCCACTTCGAACTAAGGTACGCAAATTCAGCTACGTTAATAACGTAGCTGAATTCGAAGTACCTTAGTTCGAACTTACCGCGGGTCCAGACGCTGCAGGCAGGCTCCCCCGTCGATGCCGCGTACTCCTCTCGCTGAGCGTACTCCTCAAGCACTTCCGGGATCGATCCCAGAAGATCGATCGCTTACATCCGGACCAGGAAGTAAGTATAGACGTACCCTTAGACAAAATGGGATGGCTGCCAATGCACTCACATGGTGCACGGACTGTTAGAGACTGAACTTTCATTTTGTTGTAAATGGGTCAGGTGATTGTGTCAATCTATTTACAAAACACTATTGTGTTTTTAGTGTAGAAAAGCCAGATTCAAAGGCTACGCATAGTGAATTATTCTGAATCTGTAACAAAGTTCTTAGTTCTGGAAGTTCTTGGTCTAAGGTTTGTTTTTATTGTAAGAGACTGACAAAATTTTAACATAATTATAGAGCTCTTTTACATAGGTAATGAAATAGTTTTGCCATTTTTCAGCACAAATCAAAATCAGGTGCCTCTGGTAATCTCATGATTTAACTTCTTGGGATTTCCCCCCCTCTAATATGAAAATATGATACTATACAGAGGCATAAGCCAAATAGTCTACTTTAGGGAAAAAGAGAAACTAAGTTAATATGGATGGAGTGTGTTTACCAAAATTCCAAGAAATTAAATTAATGCTACTAAGAATTAATGTATACTGTAAATAGCTAATTTAATCTCTTCTCTTTGAAGCTTTTTGAATAAGTATCTGTGTGTCGTTTTTTAATAACAGTCCTTTTTTCAAACAAACCATTCCACTATATGCAGTTATGAGTTCACAAATAGGACATATTTTCAAGTTATGAATTAATAACAGTTGCAATCCTGATGACAGCTATTTTAAAAGACAGTCCATAATACAGTCTATTCTTTATTAACGCCCATGAATGGGGGTTAAACATTGGACTACCTACCACACAGCTCAAATCATCCTATTAGGATATAATTTTTTGAACAAAAACAACAAAAACACTCTCCCCCCCCCCATTTCTATATTTTCATGCCGTTAACCCAAGAGAAACCAAACAAAGATGGGTGGCAGGCAGGGATGCTGGAACAATTTATATAGTGGGGGTGCGGAGAGCCTTTGAACCAAACTGCAAACCCTATAAATGATGGAAAGCACTTCAAAGCAGGGGGTGCTACTCAGGGCCGGCGCAACCCATTAGGTGACCTAGGCAGTCGCCCAGGGTGCTAACATTTGGGGGGCGGCGACCGGATCTTCGGCCGCCCCGGTCGTCGTCGGCATTTCGGGGGCGGGACCTTCCGCCGCCTAGGGTGGCAAAAAAGCTGGCGGCGCTCCTGGTGCTACTGTACACCTAGTTCCAAGCACCTATAGTGGCAGGGTGCATCAATACATTAGATTTTACTTCTGGAAATTTGGATTAAACTCTAGTTAAGATCATAAGCAAAAAAATGATTTTGGAGGCCTCATCCTAATCTTATTACAAGCGCAACACGCAATTTGGAATGACTAGTGGTCTTTGATCAGGTGAGGATAAAGTCTGGAAAGGCAAAATGCTAGTAATGAGATATATGGACAAAACGGTGAAGCAAGTTTCCTCATGCATCTGCTTGCCATTAATTTTGGTCCCTGTCAAAACCTGTAAGCCCTCCTTTTCACATAAATACCATTATTTAAAATTTAATGAATCTTCCTGACTAAAGCTTTGCCTTCAGATTGCTGGAATAAGAAAATGTTTTATAATATAATCCATCAAAAAAGGGATGACTCTTGCCTATAGTAGTCTTGGTGAAATGAGGTTTACAGAACTGAAGTTATACGTTAATATGTATGATGCAAGTCTGCCAGTAAAACCTGCAAAGGAAGTGTAGGCATATTATCTACTATTAGAAAGTTAAAAGCCCTAGCCATTAAACAATACTTAAAGGACTAACTGAATGTAATTCTCTTTTGTTAAAAATAACTTTGTTTTGGAGTTGCACCAAATACCAAGTTATTTTCCCCCTCTACATTACAAAATACATTAAACCAATTAAATCAATATTTTAGGCATGATTCCTTTCATCCTGCAGAGTCTCTCATCCAATGAAGTTAATGGAAGGCCTGCCTATTTTAGTATGGGATCAATCCTTTCTGTCTTCCTTGAGAATTGCTATATAATACTATAGCTTGTCTCCCTACTGGTATGAGTTTCACAATACATGCACCAACTAACATCACACATGGCTCATCCTTGTTTTTAAGATTATTTTGCATTAGATTGGGTTTGAACATCAGTTTACTCCCATGTTAGTTTGTATTATTTTCTCTAGTATTTGTAATTTAGAGCGCATGTCTTGTACCTTAATATTTTCTAAATGCTTGTAGTGAGTGGAAATATGTAGTGAAGTAGTTTTTTCTAATATAAAACCAATAAATACTTTAAAAAAGTTTCATCCTGATGCAGATTAAATTAGTCATGTTATACACTACTCAAAATATAATTTCATAATGGGAACAGAGATGTATATTACTGCTACTGTAACACTAGGTGGCAAATTAAAAATAAAAAAGAATCTCATATAAAATTCATGATGATAGGACCAGAATAAAAAATTGCTCTAAAATGAATTAACTACTGAAAAAACTAGAAAGAAAATACAATGGCTGGGATGTCACTTAGCTTAATAATAAAAACAAAACACACATTTCAGCTATCTGGTGTGTGGGAGAAATAAATCTGGGGATTAAATTTGAGACAAACTACAAAAAGCTAATGCAAAGATAATTTAAAATGTCTGAATTGTTTACTATGTTAAATGAAAGTGTGGAGGTGAGTACATTATAAAGTATTTTTTCAGCTACTGCAGTATACTAGGAAGGCTGGTCTTCCATTTTGGAGGTTTCAAAAAATTTTTTCAAAGGTGACAGCCTAAATTACAAATGCAAGTCATGCATGCCTATATGGTTTGCAGAGATCATGAGTAGCATATGGCCTGGGTAGTACCTAAATAATTTTGATTTATTCAGCACCTTACCAATCAATTCAGTATCACTCAGCAAAAAAAATATCCTTGCCCTTAGGGCCAGCATTACTTCTACCTTTTCTTCCACACCCTCCTTTCCCTATTTTCTCCTTCTTCCTGGTCTTTGAGACTTCTTCATTATCTCTGCATTTCCCTGCATATAGTAACTTTCAGTTTCCCACTCACGCCCTTTTACTGATAAAATGAGCAATGAAATAGTGTGACATGCCAGGGTACAATCCAGACTAATGGGTAGCTCGGTCACCCCACCCTCTAATCTAGGGTGCTCTTTAAAATGGCTTGCTGCTGTAGCCTCCAGTCTAGACTGCTCAAAAACAGGGTACAGCATGCAAGTCACTCCCAGCTATGTCTCTGTCTGTGCTGCTACCAGCCACACCTTGGCTCCTACCATCCTTCATTATACTGCAGGGTGAGCCCAACTCTCTCCCAGTTTTAGGTTTTCCCCCAGAAACCTATGTCCTTTACTGGCCACCCCTCTCCGAGACAGTACAAGTTTAAATAAAGCCCCCCATTTCATCAATAGAAATAATATGAGTACATCTTGTTGCCCCAAATGGAGTTTCCCCGACACTTCAATTTAAACACACTGGATTAGATAAAATAATACAACAAATTTATTAACCACAAAGAGAGATTTTTTTTAGTGAGTACAAGAAATGACGCATAAAAGCAGGGCCGGCTCTGGCTTTTTTGCCGCCCCAGGCAAAAAAGCCTCCTGCTGCCCCCCCCCTCCCGGCAGGGGAGGGCGGCGAGCCCGGCTGGGGCTCCGCTCTCCCCGGCGGCCAGAGCGCCAGGGGGAGGGCGGCGAGCCCGGCTGGGGCTCCACTCTCTCCCCGGCGGCCAGAGGCCGCGCCGGGGGGAGGGCGGCGAGCCCGGCCGGGGCTCCGCTCTCGGGCCGGAGCACCGCGCCGCCCCCCTCCAGGTGCCGCCCCAAGCACCAGCTTGGTGGGCTGGTGCCTGGACCCGGCCCTCCATAAAAGTCAGAAATGGTTACAAGAAAAATAAAGATAAAATGCAACTGGTTCCTAACTTAAACTATGTGAAATTCAAAGCAAAGTTTTCTCACCAGATCCAAGACCAAGATTTCACACCTGAATCATTGTTTTAGGCTATATGCAAACATGGCGTTGGTTTACACAGAGTTTACTTGTGGAAGGTCCTCTCTGAAAACATGAAGGCTACAATTTTTCTTAAGATCCCAAATTT